>NW_026892935.1:0-317064 GCF_033815535.1 Pezoporus flaviventris
TACGGCAGAAGGACCAGCAGGGAAAGCTAGTGCTCTGCTTCTTCAGCACACAAGCAGCTTTGCAACGGGGTCACCATCATTGCAGTCTCTCCTCGGGTTCATACCTAAAAGTCCATTTGAATCCGAATTCTCAGGTGGTGTCGCTCAGCTGCCCAGCAGCACAGTGAGTACAGCACGAACGTTTGGCCTCTGCTCCCACAGCAGAAGAGCCAGGATTGAAAGCTGGTGCTGGACCTGTTCAGCACACAATCCCCTTTACATTGGTGCATCCATCGTTGCTTTCACTGCTCACTTTCATACAGGAAAAGCATTTGAATGGAATCAGTCCAGAGCCTGCTCTCTGCTGCGCAGGAACACTGTCAGCACAGAATGAACAGTGGCATCTGCTCACACGGCAGAAGGAGCAGCAGGGAAAGCTAGTGCTCTGCTTCTTCAGCCCACAAGCAGCTTTGCAACGGGGTCACCATCATTGCAGTCTCTCCTCGGCTTCATACCTAAAAGTCCATTTGAATCCGAATTCTCAGGTGGTGTCGCTCAGCTGCCCAGCAGCACAGTGAGTACAGCACGAACGTTTGGCCTCTGCTCCCACAGCAGAAGAGCCAGGATTGAAAGCTGGTGCTGGACCTGTTCAGCACACAATCCCCTTTACATTGGTGCCTCCATCGTTGCTTTCACTGCTCACTTTCATACAGGAAAAGCATTTGAATAGAATCAGTCCAGAGCCTGCTCCCTGCTGGCAGCAACACAGCACAGAATGAACAGTGGCATCTGCTCACACGGCAGAAGGACCAGCAGGGAAAGCTAGTGCTCTGCTTCTTCAGCACACAAGCAGCTTTGCAACGGGGTCACCATCATTGCAGTCTCTCCTCGGTTTCACACCTTTTTTTTCACACACATTTCCATTTGAATCCAAATTCTCAGGTGGTGTCTCTCAGCTGCCCAGCAGCACAGTGAGTACAGCACGAACGTTTGGCCTCTGCTCCCACAGCAGAAGAGCCAGGATTGAAAGCTGGTGCTGGACCTGTTCAGCACACAATCCCCTTTACATTGGTGCCTCCATCGTTGCTTTCACTGCTCACTTTCATACAGGAAAAGCATTTGAATGGAATCAGTCCAGAGCCTGCTCTCTGCTGCGCAGCAACACAGTCAGCACAGAATGAACAGTGGTATCTGCTCACACGGCAGAAGGAGCAGCAGGGAAAGCTAGTGCTGTGTCTCTTCAGCACACAAGCAGCTTTGCAACGGGGTCACCATCATTGCAGTCTCTCCTCGGTTTCCTACCTAAAAGTCCATTTGAATCCGAATTCTCAGGTGGTCTCAGCTGCCCAGCAGCACAGTGAGTACAGCACGAACGTTTGGCATCTGCTCCCACATCAGAAGAGCAAGGATTGAAAGCTGGTGCTGGACCTGTTCAGCACACAATCACCTTTACATTGGTGCCTCCATCGTTGCTTTCACTGCTAACACTCATACCGGAAAAGCATTTGAATAGAATCAGTCCAGAGGCTGCTCTCTGCTGCGCAGCAACACAGTCAGCTCAGAATGAACAGTGGCATCTGCTCACGTGGCAGAAGGACCAGCAGGGAAAGCTAGCGCTGTGTCTCTTCAGCACACAAGCAGCTTTGCAACGGGGTCACCATCATTGCAGTCTCTCCTCGGTTTCATACCTAAAAGTCCTTTTGAATCCAAATTCTCAGGTGGTGTCTCTCAGCTGCCCAGCAGCACAGTGAGTACAGCACGAACGTTTGGCCTCTGCTCCCACAGCAGAAGAGCCAGGATTGAAAGCTGGTGCTGGACCTGTTCAGCACACAATCACCTTTACATTGGTGCCTCCATCGTTGCTTTCACTGCTCACTTTCATACAGGAAAAGCATTTGAATGGAATCAGTCCAGAGCCTGCTCTCTGCTGCGCAGCAACACTGTCAGCACAGAATGAACAGTGGCATCTGCTCACACGGCAGAAGGACCAGCAGGGGAAAGCTAGTGCTCTGCTTCTTCAGCACACAAGCAGCTTTGCAACGGGGTCACCATCATTGCAGTCTCTCCTCGGTTTCCTACCTAAAAGTCCAATTGAATCCAAATTCTCAGGTGGTGTCTCTCAGCTGCCCAGCAGCACAGTTAGTACAGCATGAACGTTTGGCCTCTGCTCCCACAGCAGAAGAGCCAGGATTGAAAGCTGGTGCTGGACCTGTTCAGCACACAATCCCCTTTACATTGGTTCCTCCATCGTTGCTTTCACTGCTCACTTTCATACAGGAAAAGCATTTGAATAGAATCAGTCCAGAGCCTGCTCCCTGCTGGCAGCAACACAGCACAGAATGAACAGTGGCATCTGCTCACACGGCAGAAGGACCAGCAGGGAAAGCTAGTGCTCTGCTTCTTCAGCACACAAGCAGCTTTGCAACGGGGTCACCATCATTGCAGTCTCTCCTCGGTTTCCTACCTAAAAGTCCATTTGAATCCAAATTCTCAGGTGGTGTCTCTCAGCTGCCCAGCAGCACAGTTAGTACAGCACGAACGTTTGGCCTCTGCTCCCACAGCAGAAGAGCCAGGATTGAAAGCTGGTGCTCGACCTGTTCAGCACACAATCCCCTTTACATTGGTGCATCCATCGTTGCTTTCACTGCTCACTTTCATACAGGAAAAGCATTTGAATGGAATCAGTCCAGAGCCTGCTCTCTGCTGCGCAGCAACACTGTCAGCACAGAATGAACAGTGGCATCTGCTCACACGGCAGAAGGACCAGCAGGGAAAGCTAGTGCTCTGCTTCT
Source organism: Pezoporus flaviventris (assembly GCF_033815535.1). NCBI lineage: Eukaryota > Metazoa > Chordata > Aves > Psittaciformes > Psittacidae > Pezoporus > Pezoporus flaviventris. The sequence goes on from NW_026892935.1 coordinate 2,772, forward strand.
TCAGCACACAAGCAGCTTTGCAACGGGGTCACCATCATTGCAGTCTCTCCTCGGGTTCATACCTAAAAGTCCATTTGAATCCGAATTCTCAGGTGGTGTCGCTCAGCTGCCCAGCAGCACAGTGAGTACAGCACGAACGTTTGGCCTCTGCTCCCACAGCAGAAGAGCCAGGATTGAAAGCTGGTGCTGGACCTGTTCAGCACACAATCCCCTTTACATTGGTGCATCCATCGTTGCTTTCACTGCTCACTTTCATACAGGAAAAGCATTTGAATGGAATCAGTCCAGAGCCTGCTCTCTGCTGCGCAGGAACACTGTCAGCACAGAATGAACAGTGGCATCTGCTCACACGGCAGAAGGAGCAGCAGGGAAAGCTAGTGCTCTGCTTCTTCAGCCCACAAGCAGCTTTGCAACGGGGTCACCATCATTGCAGTCTCTCCTCGGCTTCATACCTAAAAGTCCATTTGAATCCGAATTCTCAGGTGGTGTCGCTCAGCTGCCCAGCAGCACAGTGAGTACAGCACGAACGTTTGGCCTCTGCTCCCACAGCAGAAGAGCCAGGATTGAAAGCTGGTGCTGGACCTGTTCAGCACACAATCCCCTTTACATTGGTGCCTCCATCGTTGCTTTCACTGCTCACTTTCATACAGGAAAAGCATTTGAATAGAATCAGTCCAGAGCCTGCTCCCTGCTGGCAGCAACACAGCACAGAATGAACAGTGGCATCTGCTCACACGGCAGAAGGACCAGCAGGGAAAGCTAGTGCTGTGTCTCTTCAGCACACAAGCAGCTTTGCAACGGGGTCACCATCATTGCAGTCTCTCCTCGGTTTCACACCTTTTTTTTCACACACATTTCCATTTGAATCCAAATTCTCAGGTGGTGTCTCTCAGCTGCCCAGCAGCACAGTGAGTACAGCACGAACGTTTGGCCTCTGCTCCCACAGCAGAAGAGCCAGGATTGAAAGCTGGTGCTGGACCTGTTCAGCACACAATCCCCTTTACATTGGTGCCTCCATCGTTGCTTTCACTGCTCACTTTCATACAGGAAAAGCATTTGAATGGAATCAGTCCAGAGCCTGCTCTCTGCTGCGCAGCAACACAGTCAGCACAGAATGAACAGTGGTATCTGCTCACACGGCAGAAGGAGCAGCAGGGAACGCTAGTGCTGTGTCTCTTCAGCACACAAGCAGCTTTGCAACGGGGTCACCATCATTGCAGTCTCTCCTCGGTTTCCTACCTAAAAGTCCATTTGAATCCAAATTCTCAGGTGGTGTCAGCTGCCCTGCAGCACAGTTAGTACAGCACGAAGGTTTGGCCTCTGCTCCCACAGCAGAAGAGCCAGGATTGAAAGCTGGTGCTGGACCTGTTCAGCACACAATCCCCTTTACATTGGTGCATCCATCGTTGCTTTCACTGCTCACTTTCATACAGGAAAAGCATTTGAATGGAATCAGTCCAGAGCCTGCTCTCTGCTGCGCAGCAACACTGTCAGCACAGAATGAACAGTGGCATCTGCTCACACGGCAGAAGGAGCAGCAGGGAAAGCTAGTGCTCTGCTTCTTCAGCACACAAGCAGCTTTGCAACGGGGTCACCATCATTGCAGTCTCTCCTCGGTTTCCTACCTAAAAGTCCATTTGAATCCAAATTCTCAGGTGGTGTCTCTCAGCTGCCCAGCAGCACAGTTAGTACAGCACGAACGTTTGGCCTCTGCTCCCACAGCAGAAGAGCCAGGATTGAAAGCTGGTGCTCGACCTGTTCAGCACACAATCCCCTTTACATTGGTGCATCCATCGTTGCTTTCACTGCTCACTTTCATACAGGAAAAGCATTTGAATGGAATCAGTCCAGAGCCTGCTCTCTGCTGCGCAGCAACACTGTCAGCACAGAATGAACAGTGGCATCTGCTCACACGGCAGAAGGACCAGCAGGGAAAGCTAGTGCTCTGCTTCTTCAGCACACAAGCAGCTTTGCAACGGGGTCACCATCATTGCAGTCTCTCCTCGGTTTCATACCTAAAAGTCCATTTGAATCCGAATTCTCAGGTGGTGTCGCTCAGCTGCCCAGCAGCACAGTGAGTACAGCACGAACGTTTGGCCTCTGCTCCCACAGCAGAAGAGCCAGGATTGAAAGCTGGTGCTGGACCTGTTCAGCACACAATCCCCTTTACATTGGTGCCTCCATCGTTGCTTTCACTGCTCACTTTCATACAGGAAAAGCATTTGAATAGAATCAGTCCAGAGCCTGATCCCTGCTGGCAGCAACACAGCACAGAATGAACAGTGGCATCTGCTCACACGGCAGAAGGACCAGCAGGGAAAGCTAGTGCTGTGTCTCTTCAGCACACAAGCAGCTTTGCAACGGGGTCACCATCATTGCAGTCTCTCCTCGGTTTCACACCTAAAAGTCCATTTGAATCCAAATTCTCAGGTGGTGTCTCTCAGCTGCCCAGCAGCACAGTGAGTACAGCACGAACGTTTGGCCTCTGCTCCCACAGCAGAAGAGCCAGGATTGAAAGCTGGTGCTGGACCTGTTCAGCACACAATCCCCTTTACATTGGTGCCTCCATCGTTGCTTTCACTGCTCACTTTCATACAGGAAAAGCATTTGAATGGAATCAGTCCAGAGCCTGCTCTCTGCTGCGCAGCAACACAGTCAGCACAGAATGAACAGTGGTATCTGCTCACACGGCAGAAGGAGCAGCAGGGAAAGCTAGTGCTGTGTCTCTTCAGCACACAAGCAGCTTTGCAACGGGGTCACCATCATTGCAGTCTCTCCTCGGTTTCATACCTAAAAGTCCATTTGAATCCAAATTCTCAGGTGGTGTCAGCTGCCCTGCAGCACAGTTAGTACAGCACGAAGGTTTGGCCTCTGCTCCCACAGCAGAAGAGCCAGGATTGAAAGCTGGTGCTGGACCTGTTCAGCACACAATCCCCTTTACATTGGTGCATCCATCGTTGCTTTCACTGCTCACTTTCATACAGGAAAAGCATTTGAATAGAATCAGTCCAGAGGCTGCTCTCTGCTGCGCAGCAACACAGTCAGCTCAGAATGAACAGTGGCATCTGCTCACGTGGCAGAAGGACCAGCAGGGAAAGCTAGAGCTGTGTCTCTTCAGCACACAAGCAGCTTTGCAACGGTGTCACCATCATTGCAGTCTCTCCTCGGTTTCATACCTAAAAGTCCTTTTGAATCCAAATTCTCAGGTGGTGTCTCTCAGCTGCCCAGCAGCACAGTGAGTACAGCACGAACGTTTGGCCTCTGCTCCCACAGCAGAAGAGCCAGGATTGAAAGCTGGTGCTGGACCTGTTCAGCACACAATCACCTTTACATTGGTGCCTCCATCGTTGCTTTCACTGCTCACTTTCATACAGGAAAAGCATTTGAATGGAATCAGTCCAGAGCCTGCTCTCTGCTGCGCAGCAACACAGTCAGCACAGAATGAACAGTGGTATCTGCTCACACGGCAGAAGGAGCAGCAGGGAAAGCTAGTGCTCTGCTTCTTCAGCACACAAGCAGCTTTGCAACGGGGTCACCATCATTGCAGTCTCTCCTCGGTTTCATACCTAAAAGTCCATTTGAATCCAAATTCTCAGGTGGTGTCTCTCAGCTGCCCAGCAGCACAGTGAGTACAGCACGAACGTTTGGCCTCTGCTCCCACAGCAGAAGAGCCAGGATTGAAAGCTGGTGCTGGACCTGTTCAGCACACAATCCCCTTTACATTGGTGCCTCCATCGTTGCTTTCACTGCTCACTTTCATACAGGAAAAGCATTTGAATGGAATCAGTCCAGAGCCTGCTCTCTGCTGCGCAGCAACACAGTCAGCACAGAATGAACAGTGGCATCTGCTCACACGGCAGAAGGAGCAGCAGGGAAAGCTAGTGCTCTGCTTCTTCAGCACACAAGCAGCTTTGCAACGGGGTCACCATCATTGCAGTCTCTCCTCGGTTTCCTACCTAAAAGTCCATTTGAATCCAAATTCTCAGGTGGTGTCTCTCAGCTGCCCAGCAGCACAGTTAGTACAGCACGAACGTTTGGCCTCTGCTCCCACAGCAGAAGAGCCAGGATTGAAAGCTGGTGCTGGACCTGTTCAGCACACAATCCCCTTTACATTGGTGCATCCATCGTTGCTTTCACTGCTCACTTTCATACAGGAAAAGCATTTGAATGGAATCAGTCCAGAGCCTGCTCTCTGCTGCACAGCAACACAGTCAGCACAGAATGAACAGTGGCATCTGCTCACACGGCAGAAGGACCAGCAGGGAAAGCTAGTGCTGTGTCTCTTCAGCACACAAGCAGCTTTGCAACGGGGTCACCATCATTGCAGTCTCTCCTCGGTTTCCTACCTAAAAGTCCATTTGAATCCGAATTCTCAGGTGGTCTCAGCTGCCCAGCAGCACAGTGAGTACAGCACGAACGTTTGGCATCTGCTCCCACATCAGAAGAGCAAGGATTGAAAGCTGGTGCTGGACCTGTTCAGCACACAATCACCTTTACATTGGTGCCTCCATCGTTGCTTTCACTGCTAACACTCATACCGGAAAAGCATTTGAATAGAATCAGTCCAGAGGCTGCTCTCTGCTGCGCAGCAACACAGTCAGCTCAGAATGAACAGTGGCATCTGCTCACGTGGCAGAAGGACCAGCAGGGAAAGCTAGCGCTGTGTCTCTTCAGCACACAAGCAGCTTTGCAACGGGGTCACCATCATTGCAGTCTCTCCTCGGTTTCATACCTAAAAGTCCTTTTGAATCCAAATTCTCAGGTGGTGTCTCTCAGCTGCCCAGCAGCACAGTGAGTACAGCACGAACGTTTGGCCTCTGCTCCCACAGCAGAAGAGCCAGGATTGAAAGCTGGTGCTGGACCTGTTCAGCACACAATCACCTTTACATTGGTGCCTCCATCGTTGCTTTCACTGCTCACTTTCATACAGGAAAGCATTTGAATAGAATCAGTCCAGAGGCTGCTCTCTGCTGCGCAGCAACACAGTCAGCTCAGAATGAACAGTGGCATCTGCTCACGTGGCAGAAGGACCAGCAGGGAAAGCTAGAGCTGTGTCTCTTCAGCACACAAGCAGCTTTGCAACGGGGTCACCATCATTGCAGTCTCTCCTCGGTTTCATACCTAAAAGTCCTTTTGAATCCAAATTCTCAGGTGGTGTCTCTCAGCTGCCCAGCAGCACAGTGAGTACAGCACGAACGTTTGGCCTCTGCTCCCACAGCAGAAGAGCCAGGATTGAAAGCTGGTGCTGGACCTGTTCAGCACACAATCACCTTTACATTGGTGCCTCCATCGTTGCTTTCACTGCTCACTTTCATACAGGAAAAGCATTTGAATGGAATCAGTCCAGAGCCTGCTCTCTGCTGCGCAGCAACACAGTCAGCACAGAATGAACAGTGGTATCTGCTCACACGGCAGAAGGAGCAGCAGGGAAAGCTAGTGCTCTGCTTCTTCAGCACACAAGCAGCTTTGCAACGGGGTCACCATCATTGCAGTCTCTCCTCGGTTTCATACCTAAAAGTCCATTTGAATCCAAATTCTCAGGTGGTGTCTCTCAGCTGCCCAGCAGCACAGTGAGTACAGCACGAACGTTTGGCCTCTGCTCCCACAGCAGAAGAGCCAGGATTGAAAGCTGGTGCTGGACCTGTTCAGCACACAATCCCCTTTACATTGGTGCCTCCATCGTTGCTTTCACTGCTCACTTTCATACAGGAAAAGCATTTGAATGGAATCAGTCCAGAGCCTGCTCTCTGCTGCGCAGCAACACAGTCAGCACAGAATGAACAGTGGCATCTGCTCACACGGCAGAAGGAGCAGCAGGGAAAGCTAGTGCTCTGCTTCTTCAGCACACAAGCAGCTTTGCAACGGGGTCACCATCATTGCAGTCTCTCCTCGGTTTCCTACCTAAAAGTCCATTTGAATCCAAATTCTCAGGTGGTGTCTCTCAGCTGCCCAGCAGCACAGTTAGTACAGCACGAACGTTTGGCCTCTGCTCCCACAGCAGAAGAGCCAGGATTGAAAGCTGGTGCTGGACCTGTTCAGCACACAATCCCCTTTACATTGGTGCATCCATCGTTGCTTTCACTGCTCACTTTCATACAGGAAAAGCATTTGAATGGAATCAGTCCAGAGCCTGCTCTCTGCTGCACAGCAACACAGTCAGCACAGAATGAACAGTGGCATCTGCTCACACGGCAGAAGGACCAGCAGGGAAAGCTAGTGCTGTGTCTCTTCAGCACACAAGCAGCTTTGCAACGGGGTCATCATCATTGCAGTCTCTCCTCGGTTTCCTACCTAAAAGTCCATTTGAATCCGAATTCTCAGGTGGTCTCAGCTGCCCAGCAGCACAGTGAATACAGCACGAACGTTTGGCATCTGCTCCCACATCAGAAGAGCAAGGATTGAAAGCTGGTGCTGGACCTGTTCAGCACACAATCACCTTTACATTGGTGCCTCCATCGTTGCTTTCACTGCTAACACTCATACCGGAAAAGCATTTGAATAGAATCAGTCCAGAGGCTGCTCTCTGCTGCGCAGCAACACAGTCAGCTCAGAATGAACAGTGGCATCTGCTCACGTGGCAGAAGGACCAGCAGGGAAAGCTAGCGCTGTGTCTCTTCAGCACACAAGCAGCTTTGCAACGGTGTCACCATCATTGCAGTCTCTCCTCGGTTTCATACCTAAAAGTCCTTTTGAATCCAAATTCTCAGGTGGTGTCTCTCAGCTGCCCAGCAGCACAGTGAGTACAGCACGAACGTTTGGCCTCTGCTCCCACAGCAGAAGAGCCAGGATTGAAAGCTGGTGCTGGACCTGTTCAGCACACAATCACCTTTACATTGGTGCCTCCATCGTTGCTTTCACTGCTCACTTTCATACAGGAAAAGCATTTGAATGGAATCAGTCCAGAGCCTGCTCTCTGCTGCGCAGCAACACTGTCAGCACAGAATGAACAGTGGCATCTGCTCACACGGCAGAAGACCAGCAGGGAAAGCTAGTGCTCTGCTTCTTCAGCACACAAGCAGCTTTGCAACGGGGTCACCATCATTGCAGTCTCTCCTCGGTTTCCTACCTAAAAGTCCAATTGAATCCAAATTCTCAGGTGGTGTCTCTCAGCTGCCCAGCAGCACAGTTAGTACAGCATGAACGTTTGGCCTCTGCTCCCACAGCAGAAGAGCCAGGATTGAAAGCTGGTGCTGGACCTGTTCAGCACACAATCCCCTTTACATTGGTTCCTCCATCGTTGCTTTCACTGCTCACTTTCATACAGGAAAAGCATTTGAATAGAATCAGTCCAGAGCCTGCTCCCTGCTGGCAGCAACACAGCACAGAATGAACAGTGGCATCTGCTCACACGGCAGAAGGACCAGCAGGGAAAGCTAGTGCTGTGTCTCTTCAACACACAAGCAGCTTTGCAACGGGGTCACCATCATTGCAGTCTCTCCTCGGTTTCCTACCTAAAAGTCCATTTGAATCCGAATTCTCAGGTGGTCTCAGCTGCCCAGCAGCACAGTGAGTACAGCACGAACGTTTGGCATCTGCTCCCACATCAGAAGAGCAAGGATTGAAAGCTGGTGCTGGACCTGTTCAGCACACAATCACCTTTACATTGGTGCCTCCATCGTTGCTTTCACTGCTAACACTCATACCGGAAAAGCATTTGAATAGAATCAGTCCAGAGGCTGCTCTCTGCTGCGCAGCAACACAGTCAGCTCAGAATGAACAGTGGCATCTGCTCACGTGGCAGAAGGACCAGCAGGGAAAGCTAGAGCTGTGTCTCTTCAGCTCACAAGCAACTTTGCAACGGGGTCACCATCATTGCAGTCTCTCCTCGGTTTCATACCTAAAAGTCCTTTTGAATCCAAATTCTCAGGTGGTGTCTCTCAGCTGCCCAGCAGCACAGTGAGTACAGCACGAACGTTTGGCCTCTGCTCCCACAGCAGAAGAGCCAGGATTGAAAGCTGGTGCTGGACCTGTTCAGCACACAATCCCCTTTACATTGGTGCCTCCATCGTTGCTTTCACTGCTCACTTTCATACAGGAAAGCATTTGAATGGAATCAGTCCAGAGGCTGCTCTCTGCTGCGCAGGAACACAGTCAGCACAGAATGAACAGTGGCATCTGCTCACACGGCAGAAGGACCAGCAGGGAAAGCTAGTGCTCTGCTTCTTCAGCACACAAGCAGCTTTGCAACGGGGTCACCATCATTGCAGTCTCTCCTCGGTTTCCTACCTAAAAGTCCAATTGAATCCAAATTCTCAGGTGGTGTCTCTCAGCTGCCCAGCAGCACAGTTAGTACAGCACGAACGTTTGGCCTCTGCTCCCACAGCAGAAGAGCCAGGATTGAAAGCTGGTGCTGGACCTGTTCAGCACACAATCCCCTTTACATTGGTGCCTCCATCGTTGCTTTCACTGCTCACTTTCATACAGGAAAAGCATTTGAATGGAATCAGTCCAGAGCCTGCTCTCTGCTGCACAGGAACACAGTCAGCACAGAATGAACAGTGGCATCTGCTCACACGGCAGAAGGACCAGCAGGGAAAGCTAGTGCTGTGTCTCTTCAGCACACAAGCAGCTTTGCAACGGGGTCACCATCATTGCAGTCTCTCCTCGGTTTCATACCTAAAAGTCCAATTGAATCCAAATTCTCAGGTGGTCTCTCTCAGCTGCCCAGCAGCACAGTTAGTACAGCACGAACGTTTGGCCTCTGCTCCCACAGCAGAAGAGCCAGGATTGAAAGCTGGTGCTGGACCTGTTCAGCACACAATCCCCTTTACATTGGTGCCTCCATCGTTGCTTTCACTGCTCACTTTCATACAGGAAAAGCATTTGAATGGAATCAGTCCAGAGCCTGCTCTCTGCTGCGCAGGAACACAGCACAGAATGAACAGTGGCATCAGCTCACACGGCAGAAGGACCAGCAGGGAAAGCTAGTGCTCTGCTTCTTCAGCACACAAGCAGCTTTGCAACGGGGTCACCATCATTGCAGTCTCTCCTCGGTTTCCTACCTAAAAGTCCATTTGAATCCAAATTCTCAGGTGGTGTCTCTCAGCTGCCCAGCAGCACAGTGAGTACAGCACGAAGGTTTGGCCTCTGCTCCCATAGCAGAAGAGCCAGGATTGAAAGCTGGTGCTGGACCTGTTCAGCACACAATCCCCTTTACATTGGTGCCTCCATCGTTGCTTTCACTGCTCACTTTCATACAGGAAAAGCATTTGAATGGAATCAGTCCAGAGGCTGCTCTCTGCTGCGCCGCAACACAGTCAGCACAGAATGAACAGTGGCATCTGCTCACACGGCAGAAGGAGCAGCAGGGAAAGCTAGTGCTCTGCTTCTTCAGCACACAAGCAGCTTTGCAACGGGGTCACCATCATTGCAGTCTCTCCTCGGTTTCATACCTAAAAGTCTATTTGAATCCAAATTCTCAGGTGGTGTCTCTCAGCTGCCCAGCAGCACAGTGAGTACAGCACGAACGTTTGGCCTCTGCTCCCACAGCAGAAGAGCCAGGATTGAAAGCTGGTGCTGGACCTGTTCAGCACACAATCACCTTTACATTGGTGCCTCCATCGTTGCTTTCACTGCTCACTTTCATACAGGAAAAGCATTTGAATGGAATCAGTCCAGAGCCTGCTCTCTGCTGCGCAGCAACACAGTAAGCACAGAATGAACAGTGGCATCTGCTCACACGGCAGAAGGACCAGCAGGGAAAGCTAGCGCTGTGTCTCTTCAGCACACAAGCAGCTTTGCAACGGGGTCACCATCATTGCAGTCTCTCCTCGGTTTCATACCTAAAAGTCCAATTGAATCCAAATTCTCAGGTGGTGTCTCTCAGCTGCCCAGCAGCACACTTAGTACAGCACGAACGTTTGGCCTCTGCTCCCACAGCAGAAGAGCCAGGATTGAAAGCTGGTGCTGGACCTGTTCAGCACACAATCACCTTTACATTGGTGCCTCCATCGTTGCTTTCACTGCTCACTTTCATACAGGAAAAGCATTTGAATGGAATCAGTCCAGAGCCTGCTCTCTGCTGCGCAGCAACACAGTCAGCACAGAATGAACAGTGGTATCTGCTCACACGGCAGAAGGAGCAGCAGGGAAAGCTAGTGCTCTGCTTCTTCAGCACACAAGCAGCTTTGCAACGGGGTCACCATCATTGCAGTCTCTCCTCGGTTTCATACCTAAAAGTCCATTTGAATCCAAATTCTCAGGTGGTGTCTCTCAGCTGCCCAGCAGCACAGTGAGTACAGCACGAACGTTTGGCCTCTGCTCCCACAGCAGAAGAGCCAGGATTGAAAGCTGGTGCTGGACCTGTTCAGCACACAATCCCCTTTACATTGGTGCCTCCATCGTTGCTTTCACTGCTCACTTTCATACAGGAAAAGCATTTGAATGGAATCAGTCCAGAGCCTGCTCTCTGCTGCGCAGCAACACAGTCAGCACAGAATGAACAGTGGCATCTGCTCACACGGCAGAAGGAGCAGCAGGGAAAGCTAGTGCTCTGCTTCTTCAGCACACAAGCAGCTTTGCAACGGGGTCACCATCATTGCAGTCTCTCCTCGGTTTCCTACCTAAAAGTCCATTTGAATCCAAATTCTCAGGTGGTGTCTCTCAGCTGCCCAGCAGCACAGTTAGTACAGCACGAACGTTTGGCCTCTGCTCCCACAGCAGAAGAGCCAGGATTGAAAGCTGGTGCTGGACCTGTTCAGCACACAATCCCCTTTACATTGGTGCATCCATCGTTGCTTTCACTGCTCACTTTCATACAGGAAAAGCATTTGAATGGAATCAGTCCAGAGCCTGCTCTCTGCTGCACAGCAACACAGTCAGCACAGAATGAACAGTGGCATCTGCTCACACGGCAGAAGGACCAGCAGGGAAAGCTAGTGCTGTGTCTCTTCAGCACACAAGCAGCTTTGCAACGGGGTCACCATCATTGCAGTCTCTCCTCGGTTTCCTACCTAAAAGTCCATTTGAATCCGAATTCTCAGGTGGTCTCAGCTGCCCAGCAGCACAGTGAATACAGCACGAACGTTTGGCATCTGCTCCCACATCAGAAGAGCAAGGATTGAAAGCTGGTGCTGGACCTGTTCAGCACACAATCACCTTTACATTGGTGCCTCCATCGTTGCTTTCACTGCTAACACTCATACCGGAAAAGCATTTGAATAGAATCAGTCCAGAGGCTGCTCTCTGCTGCGCAGCAACACAGTCAGCTCAGAATGAACAGTGGCATCTGCTCACGTGGCAGAAGGACCAGCAGGGAAAGCTAGCGCTGTGTCTCTTCAGCACACAAGCAGCTTTGCAACGGGGTCACCATCATTGCAGTCTCTCCTCGGTTTCATACCTAAAAGTCCTTTTGAATCCAAATTCTCAGGTGGTGTCTCTCAGCTGCCCAGCAGCACAGTGAGTACAGCACGAACGTTTGGCCTCTGCTCCCACAGCAGAAGAGCCAGGATTGAAAGCTGGTGCTGGACCTGTTCAGCACACAATCACCTTTACATTGGTGCCTCCATCGTTGCTTTCACTGCTCACTTTCATACAGGAAAAGCATTTGAATGGAATCAGTCCAGAGCCTGCTCTCTGCTGCGCAGCAACACTGTCAGCACAGAATGAACAGTGGCATCTGCTCACACGGCAGAAGGACCAGCAGGGAAAGCTAGTGCTCTGCTTCTTCAGCACACAAGCAGCTTTGCAACGGGGTCACCATCATTGCAGTCTCTCCTCGGTTTCCTACCTAAAAGTCCAATTGAATCCAAATTCTCAGGTGGTGTCTCTCAGCTGCCCAGCAGCACAGTTAGTACAGCATGAACGTTTGGCCTCTGCTCCCACAGCAGAAGAGCCAGGATTGAAAGCTGGTGCTGGACCTGTTCAGCACACAATCCCCTTTACATTGGTTCCTCCATCGTTGCTTTCACTGCTCACTTTCATACAGGAAAAGCATTTGAATAGAATCAGTCCAGAGCCTGCTCCCTGCTGGCAGCAACACAGCACAGAATGAACAGTGGCATCTGCTCACACGGCAGAAGGACCAGCAGGGAAAGCTAGTGCTGTGTCTCTTCAACACACAAGCAGCTTTGCAACGGGGTCACCATCATTGCAGTCTCTCCTCGGTTTCCTACCTAAAAGTCCATTTGAATCCGAATTCTCAGGTGGTCTCAGCTGCCCAGCAGCACAGTGAGTACAGCACGAACGTTTGGCATCTGCTCCCACATCAGAAGAGCAAGGATTGAAAGCTGGTGCTGGACCTGTTCAGCACACAATCACCTTTACATTGGTGCCTCCATCGTTGCTTTCACTGCTAACACTCATACCGGAAAAGCATTTGAATAGAATCAGTCCAGAGGCTGCTCTCTGCTGCGCAGCAACACAGTCAGCTCAGAATGAACAGTGGCATCTGCTCACGTGGCAGAAGGACCAGCAGGGAAAGCTAGAGCTGTGTCTCTTCAGCTCACAAGCAACTTTGCAACGGGGTCACCATCATTGCAGTCTCTCCTCGGTTTCATACCTAAAAGTCCTTTTGAATCCAAATTCTCAGGTGGTGTCTCTCAGCTGCCCAGCAGCACAGTGAGTACAGCACGAACGTTTGGCCTCTGCTCCCACAGCAGAAGAGCCAGGATTGAAAGCTGGTGCTGGACCTGTTCAGCACACAATCCCCTTTACATTGGTGCCTCCATCGTTGCTTTCACTGCTCACTTTCATACAGGAAAAGCATTTGAATGGAATCAGTCCAGAGGCTGCTCTCTGCTGCGCAGGAACACAGTCAGCACAGAATGAACAGTGGCATCTGCTCACACGGCAGAAGGACCAGCAGGGAAAGCTAGTGCTCTGCTTCTTCAGCACACAAGCAGCTTTGCAACGGGGTCACCATCATTGCAGTCTCTCCTCGGTTTCCTACCTAAAAGTCCAATTGAATCCAAATTCTCAGGTGGTGTCTCTCAGCTGCCCAGCAGCACAGTTAGTACAGCACGAACGTTTGGCCTCTGCTCCCACAGCAGAAGAGCCAGGATTGAAAGCTGGTGCTGGACCTGTTCAGCACACAATCCCCTTTACATTGGTGCCTCCATCGTTGCTTTCACTGCTCACTTTCATACAGGAAAAGCATTTGAATGGAATCAGTCCAGAGCCTGCTCTCTGCTGCACAGGAACACAGTCAGCACAGAATGAACAGTGGCATCTGCTCACACGGCAGAAGGACCAGCAGGGAAAGCTAGTGCTGTGTCTCTTCAGCACACAAGCAGCTTTGCAACGGGGTCACCATCATTGCAGTCTCTCCTCGGTTTCATACCTAAAAGTCCAATTGAATCCAAATTCTCAGGTGGTCTCTCTCAGCTGCCCAGCAGCACAGTTAGTACAGCACGAACGTTTGGCCTCTGCTCCCACAGCAGAAGAGCCAGGATTGAAAGCTGGTGCTGGACCTGTTCAGCACACAATCCCCTTTACATTGGTGCCTCCATCGTTGCTTTCACTGCTCACTTTCATACAGGAAAAGCATTTGAATGGAATCAGTCCAGAGCCTGCTCTCTGCTGCGCAGGAACACAGCACAGAATGAACAGTGGCATCAGCTCACACGGCAGAAGGACCAGCAGGGAAAGCTAGTGCTCTGCTTCTTCAGCACACAAGCAGCTTTGCAACGGGGTCACCATCATTGCAGTCTCTCCTCGGTTTCCTACCTAAAAGTCCATTTGAATCCAAATTCTCAGGTGGTGTCTCTCAGCTGCCCAGCAGCACAGTGAGTACAGCACGAAGGTTTGGCCTCTGCTCCCATAGCAGAAGAGCCAGGATTGAAAGCTGGTGCTGGACCTGTTCAGCACACAATCCCCTTTACATTGGTGCCTCCATCGTTGCTTTCACTGCTCACTTTCATACAGGAAAAGCATTTGAATGGAATCAGTCCAGAGGCTGCTCTCTGCTGCGCCGCAACACAGTCAGCACAGAATGAACAGTGGCATCTGCTCACACGGCAGAAGGAGCAGCAGGGAAAGCTAGTGCTCTGCTTCTTCAGCACACAAGCAGCTTTGCAACGGGGTCACCATCATTGCAGTCTCTCCTCGGTTTCATACCTAAAAGTCTATTTGAATCCAAATTCTCAGGTGGTGTCTCTCAGCTGCCCAGCAGCACAGTGAGTACAGCACGAACGTTTGGCCTCTGCTCCCACAGCAGAAGAGCCAGGATTGAAAGCTGGTGCTGGACCTGTTCAGCACACAATCCCCTTTACATTGGTGCCTCCATCGTTGCTTTCACTGCTCACTTTCATACAGGAAAAGCATTTGAATGGAATCAGTCCAGAGCCTGCTCTCTGCTGCGCAGCAACACAGTCAGCACAGAATGAACAGTGGCATCTGCTCACACGGCAGAAGGACCAGCAGGGAAAGCTAGCGCTGTGTCTCTTCAGCACACAAGCAGCTTTGCAACGGGGTCACCATCATTGCAGTCTCTCCTCGGTTTCATACCTAAAAGTCCAATTGAATCCAAATTCTCAGGTGGTGTCTCTCAGCTGCCCAGCAGCACACTTAGTACAGCACGAACGTTTGGCCTCTGCTCCCACAGCAGAAGAGCCAGGATTGAAAGCTGGTGCTGGACCTGTTCAGCACACAATCCCCTTTACATTGGTGCCTCCATCGTTGCTTTCACTGCTCACTTTCATACAGGAAAAGCATTTGAATGGAATCAGTCCAGAGGCTGCTCTCTGCTGCGCAGCAACACAGTCAGCACAGAATGAACAGTGGCATCTGCTCACACGGCAGAAGGACCAGCAGGGAAAGCTAGTGCTCTGCTTCTTCAGCACACAAGCAGCTTTGCAACGGGGTCACCATCATTGCAGTCTCTCCTCGGTTTCCTACCTAAAAGTCCAATTGAATCCAAATTCTCAGGTGGTGTCTCTCAGCTGCCCAGCAGCACACTTAGTACAGCACGAACGTTTGGCCTCTGCTCCCACAGCAGAAGAGCCAGGATTGAAAGCTGGTGCTGGACCTGTTCAGCACACAATCCGCTTTACATTGGTGCCTCCATCGTTGCTTTCACTGCTCACTTTCATACAGGAAAAGCATTTGAATGGAATCAGTCCAGAGGCTGCTCTCTGCTGCACAGGAACACAGTCAGCACAGAATGAACAGTGGCATCTGCTCACACGGCAGAAGGACCAGCAGGGAAAGCTAGTGCTGTGTCTCTTCAACACACAAGCAGCTTTGCAACGGGGTCACCATCATTGCAGTCTCTCCTCGGTTTCCTACCTAAAAGTCCAATTGAATCCAAATTCTCAGGTGGTGTCTCTCAGCTGCCCAGCATCACAGTTAGTACAGCACGAAGGTTTGGCCTCTGCTCCCACAGCAGAAGAGCCAGGATTGAAAGCTGGTGCTGGACCTGTTCAGCACACAATCCCCTTTACATTGGTGCATCCATCGTTGCTTTCACTGCTCACTTTCATACAGGAAAAGCATTTGAATGGAATCAGTCCAGAGCCTGCTCTCTGCTGCGCAGGAACACAGTCAGCACAGAATGAACAGTGGCATCTGCTCACACGGCAGAAGGAGCAGCAGGGAAAGCTAGTGCTCTGCTTCTTCAGCACACAAGCAGCTTTGCAACGGGGTCACCATCATTGCAGTCTCTCCTCGGATTCCTACCTAAAAGTCCAATTGAATGCAAATTCTCAGGTGGTGTCTCTCAGCTGCCCAGCAGCACAGTTAGTACAGCACGAAGGTTTGGCCTCTGCTCCCACAGCAGAAGAGCCAGGATTGAAAGCTGGTGCTGGACCTGTTCAGCACACAATCCCCTTTACATTGGTGCCTCCATCGTTGCTTTCACTGCTCACTTTCATACAGGAAAAGCATTTGAATGGAATCAGTCCAGAGGCTGCTCTCTGCTGCGCAGGAACACAGTCAGCACAGAATGAACAGTGGCATCTGCTCACACGGCAGAAGGAGCAGCAGGGAAAGCTAGTGCTGTGTCTCTTCAGCACACAAGCAGCTTTGCAACGGGGTCACCATCATTGCAGTCTCTCCTCGGTTTCCTACCTAAAAGTCCATTTGAATCCAAATTCTCAGGTGGTGTCTCTCAGCTGCCCAGCAGCACAGTTAGTACAGCACGAACGTTTGGCCTCTGCTCCCACAGCAGAAGAGCCAGGATTGAAAGCTGGTGCTGGACCTGTTCAGCACACAATCCCCTTTACATTGGTGCATCCATCGTTGCTTTCACTGCTCACTTTCATACAGGAAAAGCATTTGAATGGAATCAGTCCAGAGGCTGCTCTCTGCTGCGCAGGAGCACAGTCAGCACAGAATTAACAGTGGCATCAGCTCACACGGCAGAAGGAGCAGCAGGGAAAGCTAGTGCTCTGCTTCTTCAGCACACAAGCAGCTTTGCAACGGGGTCACCATCATTGCAGTCTCTCCTCGGTTTCCTACCTAAAAGTCCATTTGAATCCAAATTCTCAGGTGGTCTCTCTCAGCTGCCCAGCAGCACAGTGAGTACAGCACGAACGTTTGGCCTCTGCTCCCATAGCAGAAGAGCCAGGATTGAAAGCTGGTGCTGGACCTGTTCAGCACACAATCCCCTTTACATTGGTGCATCCATCGTTGCTTTCACTGCTCACTTTCATACAGGAAAAGCATTTGAATGGAATCAGTCCAGATGCTGCTCTCTGCTGCGCAGGAGCACAGTCAGCACAGAATGAACAGTGGCATCAGCTCACACGGCAGAAGGAGCAGCAGGGAAAGCTAGTGCTCTGCTTCTTCAGCACACAAGCAGCTTTGCAACGGGGTCACCATCATTGCAGTCTCTCCTCGGATTCCTACCTAAAAGTCCATTTGAATCCAAATTCTCAGGTGGTGTCTCTCACCTGCCCAGCAGCACAGTTAGTACAGCACGAACGTTTGGCCTCTGCTCCCACAGCAGAAGAGCCAGGATTGAAAGCTGGTGCTGGACCTGTTCAGCACACAATCCCCTTTACATTGGTGCCTCCATCGTTGCTTTCACTGCTCAATTTCATACAGGAAAAGCATTTGAATGGAATCAGTCCAGAGGCTGCTCTCTGCTGCACAGGAACACAGTCAGCACAGAATGAACAGTGGCATCTGCTCACACGGCAGAAGGACCAGCAGGGAAAGCTAGTGCTATGTCTCTTCAGCACACAAGCAGCTTTGCAACGGGGTCACCATCATTGCAGTCTCTCCTCGGTTTCCTACCTAAAATTCCAATTGAATCCAAATTCTCAGGTGGTGTCTCTCAGCTGCCCAGCAGCACACTTAGTACAGCACGAACGTTTGGCCTCTGCTCCCACAGCAGAAGAGCCAGGATTGAAAGCTGGTGCTGGACCTGTTCAGCACACAATCCCCTTTACATTGGTGCCTCCATCGTTGCTTTCACTGCTCACTTTCATACAGGAAAAGCATTTGAATGGAATCAGTCCAGAGCCTGCTCTCTGCTGCGCAGCAACACAGTCAGCACAGAATGAACAGTGGCATCAGCTCACACGGCAGAAGGAGCGGCAGGGAAAGCTAGTGCTCTGCTTCTTCAGCACACAAGCAGCTTTGCAACGGGGTCACCATCATTGCAGTCTCTCCTCGGTTTCCTACCTAAAAGTCCATTTGAATCCAAATTCTCAGGTGGTGTCTCTCAGCTGCCCAGCAGCACAGTGAGTACAGCACGAACGTTTGGCCTCTGCTCCCATAGCAGAAGAGCCAGGATTGAAAGCTGGTGCTGGACCTGTTCAGCACACAATCCCCTTTACATTGGAGCCTCCATCGTTGCTTTCACTGCTCAGTTTCATACAGGAAAAGCATTTGAATGGAATCAGTCCAGAGCCTGCTCTCTGCTGCGCAGCAACACAGTCAGCACAGAATGAACAGTGGCATCTGCTCACACGGCAGAAGGACCAGCAGGGAAAGCTAGTGCTGTGTCTCTTCAGCACACAAGCAGCTTTGCAACGGGGTCACCATCATTGCAGTCTCTCCTCGGCTTCATACCTAAAAGTCCATTTGAATCCGAATTCTCAGGTGGCGTCGCTCAGCTGCCCAGCAGCACAGTGAGTACAGCACGAACGTTTGGCCTCTGCTCCCACAGCAGAAGAGCCAGGATTGAAAGCTGGTGCTGGACCTGTTCAGCACACAATCCCCTTTACATTGGTGCCTCCATCGTTGCTTTCACTGCTAACACTCATACAGGAAAAGCATTTGAATAGAATCCGTCCAGAGCCTGCTCCCTGCTGGCAGCAACACAGCACAGAATGAACAGTGGCATCTGCTCACACGGCAGAAGGACCAGCAGGGAAAGCTAGGGCTGTGTCTCTTCAGCACACAAGCAGCTTTGCAACGGGGTCACCATCATTGCAGTCTCTCCTCGGTTTCCTACCTAAAAGTCTATTTGAATCCAAATTCTCAGGTGGTGTCTCTCAGCTGCCCAGCAGCACAGTTAGTACAGCACGAACGTTTGGCCTCTGCTCCCACAGCAGAAGAGCCAGGATTGAAAGCTGGTGCTGGACCTGTTCAGCACACAATCACCTTTACATTGGTGCCTCCATCTTTGCTTTCACTGCTCACATTCATACAGGAAAAGCATTTGAATGGAATCAGTCCAGAGGCTGCTCTCTGCTGCGCAGCAACACAGTCAGCACAGAATGAACAGTGGCATCTGCTCACACGGCAGAAGGACCAGCAGGGAAAGCTTGTGCTGTGTCTCTTCAGCACACAAGCAGCTTTGCAACGGGGTCACCATCATTGCAGTCTCTCCTCGGTTTCCTAACTAAAAGTCCATTTGAATCCAATTTTTCAGGTGGTGTCTCTCAGCTGCCCAGCAGCACAGTTAGTACAGCACGAACGTTTGGCCTCTGCTCCCACAGCAGAAGAGCCAGGATTGAAAGCTGGTGCTGGACCTGTTCAGCACACAATCACCTTTACATTGGTGCCTCCATCGTTGCTTTCACTGCTAACACTCATACAGGAAAAGCATTTGAATAGAATCAGTCCAGAGGCTGCTCTCTGCTGCGCAGCAACACAGTCAGCACAGAATGAACAGTGGCATCTGCTCACACGGCAGAAGGAGCAGCAGGGAAAGCTAGTGCTCTGCTTCTTCAGCACACAAGCAGCTTTGCAACGGGGTTACCATCATTGCAGTCTCTCCTCGGTTTCATACCTAAAAGTCCATTTGAATCCAAATTCTCAGGTGGTGTCTCTCATCTGCCCAGCAGCACAGTGAGTACAGCACGAACGTTTGGCCTCTGCTCCCACAGCAGAAGAGCCAGGATTGAAAGCTGGTGCTGGACCTGTTCAGCACACAATCCCCTTTACATTGGTGCCTCCATCGTTGCTTTCACTGCTCACTTTCATACAGGAAAAGCATTTGAATGGAATCAGTCCAGAGCCTGCTCTCTGCTGCGCAGCAACACAGTCAGCACAGAATGAACAGTGGCATCTGCTCACACGGCAGAAGGAGCAGCAGGGAAAGCTAGTGCTCTGCTTCTTCAGCACACAAGAAGCTTTGCAACGGGGTCACCATCATTGCAGTCTCTCCTCGGGTTCATACCTAAAAGTCCATTTGAATCCAAATTCTCAAGCGGTCTCAGCTGCCCAGCAGCACAGTGAGTACAGCACGAACGTTTGGCATCTGCTCCCACAGCAGAAGAGCAAGGATTGAAAGCTGTTGCTGGACCTGTTCAGCACACAATCACCTTTACATTGGTGCATCCATCGTTGCTTTCACTGCTAACACTCGTACAGGAAAAGCATTTGAATAGAATCAGTCCAGAGCCTGCTCCCTGCTGGCAGCAACACAGCACAGAATGAACAGTGGCATCTGCTCACACGGCAGAAGGACCAGCAGGGAAAGCTAGTGCTGTGTCTCTTCAGCACACAAGCAGCTTTGCAACGGGGTCACCATCATTGCAGTCTCTCCTCGGTTTCATACCTAAAAGTCCATTTGAATCCAAATTCTCAGGTGGTGTCTCTCAGCTGCCCAGCAGCACAGTGAGTACAGCACGAACGTTTGGCCTCTGCTCCCACAGCAGAAGAGCCAGGATTGAAAGCTGGTGCTGGACCTGTTCAGCACACAATCCCCTTTACATTGGTGCATCCATCGTTGCTTTCACTGCTCACATTCATACAGGAAAAGCATTTGAATGGAATCAGTCCAGAGCCTGCTCTCTGCTGCGCAGCAACACAGTCAGCAGAGAATGAGCAGTGGCATCTGCTCACACGGCAGAAGGACCAGCAGGGAAAGCTAGTGCTCTGCTTCTTCAGCACACAAGCAGCTTTGCAACGGGGTCACCATCATTGCAGTCTCTCCTCGGTTTCATACCTAAAAGTCCATTTGAATCCAAATTCTCAAGCGGTCTCAGCTGCCCAGCAGCACAGTGAGTACAGCACGAATGTTTGGCATCTGCTCCCACAGCAGAAGAGCAAGGATTGAAAGCTGGTGCTGGACCTGTTCAGCACACAATCCCCTTTACATTGGTGCATCCATCGTTGCTTTCACTGCTAACACTCGTACAGGAAAAGCATTTGAATGGAATCAGTCCAGAGGCTGCTCTCTGCTGCGCAGCAACACAGTCAGCACAGAATGAACAGTGGCATCTGCTCACACGGCAGAAGGACCAGCAGGGAAAGCTAGTGCTGTGTCTCTTCAGCACACAAGCAGCTTTGCAACGGGGTCACCATCATTGCAGTCTCTCCTCGGTTTCCTACCTAAAAGTCCATTTGAATCCAAATTCTCAGGTGGTGTCTCTCAGCTGCCCAGCAGCACAGTGAGTACAGCACGAACGTTTGGCCTCTGCTCCCACAGCAGAAGAGCCAGGATTGAAAGCTGGTGCTGGACCTGTTCAGCACACAATCCCCTTTACATTGGTGCCTCCATCGTTGCTTTCACTGCTCACTTTCATACAGGAAAAGCATTTGAATGGAATCAGTCCAGAGCCTGCTCTCTGCTGCGCAGCAACACAGCACAGAATGAACAGGGGCATCTGCTCACACGGCAGAAGGAGCAGCAGGGAAAGCTAGTGCTCTGCTTCTTCAGCACACAAGAAGCTTTGCAACGGGGTCACCATCATTGCAGTCTCTCCTCGGTTTCCTACCTAAAAGTCCATTTGAATCCAAATTCTCAAGCGGTCTCAGCTGCCCAGCAGCACAGTGAGTACAGCACGAACGTTTGGCATCTGCTCCCACAGCAGAAGAGCAAGGATTGAAAGCTGGTGCTGGACCTGTTCAGCACACAATCCCCTTTACATTGGTGCATCCATCGTTGCTTTCACTGCTAACACTCGTACAGGAAAAGCACTTGAATAGAATCAGTCCAGAGCCTGCTCCCTGCTGGCAGCAAGACAGCACAGAATGAACAGTGGCATCTGCTCACACGGCAGAAGGACCAGCAGGGAAAGCTAGTGCTGTGTCTCTTCAGCACACAAGCAGCTTTGCAACGGGGTCACCATCATTGCAGTCTCTCCTCGGTTTCCTACCTAAAAGTCCATTTGAATCCAAATTCTCAGGTGGTGTCTCTTTGCTGCCCAGCAGCACAGTTAGTACAGCACGAACGTTTGGCCTCTGCTCCCACAGCAGAAGAGCCAGGATTGAAAGCTGGTGCTGGACCTGTTCAGCACACAATCACCTTTACATTGGTGCCTCCATCGTTGCTTTCACTGCTCACATTCATACAGGAAAATCATTTGAATGGAATCAGTCCAGAGGCTGCTCTCTGCTGCGCAGCAACACAGTCAGCACAGAATGAACAGTGGCATCTGCTCACACGGCAGAAGGACCAGCAGGGAAATCTAGTGCTGTGTCTCTTCAGCACACAAGCAGCTTTGCAAAGGGGTCACCATCATTGCAGTCTCTCCTCGGGTTCATACCTAAAAGTCCATTTGAATCCAAATTCTCAGGTGGTGTCTCTCAGCTGCCCAGCAGCACAGTTAGTACAGCACGAACGTTTGGCCTCTGCTCCCACAGCAGAAGAGCCAGGATTGAAAGCTGGTGCTGGACCTGTTCAGCACACAATCACCTTTACATTGGTGCCTCCATCGTTGCTTTCACTGCTAACACTCATACAGGAAAAGCATTTGAATAGAATCCGTCCAGAGCCTGCTCCCTGCTGGCAGCAACACAGCACAGAATGAACAGTGGCAAATAGCTCACACGGCAGAAGGACCAGCAGGGAAAGCTCGGGCTGTGTCTCTTCAGCACACAAGCAGCTTTGCAACGGGGTTACCATCATTGAAGTCTCTCCTCGGTTTCCTACCTAAAAGTCCATTTGAATCCAAATTCTCAGGTGGTGTCTCTCAGCTGCCCAGCAGCACAGTTAGTACAGCACGAACGTTTGGCCTCTGCTCCCACAGCAGAAGAGCCAGGATTGAAAGCTGGTGCTGGACCTGTTCAGCACACAATCACCTTTACATTGGTGCCTCCATCGTTGCTTTCACTGCTAACACTCATACAGGAAAAGCATTTGAATGGAATCAGTCCAGAGACTGCTCTCTGCTGCGCAGCAACACAGTCAGCACAGAATGAACAGTGGCATCTGCTCACACGGCAGAAGGAGCAGCAGGGAAAGCCAATGCTCTGCTTCTTCAGCACACAAGCAGCTTTGCAACGGGGTCACCATCATTGCAGTCTCTCCTCGGGTTCATACCTAAAAGTCCATTTGAATCCAAATTCTCAGGTGGTGTCGCTCAGCTGCCCAGCAGCAGAGTGAGTACAGCACGAACGTTTGGCATCTGCTCCCACAGCAGAAGAGCCAGGATTGAAAGCTGGTGCAGGACCTGGTCAGCACACAATCACCTTTACATTGGTGCCTCCATCTTAGCTTTCACTGCTAACACTCATACAGGAAAAGCATTTGAATGGAATCAGTCCAGAGCCTGCTCCCTGCTGGCAGCAACACTGCACAGAATGAACAGTGGCATCTGCTCACACGGCAGAAGGAGCAGCAGGGAAAGCTAGTGCTGTGTCTCTTCAGCACACAAGCAGCTTTGCAACGGGGTCACCATCATTGCAGTCTCTCCTCGGTTTCCTACCTAAAAGTCCATTTGAATCCAAATTCTCAGGTGGTGTCTCTCAGCTGCCCAGCAGCACAGTTAGTACAGCACGAACGTTTGGCCTCTGCTCCCACAGCAGAAGAGCCAGGATTGAAAGCTGGTGCTGGACCTGTTCAGCACACAATCCCCTTTACATTGGTGCCTCCATCGTTGCTTTCACTGCTCACTTTCATACAGGAAAAGCATTTGAATAGAATCCGTCCAGAGCCTGCTCCCTGCTGGCAGCAACACAGCACAGAATGAACAGTGGCATCTGCTCACACGGCAGAAGGACCAG
This sequence comes from Pezoporus flaviventris, assembly GCF_033815535.1. Classification (NCBI taxonomy): domain Eukaryota; kingdom Metazoa; phylum Chordata; class Aves; order Psittaciformes; family Psittacidae; genus Pezoporus; species Pezoporus flaviventris. Next base: position 26,055 of record NW_026892935.1, read on the forward strand.
CAGGGAAAGCTCGGGCTGTGTCTCTTCAGCACACAAGCAGCTTTGCAACGGGGTTACCATCATTGCAGTCTCTCCTCGGTTTCATACCTAAAAGTCCATTTGAATCCAAATTCTCAGGTGGTGTCTCTCAGCTGCCCAGCAGCACAGTTAGTACAGCACGAACGTTTGGCCTCTGCTCCCACAGCAGAAGAGCCAGGATTGAAAGCTGGTGCTGGACCTGTTCAGCACACAATCCCCTTTACATTGGTGCCTCCATCGTTGCTTTCACTGCTCACTTTCATACAGGAAAAGCATTTGAATGGAATCAGTCCAGAGGCTGCTCCCTGCTGCGCAGCAACACAGTCAGCACAGAATGAACAGTGGCATCTGCTCACACGGCAGAAGGAGCAGCAGGGAAAGCTAGTGCTCTGCTTCTTCAGCACACAAGCAGCTTTGCAACGGGGTCACCATCATTGCAGTCTCTCCTCGGTTTCATACCTAAAAGTCCATTTGAATCCAAATTCTCAGGTGGTGTCTCTCAGCTGCCCAGCAGCACAGTTAGTACAGCACGAACGTTTGGCCTCTGCTCCCACAGCAGAAGAGCCAGGATTGAAAGCTGGTGCTGGACCTGTTCAGCACACAATCCCCTTTACATTGGTGCCTCCATCGTTGCTTTCACTGCTCACTTTCATACAGGAAAAGCATTTGAATGGAATCAGTCCAGAGCCTGCTCTCTGCTGCGCAGGAACACAGTCAGCACAGAATGAACAGTGGCATCTGCTCACACGGCAGAAGGAGCAGCAGGGAAAGCTAGTGCTCTGCTTCTTCAGCACGCAAGCAGCTTTGCAACGGGGTCACCATCATTGCAGTCTCTCCTCGGGTTCATACCTAAAAGTCCATTTGAATCCAAATTCTCAGGTGGTGTCTCTCAGCTGCCCAGCAGCACAGTTAGTACAGCACGAACGTTTGGCCTCTGCTCCCACAGCAGAAGAGCCAGGATTGAAAGCTGGTGCTGGACCTGTTCAGCACACAATCACCTTTACATTGGTGCCTCCATCGTTGCTTTCACTGCTCACTTTCATACAGGAAAAGCATTTGAATGGAATCAGTCCAGAGGCTGCTCTCTGCTGCGCAGCAACACAGTCAGCACAGAATGAACAGTGGCATCTGCTCACACGGCAGAAGGACCAGCAGGGAAAGCTTGTGCTGTGTCTCTTCAGCACACAAGCAGCTTTGCAACGGGGTCACCATCATTGCAGTCTCTCCTCGGTTTCCTAACTAAAAGTCCATTTGAATCCAATTTCTCAGGTGGTGTCTCTCAGCTGCCCAGCAGCACAGTTAGTACAGCACGAACGTTTGGCCTCTGCTCCCACAGCAGAAGAGCCAGGATTGAAAGCTGGTTCTGGACCTGTTCAGCACCCAATCACCTTTACATTGGTGCCTCCATCGTTGCTTTCACTGCTAACACTCATACAGGAAAAGCATTTGAATGGAATCAGTCCAGAGGCTGCTCCCTGCTGCGCAGCAACACAGTCAGCACAGAATGAACAGTGGCATCTGCTCACACGGCAGAAGGAGCAGCAGGGAAAGCTAGTGGTCTGCTTCTTCAGCACACAAGCAGCTTTGCAACGGGGTTACCATCATTGCAGTCTCTCCTCGGTTTCATACCTAAAAGTCCATTTGAATCCAAATTCTCAGGTGGTGTCTCTCAGCTGCCCAGCAGCACAGTGAGTACAGCACGAACGTTTGGCCTCTGCTCCCACAGCAGAAGAGCCAGGATTGAAAGCTGGTGCTGGACCTGTTCAGCACACAATCCCCTTTACATTGGTGCCTCCATCGTTGCTTTCACTGCTCACTTTCATACAGGAAAAGCATTTGAATAGAATCCGTCCAGAGCCTGCTCCCTGCTGGCAGCAACACAGCACAGAATGAACAGTGGCATCTGCTCACACGGCAGAAGGAGCAGCAGGGAAAGCTAGTGCTCTGCTTCTTCAGCACACAAGCAGCTTTGCAAAGGGGTCACCATCATTGCAGTCTCTCCTCGGCTTCATACCTAAAAGTCCATTTGAATCCAAATTCTCAGGTGGTGTCTCTCAGCTGCCCAGCAGCACAGTTAGTACAGCACGAACGTTTGGCCTCTGCTCCCACAGCAGAAGAGCCAGGATTGAAAGCTGGTGCTGGACCTGTTCAGCACACAATCCCCTTTACATTGGTGCCTCCATCGTTGCTTTCACTGCTCACATTCATACAGGAAAAGCATTTGAATGGAATCAGTCCAGAGGCTGCTCTCTGCTGCGCAGCAACACAGTCAGCACAGAATGAACAGTGGCATCTGCTCACACGGCAGAAGGAGCAGCAGGGAAAGCTAGTGCTCTGCTTCTTCAGCACACAAGCAGCTTTGCAACGGGGTCACCATCATTGCAGTCTCTCCTCGGTTTCATACCTAAAAGTCCATTTGAATCCAAATTCTCAGGTGGTGTCTCTCAGCTGCCCAGCAGCACAGTTAGTACAGCACGAACGTTTGGCCTCTGCTCCCACAGCAGAAGAGCCAGGATTGAAAGCTGGTGCTGGACCTGTTCAGCACACAATCCCCTTTACATTGGTGCCTCCATCGTTGCTTTCACTGCTCACTTTCATACAGGAAAAGCATTTGAATGGAATCAGTCCAGAGCCTGCTCTCTGCTGCGCAGGAACACAGTCAGCACAGAATGAACAGTGGCATCTGCTCACACGGCAGAAGGAGCAGCAGGGAAAGCTAGTGCTCTGCTTCTTCAGCACGCAAGCAGCTTTGCAACGGGGTCACCATCATTGCAGTCTCTCCTCGGGTTCATACCTAAAAGTCCATTTGAATCCAAATTCTCAGGTGGTGTCTCTCAGCTGCCCAGCAGCACAGTTAGTACAGCACGAACGTTTGGCCTCTGCTCCCACAGCAGAAGAGCCAGGATTGAAAGCTGGTGCTGGACCTGTTCAGCCACACAATCACCTTTACATTGGTGCCTCCATCGTTGCTTTCACTGCTCACTTTCATACAGGAAAAGCATTTGAATAGAATCCGTCCAGAGCCTGCTCCCTGCTGGCAGCAACACAGCACAGAATGAACAGTGGCATCTGCTCACACGGCAGAAGGACCAGCAGGGAAAGCTCGGGCTGTGTCTCTTCAGCACACAAGCAGCTTTGCAACGGGGTTACCATCATTGCAGTCTCTCCTCGGTTTCATACCTAAAAGTCCATTTGAATCCAAATTCTCAGGTGGTGTCTCTCAGCTGCCCAGCAGCACAGTTAGTACAGCACGAACGTTTGGCCTCTGCTCCCACAGCAGAAGAGCCAGGATTGAAAGCTGGTGCTGGACCTGTTCAGCACACAATCCCCTTTACATTGGTGCCTCCATCGTTGCTTTCACTGCTCACTTTCATACAGGAAAAGCATTTGAATGGAATCAGTCCAGAGGCTGCTCCCTGCTGCGCAGCAACACAGTCAGCACAGAATGAACAGTGGCATCTGCTCACACGGCAGAAGGAGCAGCAGGGAAAGCTAGTGCTCTGCTTCTTCAGCACACAAGCAGCTTTGCAACGGGGTCACCATCATTGCAGTCTCTCCTCGGCTTCATACCTAAAAGTCCATTTGAATCCGAATTCTCAGGTGGTGTCTCTCAGCTGCCCAGCAGCACAGTGAGTACAGCACGAACGTTTGGCCTCTGCTCCCACAGCAGAAGAGCCAGGATTGAAAGCTGGTGCTGGACCTGTTCAGCACACAATCCCCTTTACATTGGTGCCTCCATCGTTGCTTTCACTGCTAACACTCATACAGGAAAAGCATTTGAATGGAATCAGTCCAGAGGCTGCTCCCTGCTGGCAGCAACACAGCACAGAATGAACAGTGGCATCTGCTCACACGGCAGAAGGAGCAGCAGGGAAAGCTAGTGCTCTGCTTCTTCAGCACACAAGCAGCTTTGCAACGGGGTCACCATCATTGCAGTCTCTCCTCGGTTTCATACCTAAAAGTCCATTTGAATCCAAATTCTCAGGTGGTGTCTCTCAGCTGCCCAGCAGCACAGTTAGTACAGCACGAACGTTTGGCCTCTGCTCCCACAGCAGAAGAGCCAGGATTGAAAGCTGGTGCTGGACCTGTTCAGCACACAATCCCCTTTACATTGGTGCCTCCATCGTTGCTTTCACTGCTCACTTTCATACAGGAAAAGCATTTGAATAGAATCCGTCCAGAGCCTGCTCCCTGCTGGCAGCAACACAGCACAGAATGAACAGTGGCATCTGCTCACACGGCAGAAGGAGCAGCAGGGAAAGCTAGTGCTCTGCTTCTTCAGCACACAAGCAGCTTTGCAAAGGGGTCACCATCATTGCAGTCTCTCCTCGGCTTCATACCTAAAAGTCCATTTGAATCCAAATTCTCAGGTGGTGTCTCTCAGCTGCCCAGCAGCACAGTTAGTACAGCACGAACGTTTGGCCTCTGCTCCCACAGCAGAAGAGCCAGGATTGAAAGCTGGTGCTGGACCTGTTCAGCACACAATCCCCTTTACATTGGTGCCTCCATCGTTGCTTTCACTGCTCACATTCATACAGGAAAAGCATTTGAATGGAATCAGTCCAGAGGCTGCTCTCTGCTGCGCAGCAACACAGTCAGCACAGAATGAACAGTGGCATCTGCTCACACGGCAGAAGGAGCAGCAGGGAAAGCTAGTGCTCTGCTTCTTCAGCACACAAGCAGCTTTGCAACGGGGTCACCATCATTGCAGTCTCTCCTCGGTTTCATACCTAAAAGTCCATTTGAATCCAAATTCTCAGGTGGTGTCTCTCAGCTGCCCAGCAGCACAGTTAGTACAGCACGAACGTTTGGCCTCTGCTCCCACAGCAGAAGAGCCAGGATTGAAAGCTGGTGCTGGACCTGTTCAGCACACAATCCCCTTTACATTGGTGCCTCCATCGTTGCTTTCACTGCTCACTTTCATACAGGAAAAGCATTTGAATGGAATCAGTCCAGAGCCTGCTCTCTGCTGCGCAGGAACACAGTCAGCACAGAATGAACAGTGGCATCTGCTCACACGGCAGAAGGAGCAGCAGGGAAAGCTAGTGCTCTGCTTCTTCAGCACGCAAGCAGCTTTGCAACGGGGTCACCATCATTGCAGTCTCTCCTCGGGTTCATACCTAAAAGTCCATTTGAATCCAAATTCTCAGGTGGTGTCTCTCAGCTGCCCAGCAGCACAGTTAGTACAGCACGAACGTTTGGCCTCTGCTCCCACAGCAGAAGAGCCAGGATTGAAAGCTGGTGCTGGACCTGTTCAGCACACAATCACCTTTACATTGGTGCCTCCATCGTTGCTTTCACTGCTCACTTTCATACAGGAAAAGCATTTGAATAGAATCCGTCCAGAGCCTGCTCCCTGCTGGCAGCAACACAGCACAGAATGAACAGTGGCATCTGCTCACACGGCAGAAGGACCAGCAGGGAAAGCTCGGGCTGTGTCTCTTCAGCACACAAGCAGCTTTGCAACGGGGTTACCATCATTGCAGTCTCTCCTCGGTTTCATACCTAAAAGTCCATTTGAATCCAAATTCTCAGGTGGTGTCTCTCAGCTGCCCAGCAGCACAGTTAGTACAGCACGAACGTTTGGCCTCTGCTCCCACAGCAGAAGAGCCAGGATTGAAAGCTGGTGCTGGACCTGTTCAGCACACAATCCCCTTTACATTGGTGCCTCCATCGTTGCTTTCACTGCTCACTTTCATACAGGAAAAGCATTTGAATGGAATCAGTCCAGAGGCTGCTCCCTGCTGCGCAGCAACACAGTCAGCACAGAATGAACAGTGGCATCTGCTCACACGGCAGAAGGAGCAGCAGGGAAAGCTAGTGCTCTGCTTCTTCAGCACACAAGCAGCTTTGCAACGGGGTCACCATCATTGCAGTCTCTCCTCGGCTTCATACCTAAAAGTCCATTTGAATCCGAATTCTCAGGTGGTGTCTCTCAGCTGCCCAGCAGCACAGTGAGTACAGCACGAACGTTTGGCCTCTGCTCCCACAGCAGAAGAGCCAGGATTGAAAGCTGGTGCTGGACCTGTTCAGCACACAATCCCCTTTACATTGGTGCCTCCATCGTTGCTTTCACTGCTAACACTCATACAGGAAAAGCATTTGAATGGAATCAGTCCAGAGGCTGCTCCCTGCTGGCAGCAACACAGCACAGAATGAACAGTGGCATCTGCTCACACGGCAGAAGGAGCAGCAGGGAAAGCTAGTGCTCTGCTTCTTCAGCACACAAGCAGCTTTGCAACGGGGTCACCATCATTGCAGTCTCTCCTCGGTTTCATACCTAAAAGTCCATTTGAATCCAAATTCTCAGGTGGTGTCTCTCAGCTGCCCAGCAGCACAGTTAGTACAGCACGAACGTTTGGCCTCTGCTCCCACAGCAGAAGAGCCAGGATTGAAAGCTGGTGCTGGACCTGTTCAGCACACAATCCCCTTTACATTGGTGCCTCCATCGTTGCTTTCACTGCTCACTTTCATACAGGAAAAGCATTTGAATGGAATCAGTCCAGAGCCTGCTCTCTGCTGCGCAGGAACACAGTCAGCACAGAATGAACAGTGGCATCTGCTCACACGGCAGAAGGAGCAGCAGGGAAAGCTAGTGCTCTGCTTCTTCAGCACGCAAGCAGCTTTGCAACGGGGTCACCATCATTGCAGTCTCTCCTCGGGTTCATACCTAAAAGTCCATTTGAATCCAAATTCTCAGGTGGTGTCTCTCAGCTGCCCAGCAGCACAGTTAGTACAGCACGAACGTTTGGCCTCTGCTCCCACAGCAGAAGAGCCAGGATTGAAAGCTGGTGCTGGACCTGTTCAGCACACAATCACCTTTACATTGGTGCCTCCATCGTTGCTTTCACTGCTCACTTTCATACAGGAAAAGCATTTGAATGGAATCAGTCCAGAGGCTGCTCTCTGCTGCGCAGCAACACAGTCAGCACAGAATGAACAGTGGCATCTGCTCACACGGCAGAAGGACCAGCAGGGAAAGCTAGTGCTGTGTCTCTTCAGCACACAAGCAGCTTTGCAACGGGGTCACCATCATTGCAGTCTCTCCTCGGTTTCCTAACTAAAAGTCCATTTGAATCCAATTTCTCAGGTGGTGTCTCTCAGCTGCCCAGCAGCACAGTTAGTACAGCACGAACGTTTGGCCTCTGCTCCCACAGCAGAAGAGCCAGGATTGAAAGCTGGTTCTGGACCTGTTCAGCACCCAATCACCTTTACATTGGTGCCTCCATCGTTGCTTTCACTGCTAACACTCATACAGGAAAAGCATTTGAATGGAATCAGTCCAGAGGCTGCTCCCTGCTGCGCAGCAACACAGTCAGCACAGAATGAACAGTGGCATCTGCTCACACGGCAGAAGGAGCAGCAGGGAAAGCTAGTGGTCTGCTTCTTCAGCACACAAGCAGCTTTGCAACGGGGTTACCATCATTGCAGTCTCTCCTCGGTTTCATACCTAAAAGTCCATTTGAATCCAAATTCTCAGGTGGTGTCTCTCAGCTGCCCAGCAGCACAGTGAGTACAGCACGAACGTTTGGCCTCTGCTCCCACAGCAGAAGAGCCAGGATTGAAAGCTGGTGCTGGACCTGTTCAGCACACAATCCCCTTTACATTGGTGCCTCCATCGTTGCTTTCACTGCTCACTTTCATACAGGAAAAGCATTTGAATAGAATCCGTCCAGAGCCTGCTCCCTGCTGGCAGCAACACAGCACAGAATGAACAGTGGCATCTGCTCACACGGCAGAAGGACCAGCAGGGAAAGCTTGTGCTGTGTCTCTTCAGCACACAAGCAGCTTTGCAACGGGGTCACCATCATTGCAGTCTCTCCTCGGTTTCCTAACTAAAAGTCCATTTGAATCCAATTTCTCAGGTGGTGTCTCTCAGCTGCCCAGCAGCACAGTTAGTACAGCACGAACGTTTGGCCTCTGCTCCCACAGCAGAAGAGCCAGGATTGAAAGCTGGTTCTGGACCTGTTCAGCACCCAATCACCTTTACATTGGTGCCTCCATCGTTGCTTTCACTGCTAACACTCATACAGGAAAAGCATTTGAATGGAATCAGTCCAGAGGCTGCTCCCTGCTGCGCAGCAACACAGTCAGCACAGAATGAACAGTGGCATCTGCTCACACGGCAGAAGGAGCAGCAGGGAAAGCTAGTGGTCTGCTTCTTCAGCACACAAGCAGCTTTGCAACGGGGTTACCATCATTGCAGTCTCTCCTCGGTTTCATACCTAAAAGTCCATTTGAATCCAAATTCTCAGGTGGTGTCTCTCAGCTGCCCAGCAGCACAGTGAGTACAGCACGAACGTTTGGCCTCTGCTCCCACAGCAGAAGAGCCAGGATTGAAAGCTGGTGCTGGACCTGTTCAGCACACAATCCCCTTTACATTGGTGCCTCCATCGTTGCTTTCACTGCTCACTTTCATACAGGAAAAGCATTTGAATAGAATCCGTCCAGAGCCTGCTCCCTGCTGGCAGCAACACAGCACAGAATGAACAGTGGCATCTGCTCACACGGCAGAAGGACCAGCAGGGAAAGCTCGGGCTGTGTCTCTTCAGCACACAAGCAGCTTTGCAACGGGGTTACCATCATTGCAGTCTCTCCTCGGTTTCATACCTAAAAGTCCATTTGAATCCAAATTCTCAGGTGGTGTCTCTCAGCTGCCCAGCAGCACAGTTAGTACAGCACGAACGTTTGGCCTCTGCTCCCACAGCAGAAGAGCCAGGATTGAAAGCTGGTGCTGGACCTGTTCAGCACACAATCCCCTTTACATTGGTGCCTCCATCGTTGCTTTCACTGCTCACTTTCATACAGGAAAAGCATTTGAATGGAATCAGTCCAGAGGCTGCTCCCTGCTGCGCAGCAACACAGTCAGCACAGAATGAACAGTGGCATCTGCTCACACGGCAGAAGGAGCAGCAGGGAAAGCTAGTGCTCTGCTTCTTCAGCACACAAGCAGCTTTGCAACGGGGTCACCATCATTGCAGTCTCTCCTCGGCTTCATACCTAAAAGTCCATTTGAATCCGAATTCTCAGGTGGTGTCTCTCAGCTGCCCAGCAGCACAGTGAGTACAGCACGAACGTTTGGCCTCTGCTCCCACAGCAGAAGAGCCAGGATTGAAAGCTGGTGCTGGACCTGTTCAGCACACAATCCCCTTTACATTGGTGCCTCCATCGTTGCTTTCACTGCTAACACTCATACAGGAAAAGCATTTGAATGGAATCAGTCCAGAGCCTGCTCCCTGCTGGCAGCAACACAGCACAGAATGAACAGTGGCATCTGCTCACACGGCAGAAGGAGCAGCAGGGAAAGCTAGTGCTCTGCTTCTTCAGCACACAAGCAGCTTTGCAACGGGGTCACCATCATTGCAGTCTCTCCTCGGTTTCATACCTAAAAGTCCATTTGAATCCAAATTCTCAGGTGGTGTCTCTCAGCTGCCCAGCAGCACAGTTAGTACAGCACGAACGTTTGGCCTCTGCTCCCACAGCAGAAGAGCCAGGATTGAAAGCTGGTGCTGGACCTGTTCAGCACACAATCCCCTTTACATTGGTGCCTCCATCGTTGCTTTCACTGCTCACTTTCATACAGGAAAAGCATTTGAATGGAATCAGTCCAGAGCCTGCTCTCTGCTGCGCAGGAACACAGTCAGCACAGAATGAACAGTGGCATCTGCTCACACGGCAGAAGGAGCAGCAGGGAAAGCTAGTGCTCTGCTTCTTCAGCACGCAAGCAGCTTTGCAACGGGGTCACCATCATTGCAGTCTCTCCTCGGGTTCATACCTAAAAGTCCATTTGAATCCAAATTCTCAGGTGGTGTCTCTCAGCTGCCCAGCAGCACAGTTAGTACAGCACGAACGTTTGGCCTCTGCTCCCACAGCAGAAGAGCCAGGATTGAAAGCTGGTGCTGGACCTGTTCAGCACACAATCACCTTTACATTGGTGCCTCCATCGTTGCTTTCACTGCTCACTTTCATACAGGAAAAGCATTTGAATGGAATCAGTCCAGAGGCTGCTCTCTGCTGCGCAGCAACACAGTCAGCACAGAATGAACAGTGGCATCTGCTCACACGGCAGAAGGACCAGCAGGGAAAGCTTGTGCTGTGTCTCTTCAGCACACAAGCAGCTTTGCAACGGGGTCACCATCATTGCAGTCTCTCCTCGGTTTCGTACCTAAAAGTCCAATTGAATCCAATTTCTCAGGTGGTGTCTCTCAGCTGCCCAGCAGCACAGTTAGTACAGCACGAACGTTTGGCCTCTGCTCCCACAGCAGAAGAGCCAGGATTGAAAGCTGGTTCTGGACCTGTTCAGCACCCAATCACCTTTACATTGGTGCCTCCATCGTTGCTTTCACTGCTAACACTCATACAGGAAAAGCATTTGAATGGAATCAGTCCAGAGGCTGCTCCCTGCTGCGCAGCAACACAGTCAGCACAGAATGAACAGTGGCATCTGCTCACACGGCAGAAGGAGCAGCAGGGAAAGCTAGTGGTCTGCTTCTTCAGCACACAAGCAGCTTTGCAACGGGGTTACCATCATTGCAGTCTCTCCTCGGTTTCATACCTAAAAGTCCATTTGAATCCAAATTCTCAGGTGGTGTCTCTCAGCTGCCCAGCAGCACAGTGAGTACAGCACGAACGTTTGGCCTCTGCTCCCACAGCAGAAGAGCCAGGATTGAAAGCTGGTGCTGGACCTGTTCAGCACACAATCCCCTTTACATTGGTGCCTCCATCGTTGCTTTCACTGCTCACTTTCATACAGGAAAAGCATTTGAATGGAATCAGTCCAGATGCTGCTCTCTGCTGCGCAGCAACACAGTCAGCACAGAATGAACAGTGGCATCTGCTCACACGGCAGAAGGACCAGCAGGGAAAGCTAGTGCTCTGCTTCTTCAGCACACAAGAAGCTTTACAACGGGGTCACCATCATTGCAGTCTCTCCTCGGGTTCATACCTAAAAGTCCATTTGAATCCAAATTCTCAAGCGGTCTCAGCTGCCCAGCAGCACAGTGAGTACAGCACGAACGTTTGGCATCTGCTCCCACAGCAGAAGAGCAAGGATTGAAAGCTGTTGCTGGACCTGTTCAGCACACAATCCCCTTTACATTGGTGCATCCATCGTTGCTTTCACTGCTAACACTCGTACAGGAAAAGCATTTGAATAGAATCAGTCCAGAGCCTGCTCCCTGCTGGCAGCAACACAGCACAGAATGAACAGGGGCATCTGCTCACACGGCAGAAGGACCAGCAGGGAAAGCTAGTGCTGTGTCTCTTCAGCACACAAGCAGCTTTGCAACGGGGTCACCATCATTGCAGTCTCTCCTCGGCTTCATACCTAAAAGTCCATTTGAATCCAAATTCTCAGTTGGTGTCTCTCAGCTGCCCAGCAGCACAGTTAGTACAGCACGAACGTTTGGCCTCTGCTCCCACAGCAGAAGAGCCAGGATTGAAAGCTGGTGCTGGACCTGTTCAGCACACAATCACCTTTACATTGGTGCCTCCATCGTTGCTTTCACTGCACACATTCATACAGGAAATGCATTTGAATGGAATCAGTCCAGAGGCTGCTCTCTGCTGCGCAGCAACACAGTCAGCACAGAATGAACAGTGGCATCTGCTCACACGGCAGAAGGAGCAGCAGGGAAAGCTAGTGCTCTGCTTCTTCAGCACACAAGCAGCTTTGCAACGGGGTCACCATCATTGCAGTCTCTCCTCGGTTTCATACCTAAAAGTCCATTTGAATCCAAATTCTCAGGTGGTCTCTCTCAGCTGCCCAGCAGCACAGTGAGTACAGCACGAACGTTTGGCCTCTGCTCCCATAGCAGAAGAGCCAGGATTGAAAGCTGGTGCTGGACCTGTTCAGCACACAATCCCCTTTACATTGGTGCCTCCATCGTTGCTTTCACTGCTCACTTTCATACAGGAAAAGCATTTGAATGGAATCAGTCCAGATGCTGCTCTCTGCTGCGCAGGAGCACAGTCAGCACAGAATGAACAGTGGCATCAGCTCACACGGCAGAAGGACCAGCAGGGAAAGCTAGTGCTCTGCTTCTTCAGCACACAAGCAGCTTTGCAACGGGGTCACCATCATTGCAGTCTCTCCTCGGTTTCCTACCTAAAAGTCCATTTGAATCCAAATTCTCAGGTGGTGTCTCTCACCTGCCCAGCAGCACAGTTAGTACAGCACGAACGTTTGGCCTCTGCTCCCACAGCAGAAGAGCCAGGATTGAAAGCTGGTGCTGGACCTGTTCAGCACACAAACCCCTTTACATTGGTGCCTCCATCGTTGCTTTCACTGCTCACTTTCATACAGGAAAAGCATTTGAATGGAATCAGTCCAGAGGCTGCTCTCTGCTGCACAGGAACACAGTCAGCACAGAATGAACAGTGGCATCTGCTCACACGGCAGAAGGACCAGCAGGGAAAGCTAGTGCTATGTCTCTTCAGCACACAAGCAGCTTTGCAACGGGGTCACCATCATTGCAGTCTCTCCTCGGTTTCCTACCTAAAATTCCAATTGAATCCAAATTCTCAGGTGGTGTCTCTCAGCTGCCCAGCAGCACACTTAGTACAGCACGAACGTTTGGCCTCTGCTCCCACAGCAGAAGAGCCAGGATTGAAAGCTGGTGCTGGACCTGTTCAGCACACAATCCCCTTTACATTGGTGCCTCCATCGTTGCTTTCACTGCTCACTTTCATACAGGAAAAGCATTTGAATGGAATCAGTCCAGAGCCTGCTCTCTGCTGCGCAGCAACACAGTCAGCACAGAATGAACAGTGGCATCAGCTCACACGGCAGAAGGAGCGGCAGGGAAAGCTAGTGCTCTGCTTCTTCAGCACACAAGCAGCTTTGCAACGGGGTCACCATCATTGCAGTCTCTCCTCGGTTTCCTACCTAAAAGTCCATTTGAATCCAAATTCTCAGGTGGTCTCTCTCAGCTGCCCAGCAGCACAGTGAGTACAGCACGAACGTTTGGCCTCTGCTCCCATAGCAGAAGAGCCAGGATTGAAAGCTGGTGCTGGACCTGTTCAGCACACAATCCCCTTTACATTGGTGCCTCCATCGTTGCTTTCACTGCTCAGTTTCATACAGGAAAAGCATTTGAATAGAATCCGTCCAGAGGCTGCTCTCTGCTGCGCAGCAACACAGTCAGCACAGAATGAACAGTGGCATCTGCTCACACGGCAGAAGGAGCAGCAGGGAAAGCTAGTGCTCTGGTTCTTCAGCACACAAGCAGCTTTGCAACGGGGTCACCATCATTGCAGTCTCTCCTCGGTTTCATACCTAAAAGTCCATTTGAATCCAAATTCTCAGGTGGTGTCTCTCAGCTGCCCAGCAGCACAGTTAGTACAGCACGAACGTTTGGCCTCTGCTCCCACAGCAGAAGAGCCAGGATTGAAAGCTGGTGCTGGACCTGTTCAGCACACAATCCCCTTTACATTGGTGCCTCCATCGTTGCTTTCACTGCTCACTTTCATACAGGAAAAGCATTTGAATGGAATCAGTCCAGAGCCTGCTCTCTGCTGCGCAGGAACACAGTCAGCACAGAATGAACAGTGGCATCTGCTCACACGGCAGAAGGACCAGCAGGGAAAGCTAGTGCTGTGTCTCTTCAGCACACAAGCAGCTTTGCAACGGGGTCACCATCATTGCAGTCTCTCCTCGGCTTCATACCTAAAAGTCCATTTGAATCCGAATTCTCAGGTGGCGTCGCTCAGCTGCCCAGCAGCACAGTGAGTACAGCACGAACGTTTGGCCTCTGCTCCCACAGCAGAAGAGCCAGGATTGAAAGCTGGTGCTGGACCTGTTCAGCACACAATCACCTTTACATTGGTGCCTCCATCGTTGCTTTCACTGCTCACTTTCATACAGGAAAAGCATTTGAATAGAATCCGTCCAGAGCCTGCTCCCTGCTGGCAGCAACACAGCACAGAATGAACAGTGGCATCTGCTCACACGGCAGAAGGACCAGCAGGGAAAGCTAGGGCTGTGTCTCTTCAGCACACAAGCAGCTTTGCAACGGGGTCACCATCATTGCAGTCTCTCCTCGGTTTCCTACCTAAAAGTCCATTTGAATCCAAATTCTCAGGTGGTGTCTCTCAGCTGCCCAGCAGCACAGTTAGTACAGCACGAACGTTTGGCCTCTGCTCCCACAGCAGAAGAGCCAGGATTGAAAGCTGGTGCTGGACCTGTTCAGCACACAATCCCCTTTACATTGGTGCCTCCATCGTTGCTTTCACTGCTCACTTTCATACAGGAAAAGCATTTGAATGGAATCAGTCCAGAGCCTGCTCTCTGCTGCGCAGCAACACAGTCAGCACAGAATGAACAGTGGCATCTGCTCACACGGCAGAAGGAGCAGCAGGGAAAGCTAGTGCTCTGCTTCTTCAGCACACAAGAAGCTTTGCAACGGGGTCACCATCATTGCAGTCTCTCCTCGGGTTCATACCTAAAAGTCCATTTGAATCCAAATTCTCAAGCGGTCTCAGCTGCCCAGCAGCACAGTGAGTACAGCACGAACGTTTGGCATCTGCTCCCACAGCAGAAGAGCAAGGATTGAAAGCTGTTGCTGGACCTGTTCAGCACACAATCCCCTTTACATTGGTGCATCCATCGTTGCTTTCACTGCTAACACTCGTACAGGAAAAGCATTTGAATAGAATCAGTCCAGAGCCTGCTCCCTGCTGGCAGCAACACAGCACAGAATGAACAGTGGCATCTGCTCACACGGCAGAAGGAGCAGCAGGGAAAGCTAGTGCTGTGTCTCTTCAGCACACAAGCAGCTTTGCAACGGGGTCACCATCATTGCAGTCTCTCCTCGGTTTCATACCTAAAAGTCCATTTGAATCCAAATTCTCAGGTGGTGTCTCTCAGCTGCCCAGCAGCACAGTGAGTACAGCACGAACGTTTGGCCTCTGCTCCCACAGCAGAAGAGCCAGGATTGAAAGCTGGTGCTGGACCTGTTCAGCACACAATCCCCTTTACATTGGTGCATCCATCGTTGCTTTCACTGCTCACATTCATACAGGAAAATCATTTGAATGGAATCAGTCCAGAGGCTGCTCTCTGCTGCGCAGCAACACAGTCAGCACAGAATGAACAGTGGCATCTGCTCACACGGCAGAAGGACCAGCAGGGAAATCTAGTGCTGTGTCTCTTCAGCACACAAGCAGCTTTGCAAAGGGGTCACCATCATTGCAGTCTCTCCTCGGTTTCCTACCTAAAAGTCCATTTGAATCCAAATTCTCAGGTGGTGTCTCTCAGCTGCCCAGCAGCACAGTGAGTACAGCACGAACGTTTGGCCTCTGCTCCCACAGCAGAAGAGCCAGGATTGAAAGCTGGTGCTGGACCTGTTCAGCACACAATCACCTTTACATTGGTGCCTCCATCGTTGCTTTCACTGCTAACACTCATACAGGAAAAGCATTTGAATAGAATCCGTCCAGAGCCTGCTCCCTGCTGGCAGCAACACAGCACAGAATGAACAGTGGCAAATAGCTCACACGGCAGAAGGACCAGCAGGGAAAGCTCGGGCTGTGTCTCTTCAGCACACAAGCAGCTTTGCAACGGGGTTACCATCATTGAAGTCTCTCCTCGGTTTCCTACCTAAAAGTCCATTTGAATCCAAATTCTCAGGTGGTGTCTCTCAGCTGCCCAGCAGCACAGTTAGTACAGCACGAACGTTTGGCCTCTGCTCCCACAGCAGAAGAGCCAGGATTGAAAGCTGGTGCTGGACCTGTTCAGCACACAATCACCTTTACATTGGTGCCTCCATCGTTGCTTTCACTGCTAACACACATACAGGAAAAGCATTTGAATGGAATCAGTCCAGAGACTGCTCTCTGCTGCGCAGCAACACAGTCAGCACAGAATGAACAGTGGCATCTGCTCACACGGCAGAAGGAGCAGCAGGGAAAGCTAGTGCTCTGCTTCTTCAGCACACAAGCAGCTTTGCAACGGGGTCACCATCATTGCAGTCTCTCCTCGGGTTCATACCTAAAAGTCCATTTGAATACAAATTCTCAGGTGGTGTCGCTCAGCTGCCCAGCAGCAGAGTGAGTACAGCACGAACGTTTGGCATCTGCTCCCACAGCAGAAGAGCCAGGATTGAAAGCTGGTGCAGGACCTGGTCAGCACACAATCACCTTTACATTGGTGCCTCCATCTTTGCTTTCACTGCTAACACTCATACAGGAAAAGCATTTGAATGGAATCAGTCCAGAGCCTGCTCCCTGCTGGCAGCAACACAGCACAGAATGAACAGTGGCATCTGCTCACACGGCAGAAGGAGCAGCAGGGAAAGCTAGTGCTGTGTCTCTTTAGCACACAAGCAGCTTTGCAACGGGGTCACCATCATTGCAGTCTCTCCTCGGTTTCCTACCTAAAAGTCCATTTGAATCCCAATTCTCAGGTGGTGTCTCTCAGCTGCCCAGCAGCACAGTTAGTACAGCACGAACGTTTGGCCTCTGCTCCCACAGCAGAAGAGCCAGGATTGAAAGCTGGTGCTGGACCTGTTCAGCACACAATCCCCTTTACATTGGTGCCTCCATCGTTGCTTTCACTGCTAACACTCGTACAGGAAAAGAATTTGAATAGAATCAGTCCAGAGCCTGCTCCCTGCTGGCAGCAACACAGCACAGAAAGAACAGGGGCATCTGCTCACACGGCAGAAGGACCAGCAGGGAAAGCTTGTGCTGTGTCCCTTCAGCACACAAGCAGCTTTGCAACGGGGTCACCATCATTGCAGTCTCTCCTCGGTTTCATACCTAAAAGTCCATTTGAATCCAAATTCTCAGGTGGTGTCTCTCAGCTGCCCAGCAGCACAGTGAGTACAGCACGAACGTTTGGCCTCTGCTCCCACAGCAGAAGAGCCAGGATTGAAAGCTGGTGCTGGACCTGTTCAGCACACAATCCCCTTTACATTGGTGCCTCCATCGTTGCTTTCACTGCTCACTTTCATACAGGAAAAGCATTTGAATAGAATCCGTCCAGAGCCTGCTCCCTGCTGGCAGCAACACAGCACAGAATGAACAGGGGCATCTGCTCACACGGCAGAAGGACCAGCAGGGAAAGCTCGGGCTGTGTCTCTTCAGCACACAAGCAGCTTTGCAACGGGGTTACCATCATTGCAGTCTCTCCTCGGTTTCATACCTAAAAGTCCATTTGAATCCAAATTCTCAGGTGGTGTCTCTCAGCTGCCCAGCAGCACAGTTAGTACAGCACGAACGTTTGGCCTCTGCTCCCACAGCAGAAGAGCCAGGATTGAAAGCTGGTGCTGGCCCTGTTCAGCACACAATCCCCTTTACATTGGTGCCTCCATCGTTGCTTTCACTGCTCACTTTCATACAGGAAAAGCATTTGAATGGAATCAGTCCAGAGGCTGCTCCCTGCTGCGCAGCAACACAGTCAGCACAGAATGAACAGTGGCATCTGCTCACACAACAGAAGGAGCAGCAGGGAAAGCTAGTGCTCTGCTTCTTCAGCACACAAGCAGCTTTGTAACGGGGTCACCATCATTGCAGTCTCTCCTCGGCTTCATACCTAAAAGTCCATTTGAATCCGAATTCTCAGGTGGTGTCGCTCAGCTGCCCAGCAGCACAGTGAGTACAGCACGAACGTTTGGCCTCTGCTCCCACAGCAGAAGAGCCAGGATTGAAAGCTGGTGCTGGACCTGTTCAGCACACAATCCCCTTTACATTGGTGCCTCCATCGTTGCTTTCACTGCTAACACTCATACAGGAAAAGCATTTGAATAGAATCCGTCCAGAGCCTGCTCCCTGCTGGCAGCAACACAGCACAGAATGAACAGTGGCATCTGCTCACACGGCAGAAGGAGCAGCAGGGAAAGCTAGTGCTCTGCTTCTTCAGCACACAAGCAGCTTTGCAAAGGGGTCACCATCATTGCAGTCTCTCCTCGGCTTCATACCTAAAAGTCCATTTGAATCCAAATTCTCAGGTGGTGTCTCTCAGCTGCCCAGCAGCACAGTTAGTACAGCACGAACGTTTGGCCTCTGCTCCCACAGCAGAAGAGCCAGGATTGAAAGCTGGTGCTGGACCTGTTCAGCACACAATCCCCTTTACATTGGTGCCTCCATCGTTGCTTTCACTGCTCACATTCATACAGGAAAAGCATTTGAATGGAATCAGTCCAGAGGCTGCTCTCTGCTGCGCAGCAACACAGTCAGCACAGAATGAACAGTGGCATCTGCTCACACGGCAGAAGGAGCAGCAGGGAAAGCTAGTGCTCTGCTTCTTCAGCACACAAGCAGCTTTGCAACGGGGTCACCATCATTGCAGTCTCTCCTCGGTTTCCTACCTAAAAGTCCATTTGAATCCAAATTCTCAGGTGGTGTCTCTCAGCTGCCCAGCAGCACAGTTAGTACAGCACGAACGTTTGGCCTCTGCTCCCACAGCAGAAGAGCCAGGATTGAAAGCTGGTGCTGGACCTGTTCAGCACACAATCACCTTTACATTGGTGCCTCCATCGTTGCTTTCACTGCTCACATTCATACAGGAAAAGCATTTGAATGGAATCAGTCCAGAGGCTGCTCTCTGCTGCGCAGCAACACAGTCAGCACAGAATGAACAGTGGCATCTGCTCACACGGCAGAAGGACCAGCAGGGAAAGCTTGTGCTGTGTCTCTTCAGCACACAAGCAGCTTTGCAACGGGGTCACCATCATTGCAGTCTCTCCTCGGTTTCCTAACTAAAAGTCCATTTGAATCCAATTTCTCAGGTGGTGTCTCTCAGCTGCCCAGCAGCACAGTTAGTACAGCACGAACGTTTGGCCTCTGCTCCCACAGCAGAAGAGCAAGGATTGAAAGCTGGTTCTGGACCTGTTCAGCACACAATCACCTTTACATTGGTGCCTCCATCGTTGCTTTCACTGCTAACACTCATACAGGAAAAGCATTTGAATGGAATCAGTCCAGAGGCTGCTCCCTGCTGCGCAGCAACACAGTCAGCACAGAATGAACAGTGGCATCTGCTCACACGGCAGAAGGAGCAGCAGGGAAAGCTAGTGGTCTGCTTCTTCAGCACACAAGCAGCTTTGCAACGGGGTTACCATCATTGCAGTCTCTCCTCGGTTTCATACCTAAAAGTCCATTTGAATCCAAATTCTCAGGTGGTGTCTCTCAGCTGCCCAGCAGCACAGTGAGTACAGCACGAACGTTTGGCCTCTGCTCCCACAGCAGAAGAGCCAGGATTGAAAGCTGGTGCTGGACCTGTTCAGCACACAATCCCCTTTACATTGGTGCCTCCATCGTTGCTTTCACTGCTCACTTTCATACAGGAAAAGCATTTGAATGGAATCAGTCCAGAGCCTGCTCCCTGCTGCGCAGCAACACAGTCAGCACAGAATGAACAGTGGCATCTGCTCACACGGCAGAAGGACCAGCAGGGAAAGCTAGTGCTCTGCTTCTTCAGCACACAAGAAGCTTTACAACGGGGTCACCATCATTGCAGTCTCTCCTCGGGTTCATACCTAAAAGTCCATTTGAATCCAAATTCTCAAGCGGTCTCAGCTGCCCAGCAGCACAGTGAGTACAGCACGAACGTTTGGCATCTGCTCCCACAGCAGAAGAGCAAGGATTGAAAGCTGTTGCTGGACCTGTTCAGCACACAATCCCCTTTACATTGGTGCATCCATCGTTGCTTTCACTGCTAACACTCGTACAGGAAAAGCATTTGAATAGAATCAGTCCAGAGCCTGCTCCCTGCTGGCAGCAACACATCACAGAATGAACAGGGGCATCTGCTCACACGGCAGAAGGACCAGCAGGGAAAGCTAGTGCTGTGTCTCTTCAGCACACAAGCAGCTTTGCAACGGGGTCACCATCATTGCAGTCTCTCCTCGGTTTCATACCTAAAAGTCCATTTGAATCCAAATTCTCAAGCGGTCTCAGCTGCCCAGCAGCACAGTGAGTACAGCACGAATGTTTGGCATCTGCTCCCACAGCAGAAGAGCAAGGATTGAAAGCTGGTGCTGGACCTGTTCAGCACACAATCCCCTTTACATTGGTGCATCCATTGTTGCTTTCACTCCTAACACTCGTACAGGAAAAGCATTTGAATGGAATCAGTCCAGAGGCTGCTCTCTGCTGCGCAGCAACACAGTCAGCACAGAATGAACAGTGGCATCTGCTCACACGGCAGAAGGACCAGCAGGGAAAGCTAGTGCTGTGTCTCTTCAGCACACAAGCAGCTTTGCAACGGGGTCACCATCATTGCAGTCTCTCCTCGGCTTCCTACCTAAAAGTCCATTTGAATCCAAATTCTCAGGTGGTGTCTCTCAGCTGCCCAGCAGCACAGTGAGTACAGCACGAACGTTTGGCCTCTGCTCCCACAGCAGAAGAGCCAGGATTGAAAGCTGGTGCTGGACCTGTTCAGCACACAATCCCCTTTACATTGGTGCCTCCATCGTTGCTTTCACTGCTCACATTCATACAGGAAAAGCATTTGAATGGAATCAGTCCAGAGGCTGCTCCCTGCTGCGCAGCAACACAGTCAGCACAGAATGAACAGTGGCATCTGCTCACACGGCAGAAGGAGCAGCAGGGAAAGCTAGTGCTCTGCTT
This sequence comes from Pezoporus flaviventris, assembly GCF_033815535.1. Classification (NCBI taxonomy): domain Eukaryota; kingdom Metazoa; phylum Chordata; class Aves; order Psittaciformes; family Psittacidae; genus Pezoporus; species Pezoporus flaviventris. The sequence goes on from NW_026892935.1 coordinate 46,644, forward strand.
CTTCAGCACACAAGCAGCTTTGCAACGGGGTTACCATCATTGCAGTCTCTCCTCGGTTTCATACCTAAAAGTCCATTTGAATTCAAATTCTCAGGTGGTGTCTCTCAGCTGCCCAGCAGCACAGAGAGTACAGCACGAACGTTTGGCCTCTGCTCCCACAGCAGAAGAGCCAGGATTGAAAGCTGGTGCTGGACCTGTTCAGCACACAATCCCCTTTACATTGGTGCCTCCATCGTTGCTTTCACTGCTCACTTTCATACAGGAAAAGCATTTGAATGGAATCAGTCCAGAGCCTGCTCTCTGCTGCGCAGGAACACAGTCAGCACAGAATGAACAGTGGCATCTGCTCACACGGCAGAAGGAGCAGCAGGGAAAGCTAGTGCTCTGCTTCTTCAGCACACAAGAAGCTTTGCAACGGGGTCACCATCATTGCAGTCTCTCCTCGGTTTCCTACCTAAAAGTCCATTTGAATCCAAATTCTCAAGCGGTCTCAGCTGCCCAGCAGCACAGTGAGTACAGCACGAACGTTTGGCATCTGCTCCCACAGCAGAAGAGCAAGGATTGAAAGCTGGTGCTGGACCTGTTCAGCACACAATCCCCTTTACATTGGTGCATCCATCGTTGCTTTCACTGCTAACACTCGTACAGGAAAAGCACTTGAATAGAATCAGTCCAGAGCCTGCTCCCTGCTGGCAGCAAGACAGCACAGAATTAACAGGGGCATCTGCTCACACGGCAGAAGGACCAGCAGGGAAAGCTAGTGCTCTGCTTCTTCAGCACACAAGAAGCTTTGCAACGGGGTCACCATCATTGCAGTCTCTCCTCGGGTTCATACCTAAAAGTCCATTTGAATCCAAATTCTCAGGTGGTGTCTCTCAGCTGCCCAGCAGCACAGTTAGTACAGCACGAACGTTTGGCCTCTGCTCCCACAGCAGAAGAGCCAGGATTGAAAGCTGGTGCTGGACCTGTTCAGCACACAATCCCCTTTACATTGGTGCCTCCATCGTTGCTTTCACTGCTCACTTTCATACAGGAAAAGCATTTGAATGGAATCAGCCCAGAGCCTGCTCCCTGCTGGCAGCAACACAGCACAGAATGAACAGTGGCATCTGCTCACACGGCAGAAGGACCAGCAGGGAAAGCTAGTGCTGTGTCTCTTCAGCACACAAGCAGCTTTGCAACGGGGTCACCATCACTGCAGTCTCTCCTCGGTTTCATACCTAAAAGTCCATTTGAATCCAAATTCTCAGGTGGTGTCCCTCAGCTGCCCAGCAGCACAGTTAGTACAGCACGAACGTTTGGCCTCTGCTCCCACAGCAGAAGAGCCAGGATTGAAAGCTGGTGCTGGACCTGTTCAGCACACAATCCCTTTTACATTGGTGCATTCATCGTTGCTTTCACTGCTCACTTTCATACAGGAAAAGCATTTGAATGGAATCAGTCCAGAGGCTGCTCTCTGCTGCGCAGAAACACAGTCAGCAGAGAATGAGCAGTTGCATCTGCTCACACGGCAGAAGGAGCAGCAGGGAAAGCTAGTGCTCTGCTTCTTCAGCACACAAGCAGCTTTGCAACGGGGTCACCATCATTGCAGTCTCTCCTCGGTTTCATACCTAAAAGTCCATTTGAATCCAAATTCTCAGGTGGTGTCTCTCAGCTGCCCAGCAGCAGCTCAGTTAGTACAGCACGAACGTTTGGCCTCTGCTCCCACAGCAGAAGAGCCAGGATTGAAAGCTGGTGCTGGACCTGTTCAGCACACAATCCCTTTTACATTGTTGCATTCATCGTTGCTTTCACTGCTCACTTTCATACAGGAAAAGCATTTGAATGGAATCAGTCCAGAGGCTGCTCTCTGCTGCGCAGCAACACAGTCAGCACAGAATGAACAGTGGCATCTGCTCACACGGCAGAAGGACCAGCAGGGAAAGCTAGTGCTCTGCTTCTTCAGCACACAAGCAGCTTTGCAACGGGGTCACCATCATTGCAGTCTCTCCTCGGTTTCATACCTAAAAGTCCATTTGAATCCAAATTCTCAGGTGGTGTCTCTCAGCTGCCCAGCAGCACAGTTAGTACAGCACGAACGTTTGGCCTCTGCTCCCACAGCAGAAGAGCCAGGATTGAAAGCTGGTGCTGGACCTGTTCAGCACACAATCACCTTTACATTGGTGCATCCATCGTTGCTTTCACTGCTCACTTTCATACAGGAAAAGCATTTGAATAGAATCAGTCCAGATGCTGCTCTCTGCTGCGCAGCAACACAGTCAGCACAGAATGAACAGTGGCATCTGCTCACACGGCAGAAGGAGCAGCAGGGAAAGCTAGTGCTCTGCTTCTTCAGCACACAAGCAGCTTTGCAACGGGGTCACCATCATTGCAGTCTCTCCTCGGTTTCATACCTAAAAGTCCATTTGAATCCAAATTCTCAGGTGGTGTCTCTCAGCTGCCCAGCAGCACAGTTAATACAGCACGAACGTTTGGCCTCTGCTCCCACAGCAGAAGAGACAGGATTGAAAGCTGGTGCTGGACCTGTTCAGCACACAATCCCTTTTACATTGGTGCATTCATCGTTGCTTTCACTGCTCACTTTCATACAGGAAAAGCATTTGAATGGAATCAGTCCAGATGCTGCTCTCTGCTGCGCAGCAACACAGTCAGCACAGAATGAACAGTGGCATCTGCTCACACGGCAGAAGGAGCAGCAGGGAAAGCTAGTGCTCTGCTTCTTCAGCACACAAGCAGCTTTGCAACGGGGTCACCATCATTGCAGTCTCTCCTCGGGTTCATACCTAAAAGTCCATTTGAATCCAAATTCTCAGGTGGTGTCTCTCAGCTGCCCAGCAGCACAGTTAGTACAGCACGAACGTTTGGCCTCTGCTCCCACAGCAGAAGAGCCAGGATTGAAAGCTGGTGCTGGACCTGTTCAGCACACAATCACCTTTACATTGGTGCCTCCATCGTTGCTTTCACTGCTCACATTCATACAGGAAAAGCATTTGAATGGAATCAGTCCAGAGGCTGCTCTCTGCTGCGCAGCAACACTGTCAGCACAGAATGAAGAGTGGCATCTGCTCACACGGCAGAAGGAGCAGCAGGGAAAGCTAGTGCTCTGCTTCTTCAGCACACAAGCAGCTTTGCAACGGGGTCACCATCATTGCAGTCTCTCCTCGGCTTCATACCTAAAAGTCCATTTGAATCCAAATTCTCAGGTGGTGTCTCTCAGCTGCCCAGCAGCACAGTATAGTACAGCACGAACGTTTGGCCTCTGCTCCCACAGCAGAAGAGACAGGATTGAAAGCTGGTGCTGGACCTGTTCAGCACACAATCACCTTTACATTGGTGCCTCCATCGTTGATTTCACTGCTCACATTCATACAGGAAAAGCATTTGAATGGAATCAGTCCAGAGGCTGCTCTCTGCTGCGCAGCAACACAGTCAGCACAGAATGAACAGTGGCATATGCTCACACGGCAGAAAGAGCAGCAGGGAAAGCTAGTGCTCTGCTTCTTCAGCACACAAGCAGCTTTGCAACGGGGTCACCATCATTGCAGTCTCTCCTCGGCTTCATACCTAAAAGTCCTTTTGAATCCGAATTCTCAGGTGGTGTCGCTCAGCTGCCCAGCAGCACAGTTAGTACAGCACGAACGTTTGGCCTCTGCTCCCACAGCAGAAGAGCCAGGATTGAAAGCTGGTGATGGACCTGTTCAGCACACAATCCCCTTTACATTGGTGCATCCATCGTTGCTTTCACTGCTAACACTCGTACAGGAAAAGCATTTGAATAGAATCAGTCCAGAGCCTGCTCCCTGCTGGCAGCAATACAGCACAGAATGAGCAGTGGCATCTGCTCACACGGCAGAAGGACCAGCAGGGAATGCTAGCGCTGTGTCTCTTCAGCACACAAGAAGCTTTGCAACGGGGTCACCATCATTGCAGTCTCTCCTCGGGTTCCTACCTAAAAGTCCATTTGAATCCAAATTCTCAGGTGGGGTCTCTCAGCTGCCCAGCAGCACAGTTAGTACAGCACGAACGTTTGGCCCCTGCTCCCACAGCAGAAGAGACAGGATTGAAAGCTGGTGCTGGACTTGTTCAACACACAATCCCTTTTACATTGGTGCATTCATCGTTGCTTTCACTGCTCACTTTCATACAGGAAAAGCATTTGAATGGAATCCGTCCAGAGGCTGCTCTCTGCTGCGCAGCAACACAGTCAGCACAGAATGAACAGTAGCTTCTGCTCACACGGCAGAAGGAGCAGCAGGGAAAGCTAGTGCTCTGCTTCTTCAGCACACAAGCAGCTTTGCAACGGGGTCACCATCATTGCAGTCTCTCCTCGGTTTCATACCTAAAAGTCCATTTGAATCCAAATTCTCAAGCGGTCTCAGCTGCCCAGCAGCACAGAGAGTACAGCACGAACGTTTGGCCTCTGCTCCCACAGCAGAAGAGCAAGGATTGAAAGCTGGTGCTGGACCTGTTCAGCACACAATCCCCTTTACATTGGTGCCTCCATCGTTGCTTTCACTGCTCACTTTCATACAGGAAAAGCATTTGAATGGAATCAGTCCAGAGCCTGCTCTCTGCTGCGCAGCAACACAGTCAGCACAGAATGAACAGTGGCATCTGCTCACACGGCAGAAGGAGCAGCAGGGAAAGCTAGTGCTCTGCTTCTTCAGCACACAAGCAGCTTTGCAACGGGGTCACCATCATTGCAGTCTCTCCTCGGTTTCATACCTAAAAGTCCATTTGAATCCAAATTCTCAAGCGGTCTCAGCTGCCCAGCAGCACAGTGAGTACTGCACGAACGTTTGGCATCTGCTCCCACAGCAGAAGAGCAAGGATTGAAAGCTGCTGCTGGACCTGTTCCGCACACAATCCCCTTTACATTGGTGCATCCATCGTTGCTTTCACTGCTAACACTCGTACAGGAAAAGCATTTGAATAGAATCAGTAAGAGCCTGCTCCCTGCTGGCAGCAACACAGCACAGAATGAACAGGGGCATCTGCTCACACGGCAGAAGGACCAGCAGGAAAAGCTAGTGCTGTGTCTCTTCAGCACACAAGAAGCTTTGCAACGGGGTCACCATCATTGCAGTCTCTCCTCGGTTTCATACCTAAAAGTCCATTTGAATCCAAATTCTCAGGTGGTCTCTCTCAGCTGCCCAGCAGCACAGTTAGTACAGCACGAACATTTGGCCTCTGCTCCGACAGCAGAAGAGCCGGGATTGAAAGCTGGTGCTGGACCTGTTCAGCACACAATCCCTTTTACATTGGTGCATTCATCGTTGCTTTCACTGCTCACTTTCATACAGGAAAAGCATTTGAATGGAATCAGTCCAGAGGCTGCTCTCTGCTGCGCAGCAACACAGTCAGCCCAGAATGAACAGTGGCATCTGCTCACACGGCAGAAGGAGCAGAAGGGAAAGCTAGTGCTCTGCTTCTTCAGCACACAAGCAGCTTTGCAACGGGGTCACCATCATTGCAGTCTCTCCTCGGCTTCATACCTAAAAGTCCATTTGAATCCAAATTCTCAGGTGGTCTCTCTCAGCTGCCCAGCAGCACAGTGAGTACAGCACGAACGTTTGGCCTCTGCTCCCACAGCAGAAGAGCCAGGATTAAAAGCTGGTGCTGGACCTGTTCAGCACACAATCCCCTTTACATTGGTGCATCCATCGCTGCTTTCACTGCTAACACTCGTACAGGAAAAGCATTTGAATAGAATCAGTCCAGAGCCTGCTCCCTGCTGGCAGCAATACAGCACAGAATGAACAGTGGCATCTGCTCACACGGCAGAAGGACCAGCAGGGAAAGCTAGTGCTGTGTCTCTTCAGCACACAAGAAGCTTTGCAACGGGGTCACCATCATTGCAGTCTCTCCTCGGGTTCCTACCTAAAAGTCCATTTGAATCCAAATTCTCAGGTGGTGTCTCTCAGCTGCCCAGCAGCACAGTTAGTACAGCACGAACGTTTGGCCTCTGCTCCCACAGCAGAAGAGCCAGGATTGAAAGCTGGTGCTGGACCTGTTCAGCACACAATCCCCTTTACATTGGTGCCTCCATCGTTGCTTTCACTGCTCACATTCATACAGGAAAAGCATTTGAATGGAATCAGTCCAGAGGCTGCTCTCTGCTGCGCAGCAACACAGTCAGCACAGACTGAACAGTGGCATCTGCTCACACGGCAGAAGGAGCAGCAGGGAAAGCTAGTGCTCTGCTTCTTCAGCACACAAGCAGCTTTGCAACGGGGTCACCATCATTGCAGTCTCTCCTCGGCTTCATACCTAAAAGTCCTTTTGAATCCGAATTCTCAGGTGGTGTCGCTCAGCTGCCCAGCAGCACAGTTAGTACTGCACGAACGTTTGGCCTCTGCTCCCACAGCAGAAGAGCCAGGATTGAAAGCTGGTGCTGGACCTGTTCAGCACACAATCCTTTTTACATTGGTGCCTCCATCGTTGCTTTCACTGCTCACTTTCATACAGGAAAAGCATTTGAATGGAATCAGTCCAGAGGCTGCTCTCTGCTGCGCAGCAACACAGTCAGCACAGAATGAACAGTGGCATCTGCTCACACGGCAGAAGGAGCAGCAGGGAAAGCTAGTGCTCTGCTTCTTCAGCACACAAGCAGCTTTGCAACGGGGTCACCATCATTGCAGTCTCTCCTCGGGTTCATTCCTAAAAGTCCATTTGAATCCAAATTCTCAGGTGGTGTCTCTCAGCTGCCCAGCAGCACAGTTAGTACAGCACGAACGTTTGGCCTCTGCTCCCACAGCAGAAGAGCCAGGATTGAAAGCTGGTGCTGGACCTGTTCAGCACACAATCACCTTTACATTGGTGCCTCCATCGTTGCTTTCACTGCTCACATTCATACAGGAAAAGCATTTGAATGGAATCAGTCCAGAGGCTGCTCTCTGCTGCGCAGCAACACAGTCAGCACAGAATGAACAGTAGCTTCTGCTCACACGGCAGAAGGAGCAGCAGGGAAAGCTAGTGCTCTGCTTCTTCAGCACACAAGCAGCTTTGCAACGGGGTCACCATCATTGCAGTCTCTCCTCGGTTTCATACCTAAAAGTCCATTTGAATCCAAATTCTCAGGTGGTGTCTCTCAGCTGCCCCGCAGCACAGTGAGTACAGCACGAACGTTTGGCCTCTGCTCCCACAGCAGAAGAGCCAGGATTAAAAGCTGGTGCTGGACCTGTTCAGCACACAATCCCCTTTACATTGGTGCATCCATCGTTGCTTTCACTGCTAACACTCGTACAGGAAAAGCATTTGAATAGAATCAGTCCAGAGCCTGCTCCCTGCTGGCAGCAATACAGCACAGAACGAACAGGAGCATCTGCTCACACGGCAGAAGGACCAGCAGGGAAAGCTAGTGCTGTGTCTCTTCAGCACACAAGAAGCTTTGCAACGGGGTCACCATCATTGCAGTCTCTCCTCGGTTTCATACCTAAAAGTCCATTTGAATCCAAATTCTCAGGTGGTGTCTCTCAGCTGCCCAGCAGCACAGTTAGTACAGCACGAACGTTTGGCCTCTGCTCCCACAGCAGAAGAGCCAGGATTGAAAGCTGGTGCTGGACCTGTTCAGCACACAATCACCTTTACATTGGTGCCTCCATTGTTGCTTTCACTGCTCACATTCATAAAGGAAAAGCATTTGAATGGAATCAGTCCAGAGGCTGCTCTCTGCTGCGCAGCAACACAGTCAGCACAGAATGAACAGTGGCATCTGCTCACACGGCAGAAGGAGCAGCAGGGAAAGCTAGTGCTCTGCTTCTTCAGCACACAAGCAGCTTTGCAACGGGGTCACCATCATTGCAGTCTCTCCTCGGTTTCATACCTAAAAGTCCATTTGAATCCAAATTCTCAGGTGGTGTCTGTCAGTTGCCCAGCAGCACAGTACAGTACAGCACGAACGTTTGGCCTCTGCTCCCACAGCAGAAGAGCCAGGATTGAAAGCTGGTGCTGGACCTGTTCAGCACACAATCACCTTTACATTGGTGCCTCCATCGTTGCTTTCACTGCTCACATTCATACAGGAAAAGAATTTGAATGGAATCAGTCCAGAGGCTGCTCTCTGCTGCGCAGCAACACAGTCAGCACAGAATGAACAGTAGCATCTGCTCCCACGGCAGAAGGAGCAGCAGGGAAAGCTAGTGCTCTGCTTCTTCAGCACACAAGCAGCTTTGCAACGGGGTCACCATCATTGCAGTCTCTCCTCGGTTTCCTACCTAAAAGTCCAATTGAATCCAAATTCTCAGGTGGTGTCTCTCAGCTGCCCAGCAGCACAGTGAGTACAGCACGAACGTTTGGCCTCTGCTCCCACAGCAGAAGAGCCAGGATTAAAAGCTGGTGCTGGACCTGTTCAGCACACAATCCCCTTTACATTGGTGCATCCATCGCTGCTTTCACTGCTAACACTCGTACAGGAAAAGCATTTGAATAGAATCAGTCCAGAGCCTGCTCCCTGCTGGCAGCAATACAGCACAGAATGAACAGTGTTATCTGCTCACACGGCAGAAGGAGCAGCAGGGAAAGCTAGCGCTGTGTCTCTTCAGCACACAAGAAGCTTTGCAACGGGGTCACCATCATTGCAGTCTCTCCTCGGTTTCATACCTAAAAGTCCATTTGAATCCAAATTCTCAGGTGGTGTCTCTCAGCTGCCCAGCAGCACAGTGAGTACAGCACGAACGTTTGGCCTCTGCTCCCACAGCAGAAGAGCCAGGATTGAAAGCTGGTGCTGGACCTGTTCAGCACACAATCCCTTTTACATTGGTGCATTCATCGTTGCTTTCACTGCTCACTTTCATACAGGAAAAGCATTTGAATGGAATCAGTCCAGAGGCTGCTCTCTGCTGCGCAGCAACACAGTCAGCACAGAATGAACAGTAGCTTCTGCTCACACGGCAGAAGGAGCAGCAGGGAAAGCTAGTGCTCTGCTTCTTCAGCACACAAGCAGCTTTGCAACGGGGTCACCATCATTGCAGTCTCTCGTCGGTTTCATACCTAAAAGTCCATTTGAATACAAATTCTCAAGCGGTCTCAGCTGCCCAGCAGCACAGAGAGTACTGCACGAACGTTTGGCCTCTGCTCCCACAGCAGAAGAGCAAGGATTGAAAGCTGGTGCTGGACCTGTTCAGCACACAATCCCCTTTACATTGGTGCATCCATCGTTGCTTTCACTGCTAACACTCGTACAGGAAAAGCATTTGAATAGAATCAGTCCAGAGCCTGCTCTCTGCTGCGCAGCAACACAGTCAGCACAGAATGAACAGTGGCATCTGCTCACACGGCAGAAGGAGCAGCAGGGAAAGCTAGTGCTCTGCTTCTTCAGCACACAAGCAGCTTTGTAACGGGGTCACCATCATTGCAGTCTCTCCTCGGCTTCATACCTAAAAGTCCATTTGAATCCGAATTCTCAGGTGGTGTCTCTCAGCTGCCCAGCAGCACAGTGAGTACAGCACGAACGTTTGGCCTCTGCTCCCACAGCAGAAGAGCCAGGATTGAAAGCTGGTGCTGGACCTGTTCAGCACACAATCCCTTTTACATTGGTGCATTCATCGTTGCTTTCACTGCTCACTTTCATACAGGAAAAGCATTTGAATGGAATCAGTCCAGATGCTGCTCTCTGCTGCGCAGCAACACAGTCAGCACAGAATGAACAGTGGCATCTGCTCACACGGCAGAAGGAGCAGCAGGGAAAGCTAGTGCTCTGCTTCTTCAGCACACAAGCAGCTTTGCAACGGGGTCACCATCATTGCAGTCTCTCCTCGGTTTCCTACCTAAAAGTCCATTTGAATCCAAATTCTCAAGCGGTCTCAGCTGCCCAGCAGCACAGTGAGTACTGCACGAACGTTTGGCCTCTGCTCCCACAGCAGAAGAGCCAGGATTGAAAGCTGGTGCTGGACCTGTTCAGCACACAATCCCCTTTACATTGGTGCCTCCATCGTTGCTTTCACTGCTCACTTTCATACAGGAAAAGCATTTGAATGGAATCAGTCCAGAGGCTGCTCTCTGCTGCGCAGCAACACAGTCAGCACAGAATGAACAGTGGCATCTGCTCACACGGCAGAAGGAGCAGCAGGGAAAGCTAGTGCTCTGCTTCTTCAGCACACAAGCAGCTTTGCAACGGGGTCACCATCATTGCAGTCTCTCCTCGGGTTCATACCTAAAAGTCCATTTGAATCCAAATTCTCAGGTGGTGTCTCTCAGCTGCCCAGCAGCACAGTTAGTACAGCACGAACGTTTGGCCTCTGCTCCCACAGCAGAAGAGCCAGGATTGAAAGCTGGTGCTGGACCTGTTCAGCACACAATCACCTTTACATTGGTGCCTCCATCGTTGCTTTCACTGCTCACTTTCATACAGGAAAAGCATTTGAATGGAATCAGTCCAGAGGCTGCTCTCTGCTGCGCAGCAACACAGTCAGCACAGAATGAACAGTGGCATCTGCTCACACGGCAGAAGGAGCAGCAGGGAAAGCTAGTGCTCTGCTTCTTCAGCACACAAGCAGCTTTGCAACGGGGTCACCATCATTGCAGTCTCTCCTCGGCTTCATACCTAAAAGTCCATTGGAATCGAATTCTCAGGTGGTGTCGCTCAGCTGCCCAGCAGCACAGTTAGTACAGCACGAACGTTTGGCCTCTGCTCCCACAGCAGAAGAGCCAGGATTGAAAGCTGGTGCTCGACCTGTTCAGCACACAATCCCCTTTACATTGGTGCATCCATCGTTGCTTTCACTGCTAACACTCGTACAGGAAAAGCATTTGAATAGAATCAGTCCAGAGCCTGCTCCCTGCTGGCAGCAACACAGCACAGAATGAAGAGTGGCATCTGCTCACACGGCAGAAGGACCAGCAGGGAAACCTAGTGCTGTGTCTCTTCAGCACACAAGAAGCTTTGCAACGGGGTCACCATCATTGCAGTCTCTCCTCGGTTTCATACCTAAAAGTCCATTTGAATCCAAATTCTCAGGTGGTGTCTCTCAGCTGCCCAGCAGCACAGTTAGTACAGCACGAACGTTTGGCCTCTGCTCCCACAGCAGAAGAGCCAGGATTGAAAGCTGGTGCTGGACCTGTTCAGCACACAATCCCTTTTCCATTGGTGCATTCATCGTTGCTTTCACTGCTCACATTCATACAGGAAAAGCATTTGAATGGAATCAGTCCAGAGGCTGCTCTCTGCTGCGCAGCAACACAGTCAGCACAGAATGAACAGTGGCATCTGCTCACACGGCAGAAGGAGCAGCAGGGAAAGCTAGTGCTCTGCTTCTTCAGCACACAAGCAGCTTTGCAACGGGGTCACCATCATTGCAGTCTCTCCTCGGCTTCATACCTAAAAGTCCTTTTGAATCCGAATTCTCAGGTGGTGTCGCTCAGCTGCCCAGCAGCACAGTGAGTACAGCACGAACGTTTGGCCTCTGCTCCCACAGCAGAAGAGCCAGGATTGAAAGCTGGTGCTGGACCTGTTCAGCACACAATACCCTTTACATTGGTGCCTCCATCGTTGCTTTCACTGCTCACTTTCATACAGGAAAAGCATTTGAATAGAATCAGTCCAGAGCCTGCTCTCTGCTGCGCAGGAACACAGTCAGCACAGAATGAACAGTGTTATCTGCTCACACGGCAGAAGGAGCAGCAGGGAAAGCTAGTGCTCTGCTTCTTCAGCACACAAGCAGCTTTGCAACGGGGTCACCATCATTGCAGTCTCTCCTCGGTTTCATACCTAAAAGTCCTTTTGAATCCGAATTCTCAAGCGGTCTCAGCTGCCCAGCAGCACAGTGAGTACTGCACGAACGTTTGGCATCTGCTCCCACAGCAGAAGAGCAAGGATTGAAAGCTGGTGCTGGACCTGTTCAGCACACAATCCCCTTTACATTGGTGCCTCCATCGTTGCTTTCACTGCTCACTTTCATACAGGAAAAGCATTTGAATGGAATCAGCCCAGAGCCTGCTCCCTGCTGGCAGCAACACAGTCAGCACAGAATGAACAGTGGCATCTGCTCACACGGCAGAAGGACCAGCAGGGAAAGCTAGTGCTCTGCTTCTTCAGCACACAAGCAGCTTTGCAACGGGGTCACCATCACTGCAGTCTCTCCTCGGTTTCATACCTAAAAGTCCATTTGAATCCAAATTCTCAGGTGGTGTCCCTCAGCTGCCCAGCAGCACAGTTAGTACAGCACGAACGTTTGGCCTCTGCTCCCACAGCAGAAGAGCCAGGATTGAAAGCTGGTGCTGGACCTGTTCAGCACACAATCCCTTTGGTGCCTCCATCGTTGCTTTCACTGCTGACATTCATACAGGAAAAGCATTTGAATGGAATCAGTCCAGAGGCTGCTCTCTGCTGCGCAGCAACACAGTCAGCAGAGAAAGAGCAGTTGCATCTGCTCACACGGCAGAAGGAGCAGCAGGGAAATCTAGTGCTCTGCTTCTTCAGCACACAAGCAGCTTTGCAACGGGGTCACCATCATTGCAGTCTCTCCTCGGCTTCATACCTAAAAGTCCATTTGAATCCAAATTCTCAGGTGGTGTCTCTCAGCTGCCCAGCAGCACAGTTAGTACAGCACGAACGTTTGGCCTCTGCTCCCACAGCAGAAGAGCCAGGATTGAAAGCTGGTGCTGGACCTGTTCAGCACACAATCACCTTTACATTGGTGCCTCCATCGTTGCTTTCACTGCTCACTTTCATACAGGAAAAGCATTTGAATGGAATCAGTCCAGAGGCTGCTCTCTGCTGCGCAGCAACACAGTCAGCACAGAATGAACAGTGGCATCTGCTCACACGGCAGAAGGACCAGCAGGGAAAGCTAGTGCTGTGTCTCTTCAGCACACAAGCAGCTTTGCAACGGGGTCACCATCATTGCAGTCTCTCCTCGGTTTCATACCTAAAAGTCCATTTGAATCCAAATTCTCAGGTGGTGTCTCTCAGCTGCCCAGCAGCACAGTGAGTACAGCACGAACGTTTGGCCTCTGCTCCCACAGCAGAAGAGCCAGGATTGAAAGCTGGTGCTGGACCTGTTCAGCACACAATCACCTTTACATTGGTGCCTCCATCGTTGCTTTCACTGCTAACACTCATACAGGAAAAGCATTTGAATAGAATCCGTCCAGAGCCTTCTCCCTGCTGGCAGCAACACAGCACAGAATGAACAGTGGCATCTGCTCACACGGCAGAAGGACCAGCAGGGAAAGCTAGTGCTGTGTCTCTTCAGCACACAAGCAGCTTTGCAACGGGGTCACCATCATTGCAGTCTCTCCTCGGTTTCCTACCTAAAAGTCCATTTGAATCCAAATTCTCAGGTGGTGTCTCTCAGCTGCCCAGCAGCACAGTGAGTACAGCACGAACGTTTGGCCTCTGCTCCCACAGCAGAAGAGCCAGGATTGAAAGCTGGTGCTGGACCTGTTCAGCACACAATCACCTTTACATTGGTGCCTCCATCGTTGCTTTCACTGCTAACACTCATACAGGAAAAGCATTTGAATGGAATCAGTCCAGAGGCTGCTCCCTGCTGCGCAGCAACACAGTCAGCACAGAATGAACAGTGGCATCTGCTCACACGGCAGAAGGAGCAGCAGGGAAAGATAGTGCTCTGCTTCTTCAGCACACAAGCAGCTTTGCAACGGTGTTACCATCATTGCAGTCTCTCCTCGGTTTCATACCTAAAAGTCCATTTGAATTCAAATTCTCAGGTGGTGTCTCTCAGCTGCCCAGCAGCACAGAGAGTACAGCACGAACGTTTGGCCTCTGCTCCCACAGCAGAAGAGCCAGGATTGAAAGCTGGTGCTGGACCTGTTCAGCACACAATCCCCTTTACATTGGTGCCTCCATCGTTGCTTTCACTGCTCACTTTCATACAGGAAAAGCATTTGAATGGAATCAGTCCAGAGCCTGCTCTCTGCTGCGCAGCAACACAGTCAGCACAGAATGAACAGTGGCATCTGCTCACACGGCAGAAGGAGCAGCAGGGAAAGCTAGTGCTCTGCTTCTTCAGCACACAAGAAGCTTTGCAACGGGGTCACCATCATTGCAGTCTCTCCTCGGTTTCCTACCTAAAAGTCCATTTGAGTCCAAATTCTCAAGCGGTCTCAGCTGCCCAGCAGCACAGTGAGTACAGCACGAACGTTTGGCATCTGCTCCCACAGCAGAAGAGAAAGGATTGAAAGCTGGTGCTGGACCTGTTCAGCACACAATCACCTTTACATTGGTGCATCCATCGTTGCTTTCACTGCTAACACTCGTACAGGAAAAGCACTTGAATAGAATCAGTCCAGAGCCTGCTCCCTGCTGGCAGCAAGACAGCACAGAATTAACAGGGGCATCTGCTCACACGGCAGAAGGACCAGCAGGGAAAGCTAGTGCTGTGTCTCTTCAGCACACAAGCAGCTTTGCAACGGGGTCACCATCATTGCAGTCTCTCCTCGGTTTCCTAACTAAAAGTCCATTTGAATCCAAATTCTCAGGTGGTGTCTCTCAGCTGCCCAGCAGCACAGTTAGTACAGCACGAACGTTTGGCCTCTGCTCCCACAGCAGAAGAGCCAGGATTGAAAGCTGGTGCTGGACCTGTTCCGCACACAATCCCCTTTACATTGGTGCCTCCATCGTGCTTTCACTGCACACACTCATACAGGAAAAGCATTTGAATGGAATCAGTCCAGAGGCTGCTCTCTGCTGCGCAGCAACACAGTCAGCACAGAATGAACAGTGGCATCAGCTCACACGGCAGAAGGAGCAGCAGGGAAAGCTAGTGCTCTGCTTCTTCAGCACACAAGCAGCTTTGCAACGGGGTCACCATCATTGCAGTCTCTCCTCGGTTTCATACCTAAAAGTCCATTTGAATCCAAATTCTCAGGTGGTGTCTCTCAGCTGCCCAGCAGCACAGTTAGTACAGCACGAACGTTTGGCCTCTGCTCCCACAGCAGAAGAGCCAGGATTGAAAGCTGGTGCTGGACCTGTTCAGCACACAATCCCCTTTACATTGGTGCCTCCATCGTTGCTTTCACTGCTCACTTTCATACAGGAAAAGCATTTGAATGGAATCAGTCCAGAGCCTGCTCTCTGCTGCGCAGCAACACAGTCAGCACAGAATGAACAGTGGCATCTGCTCACACGGCAGAAGGAGCAGCAGGGAAAGATAGTGCTCTGCTTCTTCAGCACACAAGCAGCTTTGCAACGGGGTCACCATCATTGCAGTCTCTCCTCGGTTTCATACCTAAAAGTCCATTTGAATCCAAATTCTCAGGTGGTGTCTCTCAGCTGCCCAGCAGCACAGTGAGTACAGCACGAACGTTTGGCCTCTGCTCCCACAGCAGAAGAGCCAGGATTGAAAGCTGGTGCTGGACCTGTTCAGCACACAATCCCCTTTACATTGGTGCCTCCATCGTTGCTTTCACTGCTCACTTTCATACAGGGAAAGCATTTGAATGGAATCAGTC
The DNA here is from genome assembly GCF_033815535.1 of Pezoporus flaviventris. Lineage (NCBI taxonomy): Eukaryota > Metazoa > Chordata > Aves > Psittaciformes > Psittacidae > Pezoporus > Pezoporus flaviventris. Next base: position 62,058 of record NW_026892935.1, read on the forward strand.
CAGAGGCTGCTCTCTGCTGCGCAGCAACACAGTCAGCACAGACTGAACAGTGGCATCTGCTCACACGGCAGAAGGAGCAGCAGGGAAAGCTAGTGCTCTGCTTCTTCAGCACACAAGAAGCTTTGCAACGGGGTCACCATCATTGCAGTCTCTCCTCGGTTTCATACCTAAAAGTCCATTTGAATCCAAATTCTCAAGCGGTCTCAGCTGCCCAGCAGCACAGTGAGTACAGCACGAACGTTTGGCATCTGCTCCCACAGCAGAAGAGCAAGGATTGAAAGCTGGTGCTGGACCTGTTCAGCACACAATCACCTTTACATTGGTGCATCCATCGTTGCTTTCACTGCTAACACTCGTACAGGAAAAGCATTTGAATAGAATCAGTCCAGAGCCTGCTCCCTGCTGGCAGCAATACAGCACAGAATGAACAGGGGCATCTGCTCACACGGCAGAAGGACCAGCAGGGAAAGCTAGTGCTGTGTCTCTTCAGCACACAAGCAGCTTTGCAACGGGGTCACCATCATTGCAGTCTCTCCTCGGTTTCCTACCTAAAAGTCCATTTGAATCCAAATTCTCAGGTGGTGTCTCTCAGCTGCCCAGCAGCACAGTTAGTACAGCACGAACGTTTGGCCTCTGCTCCCACAGCAGAAGAGCCAGGATTGAAAGCTGGTGCTGGACCTGTTCAGCACACAATCACCTTTACATTGGTGCCTCCATCGTTGCTTTCACTGCTCACATTCATACAGGAAAATCATTTGAATGGAATCAGTCCAGAGCCTGCTCTCTGCTGCGCAGCAACACAGTCAGCACAGAATGAACAGTGGCATCTGCTCACACGGCAGAAGGACCAGCAGGGAAAGCTAGTGCTCTGCTTCTTCAGCACACAAGCAGCTTTGCAACGGGGTCACCATCATTGCAGTCTCTCCTCGGTTTCCTAACTAAAAGTCCATTTGAATCCAATTTCTCAGGTGGTGTCTCTCAGCTGCCCAGCAGCACAGTTAGTACAGCACAAACGTTTGGCCTCTGCTCCCACAGCAGAAGAGCCAGGATTGAAAGCTGGTGCTGGACCTGTTCCGCACACAATCACCTTTACATTGGTGCCTCCATCGTGCTTTCACTGCACACACTCATACAGGAAAAGCATTTGAATGGAATCAGTCCAGAGGCTGCTCTCTGCTGCGCAGCAACACAGTCAGCACAGAATGAACAGTGGCATCTGCTCACACGGCAGAAGGAGCAGCAGGGAAAGCTAGTGCTCTGCTTCTTCAGCACACAAGCAGCTTTGCAACGGGGTCACCATCATTGCAGTCTCTCCTCGGTTTCATACCTAAAAGTCCATTTGAATCCAAATTCTCAGGTGGTGTCTCTCAGCTGCCCAGCAGCACAGTTAGTACAGCACGAACGTTTGGCCTCTGCTCCCACAGCAGAAGAGCCAGGATTGAAAGCTGGTGCTGGACCTGTTCAGCACACAATCCCCTTTACATTGGTGCCTCCATCGTTGCTTTCACTGCTCACTTTCATACAGGAAAAGCATTTGAATGGAATCAGTCCAGAGCCTGCTCTCTGCTGCGCAGCAACACAGTCAGCACAGAATGAACAGTGGCATCTGCTCACACGGCAGAAGGAGCAGCAGGGAAAGCTAGTGCTCTGCTTCTTCAGCACACAAGCAGCTTTGCAACGGGGTCACCATCATTGCAGTCTCTCCTCGGTTTCATACCTAAAAGTCCATTTGAATCCAAATTCTCAGGTGGTGTCTCTCAGCTGCCCAGCAGCACAGTGAGTACAGCACGAACGTTTGGCCTCTGCTCCCACAGCAGAAGAGCCAGGATTGAAAGCTGGTGCTGGACCTGTTCAGCACACAATCCCCTTTACATTGGTGCCTCCATCGTTGCTTTCACTGCTCACTTTCATACAGGAAAAGCATTTGAATGGAATCAGTCCAGAGCCTGCTCTCTGCTGCGCAGCAACACAGTCAGCACAGAATGAACAGTGGCATCTGCTCACACGGCAGAAGGAGCAGCAGGGAAAGCTAGTGCTCTGCTTCTTCAGCACACAAGAAGCTTTGCAACGGGGTCACCATCATTGCAGTCTCTCCTCGGTTTCATACCTAAAAGTCCATTTGAATCCAAATTCTCAAGCGGTCTCAGCTGCCCAGCAGCACAGTGAGTACAGCACGAACGTTTGGCATCTGCTCCCACAGCAGAAGAGCAAGGATTGAAAGCTGGTGCTGGACCTGTTCAGCACACAATCACCTTTACATTGGTGCATCCATCGTTGCTTTCACTGCTAACACTCGTACAGGAAAAGCATTTGAATAGAATCAGTCCAGAGCCTGCTCCCTGCTGGCAGCAATACAGCACAGAATGAACAGGGGCATCTGCTCACACGGCAGAAGGACCAGCAGGGAAAGCTAGTGCTGTGTCTCTTCAGCACACAAGCAGCTTTGCAACGGGGTCACCATCATTGCAGTCTCTCCTCGGTTTCCTACCTAAAAGTCCATTTGAATCCAAATTCTCAGGTGGTGTCTCTCAGCTGCCCAGCAGCACAGTGAGTACAGCACGAACGTTTGGCCTCTGCTCCCACAGCAGAAGAGCCAGGATTGAAAGCTGGTGCTGGACCTGTTCAGCACACAATCCCTTTTACATTGGTGCATTCATCGTTGCTTTCACTGCTCACTTTCATACAGGAAAAGCATTTGAATGGAATCAGTCCAGAGGCTGCTCTCTGCTGCGCAGCAACACAGTCAGCACAGAATGAACAGTGGCATCTGCTCACACGGCAGAAGGAGCAGCAGGGAAAGCTAGTGCTCTGCTTCTTCAGCACACAAGCAGCTTTGCAATGGGGTCACCATCATTGCAGTCTCTCCTCGGTTTCATACCTAAAAGTCCATTTGAATCCAAATTCTCAGGTGGTGTCTCTCAGCTGCCCAGCAGCACAGTTAGTACAGCACGAACGTTTGGCCTCTGCTCCCACAGCAGAAGAGCCAGGATTGAAAGCTGGTGCTGGACCTGTTCAGCACACAATCACCTTTACATTGGTGCCTCCATCGTGCTTTCACTGCACACACTCATACAGGAAAAGCATTTGAATGGAATCAGTCCAGAGGCTGCTCTCTGCTGCGCAGCAACACAGTCAGCACAGAATGAACAGTGGCATCTGCTCACACGGCAGAAGGAGCAGCAGGGAAAGCTAGTGCTCTGCTTCTTCAGCACACAAGCAGCTTTGCAACGGGGTCACCATCATTGCAGTCTCTCCTCGGTTTCATACCTAAAAGTCCATTTGAATCCAAATTCTCAGGTGGTGTCTCTCAGCTGCCCAGCAGCACAGTGAGTACAGCACGAACGTTTGGCCTCTGCTCCCACAGCAGAAGAGCCAGGATTGAAAGCTGGTGCTGGACCTGTTCAGCACACAATCCCCTTTACATTGGTGCCTCCATCGTTGCTTTCACTGCTCACTTTCATACAGGAAAAGCATTTGAATGGAATCAGTCCAGAGCCTGCTCTCTGCTGCGCAGCAACACAGTCAGCACAGAATGAACAGTGGCATCTGCTCACACGGCAGAAGGAGCAGCAGGGAAAGATAGTGCTCTGCTTCTTCAGCACACAAGCAGCTTTGCAAAGGGGTCACCATCATTGCAGTCTCTCCTCGGGTTCATACCTAAAAGTCCATTTGAATCCAAATTCTCAGGTGGTCTCTCTCAGCTGCCCAGCAGCACAGTTAGTACAGCACGAACGTTTGGCCTCTGCTCCCACAGCAGAAGAGCCAGGATTGAAAGCTGGTGCTGGACCTGTTCAGCACACAATCCCCTTTACATTGGTGCCTCCATCGTTGCTTTCACTGCTCACTTTCATACAGGAAAAGCATTTGAATGGAATCAGCCCAGAGCCTGCTCCCTGCTGGCAGCAACACAGCACAGAATGAACAGTGGCATCTGCTCACACGGCAGAAGGACCAGCAGGGAAAGCTAGTGCTGTGTCTCTTCAGCACACAAGCAGCTTTGCAACGGGGTCACCATCACTGCAGTCTCTCCTCGGTTTCATACCTAAAAGTCCATTTGAATCCAAATTCTCAGGTGGTGTCCCTCAGCTGCCCAGCAGCACAGTTAGTACAGCACGAACGTTTGGCCTCTGCTCCGACAGCAGAAGAGCCAGGATTGAAAGCTGGTGCTGGACCTGTTCAGCACACAATCCCTTTTACATTGGTGCATTCATCGTTGCTTTCACTGCTCACTTTCATACAGGAAAAGCATTTGAATGGAATCAGTCCAGAGGCTGCTCTCTGCTGCGCAGAAACACAGTCAGCAGAGAATGAGCAGTTGCATCTGCTCACACGGCAGAAGGAGCAGCAGGGAAAGCTAGTGCTCTGCTTCTTCAGCACACAAGCAGCTTTGCAACGGGGTCACCATCATTGCAGTCTCTCCTCGGCTTCATACCTAAAAGTCCATTTGAATCCAAATTCTCAGGTGGTGTCTCTCAGCTGCCCAGCAGCACAGTGAGTACAGCACGAACGTTTGGCCTCTGCTCCCACAGCAGAAGAGCCAGGATTGAAAGCTGGTGCTGGACCTGTTCAGCACACAATCACCTTTACATTGGTGCATCCATCGTTGCTTTCACTGCTCACTTTCATACAGGAAAAGCATTTGAATGGAATCAGTCCAGAGCCTGCTCTCTGCTGCGCAGCAACACAGTCAGCACAGAATGAACAGTGGCATCTGCTCACACGGCAGAAGGAGCAGCAGGGAAAGCTAGTGCTCTGCTTCTTCAGCACACAAGCAGCTTTGCAACGGGGTCACCATCATTGCAGTCTCTCCTCGGTTTCATACCTAAAAGTCCATTTGAATCCAAATTCTCAAGCGGTCTCAGCTGCCCAGCAGCACAGTGAGTACTGCACGAACGTTTGGCATCTGCTCCCACAGCAGAAGAGCAAGGATTGAAAGCTGGTGCTGGACCTGTTCAGCACACAATCCCCTTTACATTGGTGCATCCATCGTTGCTTTCACTGCTAACACTCGTACAGGAAAAGCATTTGAATAGAATCAGTCCAGAGCCTGCTCTCTGCTGCGCAGCAACACAGTCAGCACAGAATGAACAGTGGCATCTGCTCACACGGCAGAAGGAGCAGCAGGGAAAGCTAGTGCTCTGCTTCTTCAGCACACAAGCAGCTTTGCAACGGGGTCACCATCATTGCAGTCTCTCCTCGGTTTCATACCTAAAAGTCAATTTGAATCCAAATTCTCAGGTGGAGTCGCTCAGCTGCCCAGCAGCACAGTTAGTACAGCACGAACGTTTGGCCTCTGCTCCCACAGCAGAAGAGCAAGGATTGAAAGCTGGTGCTGGACCTGTTCAGCACACAATCACCTTTACATTGGTGCCTCCATCGTTGCTTTCACTGCTCACATTCATACAGGAAAAGCATTTGAATGGAATCAGTCCAGAGGCTGCTCTCTGCTGCGCAGCAACACAGTCAGCACAGAATGAACAGTGGCATCTGCTCACACGGCAGAAGGAGCAGCAGGGAAAGCTAGTGCTCTGCTTCTTCAGCACACAAGCAGCTTTGCAACGGGGTCACCATCATTGCAGTCTCTCCTCGGTTTCATACCTAAAAGTCCATTTGAATCCAAATTCACAGGTGGTGTCTCTCAGCTGCCCAGCAGCACAGTGAGTACAGCACGAACGTTTGGCCTCTGCTCCCACAGCAGAAGAGCCAGGATTGAAAGCTGGTGATGGACCTGTTCAGCACACAATCCCTTTTACATTGGTGCCTCCATCGTTGCTTTCACTGCTCACTTTCATACAGGAAAAGCATTTGAATGGAATCCGTCCTGAGCCTGCTCCCTGCTGGCAGCAACACAGCACAGAATGAAGAGTGGCATCTGCTCACACGGCAGAAGGAGCAGCAGGGAAAGCTAGTGCTCTGCTTCTTCAGCACACAAGCAGCTTTGCAACGGGGTCACCATCATTGCAGTCTCTCCTCGGTTTCCTACCTAAAAGTCCATTTGAATCCAAATTCTCAGGTGGTGTCTCTCAGCTGCCCAGCAGCACAGTGAGTACAGCACGAACGTTTGGCCTCTGCTCCCACAGCAGAAGAGCCAGGATTGAAAGCTGGTGCTGGACCTGTTCAGCACACAATCCCTTTTACATTGGTGCATTCATCGTTGCTTTCACTGCTCACTTTCATACAGGAAAAGCATTTGAATGGAATCAGTCCAGAGGCTGCTCTCTGCTGCGCAGCAACACAGTCAGCACAGAATGAACAGTGGCATCTGCTCACACGGCAGAAGGAGCAGCAGGGAAAGCTAGTGCTCTGCTTCTTCAGCACACAAGCAGCTTTGCAACGGGGTCACCATCATTGCAGTCTCTCCTCGGTTTCATACCTAAAAGTCAATTTGAATCCAAATTCTCAGGTGGTGTCGCTCAGCTGCCCAGCAGCACAGTTAGTACAGCACGAACGTTTGGCCTCTGCTCCCACAGCAGAAGAGCAAGGATTGAAAGCTGGTGCTGGACCTGTTCAGCAGACAATCACCTTTACATTGGTGCCTCCATCGTTGCTTTCACTGCTCACATTCATACAGGAAAAGCATTTGAATGGAATCAGTCCAGAGGCTGCTCTCTGCTGCGCAGCAACACAGTCAGCACAGAATGAACAGCGGCATCTGCTCACACGGCAGAAGGAGCAGCAGGGAAAGCTAGTGCTCTGCTTCTTCAGCACACAAGCAGCTTTGCAACGGGGTCACCATCATTGCAGTCTCTCCTCGGTTTCATAACTAAAAGTCCATTTGAATCCAAATTCTCAGGTGGTGTCTCTCAGCTGCCCAGCAGCAGCTCAGTTAGTACAACACGAACGTTTGGCCTCTGCTCCCACAGCAGAAGAGCAAGGATTGAAAGCTGGTGCTGGACCTGTTCAGCACACAATCCCTTTTACATTGGTGCATTCATCGTTGCTTTCACTGCTCACATTCATACAGGAAAAGCATTTGAATGGAATCAGTCCAGAGGCTGCTCTCTGCTGCGCAGCAACACAGTCAGCACAGAATGAACAGTGGCATCTGCTCACACGGCAGAAGGAGCAGCAGGGAAAGCTAGTGCTCTGCTTCTTCAGCACACAAGCAGCTTTGCAAAGGGGTCACCATCATTGCAGTCTCTCCTCGGTTTCATACCTAAAAGTCCATTTGAATCCGAATTCTCAGGTGGTGTCGCTCAGCTGCCCAGCAGCACAGTGAGTACAGCACGAACGTTTGGCCTCTGCTCCAACAGCAGAAGAGCCAGGATTGAAAGCTGGTGCTGGACGTGTTCAGCACACAATCCCCTTTACATTGGTGCATCCATCGTTGCTTTCACTGCTAACACTCGTACAGGAAAAGCATTTGAATAGAATCAGTCCAGAGCCTGCTCCCTGCTGGCAGCAACACAGCACAGAATGAACAGGGGCATCTGCTCACACGGCAGAAGGACCAGCAGGGAAAGCTAGTGCTGTGTCTCTTCAGCACACAAGAAGCTTTGCAACGGGGTCACCATCATTGCAGTCTCTCCTCGGTTTCATACCTAAAAGTCCATTTGAATCCAAATTCTCAGGTGGTGTCTCTCAGCTGCCCAGCAGCAGCTCAGTTAGTACAGCACGAACGTTTGGCCTCTGCTCCCACAGCAGAAGAGCCAGGATTGAAAGCTGGTGCTGGACCTGTTCAGCACACAATCCCTTTTACATTGGTGCATTCATCGTTGCTTTCACTGCTCACTTTCATACAGGAAAAGCATTTGAATGGAATCAGTCCAGAGGCTGCTCTCTGCTGCGCAGCAACACAGTCAGCACAGAATGAACAGTGGCATCTGCTCCCACGGCAGAAGGACCAGCAGGGAAAGCTAGTGCTCTGCTTCTTCAGCACACAAGCAGCTTTGCAACGGGGTCACCATCATTGCAGTCTCTCCTCGGTTTCATACCTAAAAGTCCATTTGAATCCAAATTCTCAGGTGGTGTCTCTCAGCTGCCCAGCAGCACAGTTAGTACAGCACGAACGTTTGGCCTCTGCTCCCACAGCAGAAGAGCCAGGATTGAAAGCTGGTGCTGGACCTGTTCAGCACACAATCACCTTTACATTGGTGCATCCATCGTTGCTTTCACTGCTCACTTTCATACAGGAAAAGCATTTGAATAGAATCAGTCCAGATGCTGCTCTCTGCTGCGCAGCAACACAGTCAGCACAGAATGAACAGTGGCATCTGCTCACACGGCAGAAGGAGCAGCAGGGAAAGCTAGTGCTCTGCTTCTTCAGCACACAAGCAGCTTTGCAACGGGGTCACCATCATTGCAGTCTCTCCTCGGTTTCATACCTAAAAGTCCATTTGAATCCAAATTCTCAGGTGGTGTCTCTCAGCTGCCCAGCAGCACAGTTAATACAGCACGAACGTTTGGCCTCTGCTCCCACAGCAGAAGAGACAGGATTGAAAGCTGGTGCTGGACCTGTTCAGCACACAATCCCTTTTACATTGGTGCATTCATCGTTGCTTTCACTGCTCACTTTCATACAGGAAAAGCATTTGAATGGAATCAGTCCAGATGCTGCTCTCTGCTGCGCAGCAACACAGTCAGCACAGAATGAACAGTGGCATCTGCTCACACGGCAGAAGGAGCAGCAGGGAAAGCTAGTGCTCTGCTTCTTCAGCACACAAGCAGCTTTGCAACGGGGTCACCATCATTGCAGTCTCTCCTCGGGTTCATACCTAAAAGTCCATTTGAATCCAAATTCTCAGGTGGTGTCTCTCAGCTGCCCAGCAGCACAGTTAGTACAGCACGAACGTTTGGCCTCTGCTCCCACAGCAGAAGAGCCAGGATTGAAAGCTGGTGCTGGACCTGTTCAGCACACAATCACCTTTACATTGGTGCCTCCATCGTTGCTTTCACTGCTCACATTCATACAGGAAAAGCATTTGAATGGAATCAGTCCAGAGGCTGCTCTCTGCTGCGCAGCAACACTGTCAGCACAGAATGAAGAGTGGCATCTGCTCACACGGCAGAAGGAGCAGCAGGGAAAGCTAGTGCTCTGCTTCTTCAGCACACAAGCAGCTTTGCAACGGGGTCACCATCATTGCAGTCTCTCCTCGGTTTCATACCTAAAAGTCCATTTGAATCCAAATTCTCAGGTGGTGTCTCTCAGCTGCCCAGCAGCAGCTCAGTTAGTACAGCACGAACGTTTGGCCTCTGCTCCCACAGCAGAAGAGCCAGGATTGAAAGCTGGTGCTGGACCTGTTCAGCACACAATCCCTTTTACATTGGTGCATTCATCGTTGCTTTCACTGCTCACTTTCATACAGGAAAAGCATTTGAATGGAATCAGTCCAGAGGCTGCTCTCTGCCGCGCAGCAACACAGTCAGCACAGAATGAACAGTGGCATCTGCTCACACGGCAGAAGGACCAGCAGGGAAAGCTAGTGCTCTGCTTCTTCAGCACACAAGCAGCTTTGCAACGGGGTCACCATCATTGCAGTCTCTCCTCGGTTTCATACCTAAAAGTCCATTTGAATCCAAATTCTCAGGTGGTGTCTCTCAGCTGCCCAGCAGCACAGTTAGTACAGCACGAACGTTTGGCCTCTGCTCCCACAGCAGAAGAGCCAGGATTGAAAGCTGGTGCTGGACCTGTTCAGCACACAATCCCCTTTACATTGGTGCATCCATCGTTGCTTTCACTGCTCACTTTCATACAGGAAAAGCATTTGAATAGAATCAGTCCAGATGCTGCTCTCTGCTGCGCAGCAACACAGTCAGCACAGAATGAACAGTGGCATCTGCTCACACGGCAGAAGGAGCAGCAGGGAAAGCTAGTGCTCTGCTTCTTCAGCACACAAGCAGCTTTGCAACGGGGTCACCATCATTGCAGTCTCTCCTCGGTTTCATACCTAAAAGTCCATTTGAATCCAAATTCTCAGGTGGTGTCTCTCAGCTGCCCAGCAGCACAGTTAGTACAGCACGAACGTTTGGCCTCTGCTCCCACAGCAGAAGAGCCAGGATTGAAAGCTGGTGCTGGACCTGTTCAGCACACAATCACCTTTACATTGGTGCCTCCATCGTTGCTTTCACTGCTCACATTCATACAGGAAAAGCATTTGAATGGAATCAGTCCAGAGGCTGCTCTCTGCTGCGCAGGAACACAGTCAGCACAGAATGAACAGTGGCATCTGCTCACACGGCAGAAGGAGCAGCAGGGAAAGCTAGTGCTCTGCTTCTTCAGCACACAAGCAGCTTTGCAACGGGGTCACCATCATTGCAGTCTCTCCTCGGTTTCATACCTAAAAGTCCATTTGAATCCAAATTCTCAGGTGGTGTCTCTCAGCTGCCCAGCAGCACAGTTAGTACAGCACGAACGTTTGGCCTCTGCTCCCACAGCAGAAGAGCCAGGATTGAAAGCTGGTGCTGGACCTGTTCAGCACACAATCACCTTTACATTGGTGCCTCCATCGTTGCTTTCACTGCTCACATTCATACAGGAAAAGCATTTGAATGGAATCAGTCCAGAGGCTGCTCTCTGCTGCGCAGGAACACAGTCAGCACAGAATGAACAGTGGCATCTGCTCACACGGCAGAAGGAGCAGCAGGGAAAGCTAGTGCTCTGCTTCTTCAGCACACAAGCAGCTTTGCAACGGGGTCACCATCATTGCAGTCTCTCCTCGGTTTCCTACCTAAAAGTCCATTTGAATCCAAATTCACAGGTGGTGTCTCTCAGCTGCCCAGCAGCACAGTATAGTACAGCACGAACGTTTGGCCTCTGCTCCCACAGCAGAAGAGCCAGGATTGAAAGCTGGTGCTGGACCTGTTCAGCACACAATCACCTTTACATTGGTGCCTCCATCGTTGATTTCACTGCTCACATTCATACAGGAAAAGCATTTGAATGGAATCAGTCCAGAGGCTGCTCTCTGCTGCGCAGCAACACAGTCAGCACAGAATGAACAGTGGCATCTGCTCACACGGCAGAAGGAGCAGCAGGGAAAGCTAGTGCTCTGCTTCTTCAGCACACAAGCAGCTTTGCAACGGGGTCACCATCATTGCAGTCTCTCCTCGGGTTCATACCTAAAAGTCCATTTCAATCCAAATTCTCAAGCGGTCTCAGCTGCCCAGCAGCACAGTGAGTACTGCACGAACGTTTGGCATCTGCTCCCACAGCAGAAGAGCAAGGATTGAAAGCTGGTGCTGGACCTGTTCCGCACACAATCCCCTTTACATTGGTGCATCCATCGTTGCTTTCACTGCTAACACTCGTACAGGAAAAGCATTTGAATAGAATCAGTCCAGAGCCTGCTCCCTGCTGGCAGCAACACAGCACAGAATGAACAGGGGCATCTGCTCACACGGCAGAAGGACCAGCAGGGAAAGCTAGTGCTGTGTCTCTTCAGCACACAAGAAGCTTTGCAACGGGGTCACCATCATTGCAGTCTCTCCTCGGTTTCATACCTAAAAGTCCATTTGAATCCAAATTCTCAGGTGGTCTCTCTCAGCTGCCCAGCAGCACAGTGAGTACAGCACGAACGTTTGGCCTCTGCTCCCACAGCAGAAGAGCCAGGATTGAAAGCTGGTGCTGGACCTGTTCAGCACACAATCCCTTTTACATTGGTGCATTCATCGTTGCTTTCACTGCTCACTTTCATACAGGAAAAGCATTTGAATGGAATCAGTCCAGAGGCTGCTCTCTGCTGCGCAGCAACACAGTCAGCACAGAATGAACAGTGGCATCTGCTCACACAGCAGAAGGAGCAGCAGGGAAAGCTAGTGCTCTGCTTCTTCAGCACACAAGCAGCTTTGCAACGGGGTCACCATCATTGCAGTCTCTCCTCGGGTTCATACCTAAAAGTCCATTTGAATCCAAATTCTCAGGTGGTGTCTCTCAGCTGCCCAGCAGCACAGTTAGTACAGCACGAAGGTTTGGCCTCTGCTCCCACAGCAGAAGAGCCAGGATTGAAAGCTGGTGCTGGACCTGTTCAGCACACAATCCCTTTTACATTGGTGCATTCATCGTTGCTCTCACTGCTCACTTTCATACAGGAAAAGCATTTGAATGGAATCAGTCCAGAGGCTGCTCTCTGCTGCGCAGCAACACAGTCAGCACAGAATGAACAGTGGCATCTGCTCACACGGCAGAAGGAGCAGCAGGGAAAGCTAGTGCTCTGCTTCTTCAGCACACAAGCAGCTTTGCAACGGGGTCACCATCATTGCAGTCTCTCCTCGGTTTCCTACCTAAAAGTCCATTTGAATCCAAATTCTCAGGTGGTGTCTCTCAGCTGCCCAGCAGCACAGTTAGTACAGCACGAACGTTTGGCCTCTGCTCCCACAGCAGAAGAGCCAGGATTGAAAGCTGGTGCTGGACCTGTTCAGCACACAATCACCTTTACATTGGTGCCTCCATCGTTGCTTTCACTGCTCACATTCATACAGGAAAAGCATTTGAATGGAATCAGTCCAGAGGCTGCTCTCTGCTGCGCAGCAACACAGTCAGCACAGACTGAACAGTGGCATCTGCTCACACGGCAGAAGGAGCAGCAGGGAAAGCTAGTGCTCTGCTTCTTCAGCACACAAGCAGCTTTGCAACGGGGTCACCATCATTGCAGTCTCTCCTCGGCTTCATACCTAAAAGTCCTTTTGAATCCGAATTCTCAGGTGGTGTCGCTCAGCTGCCCAGCAGCACAGTTAGTACTGCACGAACGTTTGGCCTCTGCTCCCACAGCAGAAGAGCCAGGATTGAAAGCTGGTGCTGGACCTGTTCAGCACACAATCCCTTTTACATTGGTGCCTCCATCGTTGCTTTCACTGCTCACTTTCATACAGGAAAAGCATTTGAATGGAATCAGTCCAGAGGCTGCTCTCTGCTGCGCAGCAACACAGTCAGCACAGAATGAACAGTGGCATCTGCTCACACGGCAGAAGGAGCAGCAGGGAAAGCTAGTGCTCTGCTTCTTCAGCACACAAGCAGCTTTGCAACGGGGTCACCATCATTGCAGTCTCTCCTCGGGTTCATTCCTAAAAGTCCATTTGAATCCAAATTCTCAGGTGGTGTCTCTCAGCTGCCCAGCAGCACAGTTAGTACAGCACGAACGTTTGGCCTCTGCTCCCACAGCAGAAGAGCCAGGATTGAAAGCTGGTGCTGGACCTGTTCAGCACACAATCACCTTTACATTGGTGCCTCCATCGTTGCTTTCACTGCTCACATTCATACAGGAAAAGCATTTGAATGGAATCAGTCCAGAGGCTGCTCTCTGCTGCGCAGCAACACAGTCAGCACAGACTGAACAGTGGCATCTGCTCACACGGCAGAAGGAGCAGCAGGGAAAGCTAGTGCTCTGCTTCTTCAGCACACAAGCAGCTTTGCAACGGGGTCACCATCATTGCAGTCTCTCCTCGGCTTCATACCTAAAAGTCCTTTTGAATCCGAATTCTCAGGTGGTGTCGCTCAGCTGCCCAGCAGCACAGTTAGTACTGCACGAACGTTTGGCCTCTGCTCCCACAGCAGAAGAGCCAGGATTGAAAGCTGGTGCTGGACCTGTTCAGCACACAATCCCTTTTACATTGGTGCGTTCATCGTTGCTTTCACTGCTCACTTTCATACAGGAAAAGCATTTGAATGGAATCAGTCCAGAGCCTGCTCTCTGCTGCGCAGCAACACAGTCAGCACAGAATGAACAGTGGCATCTGCTCACACGGCAGAAGGAGCAGCAGGGAAAGCTAGTGCTCTGCTTCTTCAGCACACAAGCAGCTTTGCAACGGGGTCACCATCATTGCAGTCTCTCCTCGGGTTCATTCCTAAAAGTCCATTTGAATCCAAATTCTCAGGTGGTGTCTCTCAGCTGCCCAGCAGCACAGTTAGTACAGCACGAACGTTTGGCCTCTGCTCCCACAGCAGAAGAGCCAGGATTGAAAGCTGGTGCTGGACCTGTTCAGCACACAATCACCTTTACATTGGTGCCTCCATCGTTGCTTTCACTGCTCACATTCATACAGGAAACGCATTTGAATGGAATCAGTCCAGAGGCTGCTCTCTGCTGTGCAGCAACACAGTCAGCACAGAATGAACAGTGGCATCTGCTCACACGGCAGAAGGAGCAGCAGGGAAAGCTAGTGCTCTGCTTCTTCAGCACACAAGCAGCTTTGCAACGGGGTCACCATCATTGCAGTCTCTCCTCGGGTTCATACCTAAAAGTCCATTTGAATCCAAATTCTCAGGTGGTGTCTCTCAGCTGCCCAGCAGCACAGTTAGTACAGCACGAACGTTTGGCCTCTGCTCCCACAGCAGAAGAGCCAGGATTGAAAGCTGGTGCTGGACCTGTTCAGCACACAATCACCTTTACATTGGTGCCTCCATCGTTGCTTTCACTGCTCACATTCATACAGGAAAAGCATTTGAATGGAATCAGTCCAGAGGCTGCTCTCTGCTGCGCAGCAACACAGTCAGCACAGACTGAACAGTGGCATCTGCTCACACGGCAGAAGGAGCAGCAGGGAAAGCTAGTGCTCTGCTTCTTCAGCACACAAGCAGCTTTGCAACGGGGTCACCATCATTGCAGTCTCTCCTCGGCTTCATACCTAAAAGTCCTTTTGAATCCGAATTCTCAGGTGGTGTCGCTCAGCTGCCCAGCAGCACAGTTAGTACTGCACGAACGTTTGGCCTCTGCTCCCACAGCAGAAGAGCCAGGATTGAAAGCTGGTGCTGGACCTGTTCAGCACACAATCCCTTTTACATTGGTGCCTCCATCGTTGCTTTCACTGCTCACTTTCATACAGGAAAAGCATTTGAATGGAATCAGTCCAGAGGCTGCTCTCTGCTGCGCAGCAACACAGTCAGCACAGAATGAACAGTGGCATCTGCTCACACGGCAGAAGGAGCAGCAGGGAAAGCTAGTGCTCTGCTTCTTCAGCACACAAGCAGCTTTGCAACGGGGTCACCATCATTGCAGTCTCTCCTCGGGTTCATACCTAAAAGTCCATTTGAATCCAAATTCTCAGGTGGTCTCTCTCAGCTGCCCAGCAGCACAGTTAGTACAGCACGAACATTTGGCCTCTGCTCCGACAGCAGATGAGCCAGGATTGAAAGCTGGTGCTGGACCTGTTCAGCACACAATCCCTTTTACATTGGTGCATTCATCGTTGCTTTCACTGCTCACTTTCATACAGGAAAAGCATTTGAATGGAATCAGTCCAGAGGCTGCTCTCTGCTGCGCAGCAACACAGTCAGCACAGAATGAACAGTGGCATCTGCTCACACGGCAGAAGGAGCAGAAGGGAAAGCTAGTGCTCTGCTTCTTCAGCACACAAGCAGCTTTGCAACGGGGTCACCATCATTGCAGTCTCTCCTCGGGTTCATACCTAAAAGTCCATTTGAATCCAAATTCTCAGGTGGTCTCTCTCAGCTGCCCAGCAGCACAGTGAGTACAGCACGAACGTTTGGCCTCTGCTCCCACAGCAGAAGAGCCAGGATTAAAAGCTGGTGCTGGACCTGTTCAGCACACAATCCCCTTTACATTGGTGCATCCATCGCTGCTTTCACTGCTAACACTCGTACAGGAAAAGCATTTGAATAGAATCAGTCCAGAGCCTGCTCCCTGCTGGCAGCAATACAGCACAGAATGAACAGGGGCATCTGCTCACACGGCAGAAGGACCAGCAGGGAAAGCTAGTGCTGTGTCTCTTCAGCACACAAGAAGCTTTGCAACGGGGTCACCATCATTGCAGTCTCTCCTCGGGTTCATACCTAAAAGTCCATTTGAATCCAAATTCTCAGGTGGTGTCTCTCAGCTGCCCAGCAGCACAGTTAGTACAGCACGAACGTTTGGCCTCTGCTCCCACAGCAGAAGAGCCAGGATTGAAAGCTGGTGCTGGACCTGTTCAGCACACAATCACCTTTACATTGGTGCCTCCATCGTTGCTTTCACTGCTCACATTCATACAGGAAAAGCATTTGAATGGAATCAGTCCAGAGGCTGCTCTCTGCTGCGCAGCAACACAGTCAGCACAGACTGAACAGTGGCATCTGCTCACACGGCAGAAGGACCAGCAGGGAAAGCTAGTGCTCTGCTTCTTCAGCACACAAGCAGCTTTGCAACGGGGTCACCATCATTGCAGTCTCTCCTCGGCTTCATACCTAAAAGTCCTTTTGAATCCGAATTCTCAGGTGGTGTCGCTCAGCTGCCCAGCAGCACAGTTAGTACTGCACGAACGTTTGGCCTCTGCTCCCACAGCAGAAGAGCCAGGATTGAAAGCTGGTGATGGACCTGTTCAGCACACAATCCCTTTTACATTGGTGCCTCCATCGTTGCTTTCACTGCTCACTTTCATACAGGAAAAGCATTTGAATGGAATCAGTCCAGAGGCTGCTCTCTGCTGCGCAGGAACACAGTCAGCACAGAATGAACAGTGGCATCTGCTCACACGGCAGAAGGAGCAGCAGGGAAAGCTAGTGCTCTGCTTCTTCAGCACACAAGCAGCTTTGCAACGGGGTCACCATCATTGCAGTCTCTCCTCGGGTTCATTCCTAAAAGTCCATTTGAATCCAAATTCTCAGGTGGTGTCTCTCAGCTGCCCAGCAGCACAGTTAGTACAGCACGAACGTTTGGCCTCTGCTCCCACAGCAGAAGAGCCAGGATTGAAAGCTGGTGCTGGACCTGTTCAGCACACAATCACCTTTACATTGGTGCCTCCATCGTTGCTTTCACTGCTCACATTCATACAGGAAAAGCATTTGAATGGAATCAGTCCAGAGGCTGCTCTCTGCTGCGCAGCAACACAGTCAGCACAGACTGAACAGTGGCATCTGCTCACACGGCAGAAGGAGCAGCAGGGAAAGCTAGTGCTCTGCTTCTTCAGCACACAAGCAGCTTTGCAACGGGGTCACCATCATTGCAGTCTCTCCTCGGTTTCATACCTAAAAGTCCATTTGAATCCAAATTCTCAGGTGGTGTCTCTCAGCTGCCCAGCAGCACAGTGAGTACAGCACGAACGTTTGGCATCTGCTCCCACAGCAGAAGAGCCAGGATTAAAAGCTGGTGCTGGACCTGTTCAGCACACAATCCCCTTTACATTGGTGCATCCATCGTTGCTTTCACTGCTAACACTCGTACAGGAAAAGCATTTGAATAGAATCAGTCCAGAGCCTGCTCCCTGCTGGCAGCAACACAGCACAGAATGAACAGGGGCATCTACTCACACGGCAGAAGGACCAGCAGGGAAAGCTAGTGCTGTGTCTCTTCAGCACACAAGAAGCCTTGCAACGGGGTCACCATCATTGCAGTCTCTCCTCGGTTTCATACCTAAAAGTCCATTTGAATCCAAATTCTCAGGTGGTGTCGCTCAGCTGCCCAGCAGCACAGTTAGTACAGCACGAACGTTTGGCCTCTGCTCCCACAGCAGAAGAGCCAGGATTGAAAGCTGGTGCTGGACCTGTTCAGCACACAATCCCTTTTACATTGGGGCATTCATCGTTGCTTTCACTGCTCACTTTCATACAGGAAAAGCATTTGAATGGAATCAGTCAGAGGCTGCTCTCTGCTGCGCAGCAACACAGTCAGCACAGAATGAACAGTGGCATCTGCTCACACGGCAGAAGGAGCAGCAGGGAAAGCTAGTGCTCTGCTTCTTCAGCACACAAGCAGCTTTGCAACGGGGTCACCATCATTGCAGTCTCTCCTCGGTTTCCTACCTAAAAGTCCATTTGAATCCAAATTCTCAGGTGGTGTCTCTCAGCTGCCCAGCAGCACAGTTAGTACAGCACGAACGTTTGGCCTCTGCTCCCACAGCAGAAGAGCCAGGATTGAAAGCTGGTGCTGGACCTGTTCAGCACACAATCACCTTTACATTGGTGCCTCCATTGTTGCTTTCACTGCTCACATTCATAAAGGAAAAGCATTTGAATGGAATCAGTCCAGAGGCTGCTCTCTGCTGCGCAGCAACACAGTCAGCACAGAATGAACAGTGGCATCTGCTCACACGGCAGAAGGAGCAGCAGGGAAAGCTAGTGCTCTGCTTCTTCAGCACACAAGCAGCTTTGCAACGGGGTCACCATCATTGCAGTCTCTCCTCGGTTTCATACCTAAAAGTCCATTTGAATCCAAATTCTCAGGTGGTGTCTGTCAGCTGCCCAGCAGCACAGTACAGTACAGCACGAACGTTTGGCCTCTGCTCCCACAGCAGAAGAGCCAGGATTGAAAGCTGGTGCTGGACCTGTTCAGCACACAATCACCTTTACATTGGTGCCTCCATCGTTGCTTTCACTGCTCACATTCATACAGGAAAAGCATTTGAATGGAATCAGTCCAGATGCTGCTCTCTGCTGCGCAGCAACACAGTCAGCACAGAATGAACAGTAGCATCTGCTCCCACGGCAGAAGGAGCAGCAGGGAAAGCTAGTGCTCTGCTTCTTCAGCACACAAGCAGCTTTGCAACGGGGTCACCATCATTGCAGTCTCTCCTCGGTTTCCTACCTAAAAGTCCAATTGAATCCAAATTCTCAGGTGGTGTCTCTCAGCTGCCCAGCAAGCACAGTGAGTACAGCACGAACGTTTGGCCTCTGCTCCCACAGCAGAAGAGCCAGGATTAAAAGCTGGTGCTGGACCTGTTCAGCACACAATCCCCTTTACATTGGTGCATCCATCGTTGCTTTCACTGCTCACATTCATACAGGAAAAGCATTTGAATGGAATCAGTCCAGAGGCTGCTCTCTGCTGCGCAGCAACACAGTCAGCACAGACTGAACAGTGGTATCTGCTCACACGGCAGAAGGAGCAGCAGGGAAAGCTAGTGCTCTGCTTCTTCAGCACACAAGCAGCTTTGCAACGGGGTCACCATCATTGCAGTCTCTCCTCGGTTTCCTACCTAAAAGTCCATTTGAATCCAAATTCACAGGTGGTCTCTCTCAGCTGCCCAGCAGCACAGTTAGTACAGCACGAACGTTTGGCCTCTGCTCCGACAGCAGAAGAGCCAGGATTGAAAGCTGGTGCTGGACCTGTTCAGCACACAATCACCTTTACATTGGTGCCTCCATCGTTGCTTTCACTGCTCACTTTCATACAGGTAAAGCATTTGAATGGAATCAGTCCAGAGGCTGCTCTCTGCTGCGCAGCAACAGAGTCAGCACAGAATGAACAGTAGCATCTGCTCACACGGCAGAAGGAGCAGCAGGGAAAGCTAGTGCTCTGCTTCTTCAGCACACAAGCAGCTTTGCAACGGGGTCACCATCATTGCAGTCTCTCCTCGGTTTCATACCTAAAAGTCCATTTGAATCCAAATTCTCAGGTGGTGTCTCTCAGCTGCCCAGCAGCACAGTGAGTACAGCACGAACGTTTGGCCTCTGCTCCCACAGCAGAAGAGCCAGGATTAAAAGCTGGTGCTGGACCTGTTCAGCACACAATCCCCTTTACATTGGTGCATCCATCGCTGCTTTCACTGCTAACACTCGTACAGGAAAAGCATTTGAATAGAATCAGTCCAGAGCCTGCTCCCTGCTGGCAGCAATACAGCACAGAATGAACAGTGTTATCTGCTCACACGGCAGAAGGAGCAGCAGGGAAAGCTAGCGCTGTGTCTCTTCAGCACACAAGAAGCTTTGCAACGGGGTCACCAATCATTGCAGTCTCTCCTCGGTTTCATACCTAAAAGTCCATTTGAATCCAAATTCTCAGGTGGTGTCTCTCAGCTGCCCAGCAGCACAGTGAGTACAGCACGAACGTTTGGCCTCTGCTCCCACAGCAGAAGAGCCAGGATTGAAAGCTGGTGCTGGACCTGTTCAGCACACAATCCCTTTTACATTGGTGCATTCATCGTTGCTTTCACTGCTCACTTTCATACAGGAAAAGCATTTGAATGGAATCAGTCCAGAGGCTGCTCTCTGCTGCGCAGCAACACAGTCAGCACAGAATGAACAGTAGCTTCTGCTCACACGGCAGAAGGAGCAGCAGGGAAAGCTAGTGCTCTGCTTCTTCAGCACACAAGCAGCTTTGCAACGGGGTCACCATCATTGCAGTCTCTCCTCGGTTTCATACCTAAAAGTCCATTTGAATACAAATTCTCAAGCGGTCTCAGCTGCCCAGCAGCACAGAGAGTACTGCACGAACGTTTGGCCTCTGCTCCCACAGCAGAAGAGCCAGGATTGAAAGCTGGTGCTGGACCTGTTCAGCACACAATCCCCTTTACATTGGTGCATCCATCGTTGCTTTCACTGCTAACACTCGTACAGGAAAAGCATTTGAATAGAATCAGTCCAGAGCCTGCTCTCTGCTGCGCAGCAACACAGTCAGCACAGAATGAACAGTGGCATCTGCTCACACGGCAGAAGGAGCAGCAGGGAAAGCTAGTGCTCTGCTTCTTCAGCACACAAGCAGCTTTGCAACGGGGTCACATCATTGCAGTCTCTCCTCGGTTTCATACCTAAAAGTCCATTTGAATCCAAATTCTCAGGTGGTGTCTCTCAGCTGCCCAGCAGCACAGTGAGTACAGCACGAACGTTTGGCCTCTGCTCCCACAGCAGAAGAGCCAGGATTGAAAGCTGGTGCTGGACCTGTTCAGCACACAATCCCTTTTACATTGGTGCATTCATCGTTGCTTTCACTGCTCACTTTCATACAGGAAAAGCATTTGAATGGAATCAGTCCAGATGCTGCTCTCTGCTGCGCAGCAACACAGTCAGCACAGAATGAACAGTGGCATCTGCTCACACGGCAGAAGGAGCAGCAGGGAAAGCTAGTGCTCTGCTTCTTCAGCACACAAGCAGCTTTGCAACGGGGTCACCATCATTGCAGTCTCTCCTCGGTTTCATACCTAAAAGTCCATTTGAATCCAAATTCTCAAGCGGTCTCAGCTGCCCAGCAGCACAGTGAGTACTGCACGAACGTTTGGCCTCTGCTCCCACAGCAGAAGAGCCAGGATTGAAAGCTGGTGCTGGACCTGTTCAGCACACAATCCCCTTTACATTGGTGCATCCATCGTTGCTTTCACTGCTCACTTTCATACAGGAAAAGCATTTGAATGGAATCAGTCCAGAGGCTGCTCTCTGCTGCGCAGGAACACAGTCAGCACAGAATGAACAGTGGCATCTGCTCACACGGCAGAAGGAGCAGCAGGGAAAGCTAGTGCTCTGCTTCTTCAGCACACAAGCAGCTTTGCAACGGGGTCACCATCATTGCAGTCTCTCCTCGGTTTCATACCTAAAAGTCCATTTGAATCCAAATTCTCAAGCGGTCTCAGCTGCCCAGCAGCACAGTGAGTACTGCACGAACGTTTGGCATCTGCTCCCACAGCAGAAGAGCAAGGATTGAAAGCTGGTGCTGGACCTGTTCCGCACACAATCCCCTTTACATTGGTGCATCCATCGTTGCTTTCACTGCTAACACTCGTACAGGAAAAGCATTTGAATAGAATCAGTCCAGAGCCTGCTCCCTGCTGGCAGCAACACAGCACAGAATGAACAGGGGCATCTGCTCACACGGCAGAAGGACCAGCAGGGAAAGCTAGTGCTGTGTCTCTTCAGCACACAAGAAGCTTTGCAACGGGGTCACCATCATTGCAGTCTCTCCTCGGTTTCATACCTAAAAGTCCATTTGAATCCAAATTCTCAGGTAGTCTCTCTCAGCTGCCCAGCAGCACAGTTAGTACAGCACGAACGTTTGGCCTCTGCTCCGACAGCAGAAGAGCCAGGATTGAAAGCTGGTGCTGGACCTGTTCAGCACACAATCCCTTTTACATTGGTGCATTCATCGTTGCTTTCACTGCTCACTTTCATACAGGAAAAGCATTTGAATGGAATCAGTCCAGAGGCTGCTCTCTGCTGCGCAGCAACACAGTCAGCACAGAATGAACAGTGGCATCTGCTCACACGGCAGAAGGAGCAGCAGGGAAAGCTAGTGCTCTGCTTCTTCAGCACACAAGCAGCTTTGCAACGGGGTCACCATCATTGCAGTCTCTCCTCGGGTTCATACCTAAAAGTCCATTTGAATCCAAATTCTCAGGTGGTGTCTCTCAGCTGCCCAGCAGCACAGTTAGTACAGCACGAACGTTTGGCCTCTGCTCCCACAGCAGAAGAGCCAGGATTGAAAGCTGGTGCTGGACCTGTTCAGCACACAATCACCTTTACATTGGTGCCTCCATCGTTGCTTTCACTGCTCACTTTCATACAGGAAAAGCATTTGAATGGAATCAGTCCAGAGGCTGCTCTCTGCTGCGCAGCAACACAGTCAGCACAGAATGAACAGTGGCATCTGCTCACACGGCAGAAGGAGCAGCAGGGAAAGCTAGTGCTCTGCTTCTTCAGCACAGAAGCAGCTTTGCAACGGGGTCACCATCATTGCAGTCTCTCCTCGGCTTCATACCTAAAAGTCCTTTGGAATCGAATTCTCAGGTGGTGTCGCTCAGCTGCCCAGCAGCACAGTTAGTACAGCACGAACGTTTGGCCTCTGCTCCCACAGCAGAAGAGCCTGGATTGAAAGCTGGTGCTGGACCTGTTCAGCACACAATCCCCTTTACATTGGTGCATCCATCGTTGCTTTCACTGCTAACACTCGTACAGGAAAAGCATTTGAATAGAATCAGTCCAGAGCCTGCTCCCTGCTGGCAGCAACACAGCACAGAATGAAGAGTGGCATCTGCTCACACGGCAGAAGGACCAGCAGGGAAACCTAGTGCTGTGTCTCTTCAGCACACAAGAAGCTTTGCAACGGGGTCACCATCATTGCAGTCTCTCCTCGGTTTCCTACCTAAAAGTCCATTTGAATCCAAATTCTCAGGTGGTGTCTCTCAGCTGCCCAGCAGCACAGTTAGTACAGCACGAACGTTTGGCCTCTGCTCCCACAGCAGAAGAGCCAGGATTGAAAGCTGGTGCTGGACCTGTTCAGCACACAATCCCTTTTCCATTGGTGCATTCATCGTTGCTTTCACTGCTCACTTTCATACAGGAAAAGCATTTGAATGGAATCAGTCCAGAGGCTGCTCTCTGCTGCGCAGCAACACAGTCAGCACAGAATGAACAGTGGCATCTGCTCACACGGCAGAAGGAGCAGCAGGGAAAGCTAGTGCTCTGCTTCTTCAGCACACAAGCAGCTTTGCAACGGGGTCACCATCATTGCAGTCTCTCCTCGGGTTCATACCTAAAAGTCCATTTGAATCCAAATTCTCAGGTGGTGTCTCTCAGCTGCCCAGCAGCACAGTTAGTACAGCACGAACGTTTGGCCTCTGCTCCCACAGCAGAAGAGCCAGGATTGAAAGCTGGTGCTGGACCTGTTCAGCAAACAATCACCTTTACATTGGTGCCTCCATCGTTGCTTTCACTGCTCACATTCATACAGGAAAAGCATTTGAATGGAATCAGTCCAGAGGCTGCTCTCTGCTGCGCAGCAACACAGTCAGCACAGAATGAAGAGTGGCATCTGCTCACACGGCAGAAGGAGCAGCAGGGAAAGCTAGTGCTCTGCTTCTTCAGCACACAAGCAGCTTTGCAACGGGGTCACCATCATTGCAGTCTCTCCTCGGCTTCATACCTAAAAGTCCTTTTGAATCCGAATTCTCAGGTGGTGTCGCTCAGCTGCCCAGCAGCACAGTTAGTACAGCACGAACGTTTGGCCTCTGCTCCCACAGCAGAAGAGCCAGGATTGAAAGCTGGTGCTGGACCTGTTCAGCACACAATCCCTTTTACATTGGTGCATTCATCATTGCTTTCACTGCTCACTTTCATACAGGAAAAGCATTTGAATGGAATCAGTCCAGAGGCTGCTCTCTGCTGCGCAGGAACACAGTCAGCACAGAATGAACAGTGGCATCTGCTCACACGGCAGAAGGAGCAGCAGGGAAAGCTAGTGTTCTGCTTCTTCAGCACACAAGCAGCTTTGCAACGGGGTCACCATCATTGCAGTCTCTCCTCGGGTTCATACCTAAAAGTCCATTTGAATCCAAATTCTCAGGTGGTGTCTCTCAGCTGCCCAGCAGCACAGTTAGTACAGCACGAACGTTTGGCCTCTGCTCCCACAGCAGAAGAGCCAGGATTGAAAGCTGGTGCTGGACCTGTTCAGCACACAATCCCCTTTACATTGGTGCATCCATCGTTGCTTTCACTGCTAACACTCGTACAGGAAAAGCATTTGAATAGAATCAGTCCAGAGGCTGCTCCCTGCTGGCAGCAACACAGCACAGAATGAAGAGTGGCATCTGCTCACACGGCAGAAGGACCAGCAGGGAAACCTAGTGCTAGGTCTCTTCAGCACACAAGAAGCTTTGCAACGGGGTCACCATCATTGCAGTCTCTCCTCGTTTTCATACCTAAAAGTCCATTTGAATCCAAATTCTCAGGTGGTGTCTCTCAGCTGCCCAGCAGCACAGTTAGTACAGCACGAACGTTTGGCCTCTGCTCCCACAGCAGAAGAGCCAGGATTGAAAGCTGGTGCTGGACCTGTTCAGCACACAATCCCCTTTACATTGGTGCATTCATCGTTGCTTTCACTGCTCACTTTCATACAGGAAAAGCATTTGAATGGAATCAGTCCAGAGGCTGCTCTCTGCTGCGCAGCAACACAGTCAGCACAGAATGAACAGTGGCATCTGCTCACACGGCAGAAGGAGCAGCAGGGAAAGCTAGTGTTCTGCTTCTTCAGCACACAAGCAGCTTTGCAACGGGGTCACCATCATTGCAGTCTCTCCTCGGGTTCATACCTAAAAGTCCATTTGAATCCAAATTCTCAGGTGGTGTCTCTCAGCTGCCCAGCAGCACAGTTAGTACAGCACGAACGTTTGGCCTCTGCTCCCACAGCAGAAGAGCCAGGATTGAAAGCTGGTGCTGGACCTGTTCAGCACACAATCCCCTTTACATTGGTGCCTCCATCGTTGCTTTCACTGCTCACTTTCATACAGGAAAAGCATTTGAATAGAATCAGTCCAGAGCCTGCTCTCTGCTGCGCAGGAACACAGTCAGCACAGAATGAACAGTGGCATCTGCTCACACGGCAGAAGGAGCAGCAGGGAAAGCTAGTGCTCTGCTTCTTCAGCACACAAGCAGCTTTGCAACGGGGTCACCATCATTGCAGTCTCTCCTCGGTTTCATACCTAAAAGTCCATTTGAATCCGAATTCTCAAGCGGTCTCAGCTGCCCAGCAGCACAGTGAGTACTGCACGAACGTTTGGCATCTGCTCCCACAGCAGAAGAGCAAGGATTGAAAGCTGGTGCTGGACCTGTTCAGCACACAATCCCCTTTACATTGGTGCCTCCATCGTTGCTTTCACTGCTAACACTCGTACAGGAAAAGCATTTGAATGGAATCAGTCCAGAGGCTGCTCTCTGCTGCGCAGCAACACAGTCAGCACAGAATGAACAGTGGCATCTGCTCACACGGCAGAAGGAGCAGCAGGGAAAGCTAGTGCTCTGCTTCTTCAGCACACAAGCAGCTTTGCAACGGGGTCACCATCATTGCAGTCTCTCCTCGGGTTCATACCTAAAAGTCCATTTGAATCCAAATTCTCAGGTGGTCTCTCTCAGCTGCCCAGCAGCACAGTTAGTACAGCACGAACGTTTGGCCTCTGCTCCCACAGCAGAAGAGCCAGGATTGAAAGCTGGTGATGGACCTGTTCAGCACACAATCCCTTTTACATTGGTGCATTCATCGTTGCTTTCACTGCTCACTTTCATACAGGAAAAGCATTTGAATGGAATCAGTCCAGAGGCTGCTCTCTGCTGCGCAGCAACACAGTCAGCACAGAATGAACAGTGGCATCTGCTCACACGGCAGAAGGAGCAGCAGGGAAAGCTAGTGCTCTGCTTCTTCAGCACACAAGCAGCTTTGCAACGGGGTCACCATCATTGCAGTCTCTCCTCGGGTTCATACCTAAAAGTCCATTTGAATCCAAATTCTCAGGTGGTGTCTCTCAGCTGCCCAGCAGCACAGTTAGTACAGCACGAACGTTTGGCCTCTGCTCCCACAGCAGAAGAGCCAGGATTGAAAGCTGGTGCTGGACCTGTTCAGCACACAATCCCTTTTCCATTGGTGCATTCATCGTTGCTTTCACAGCTCACTTTCATACAGGAAAAGCATTTGAATGGAATCAGTCCAGAGGCTGCTCTCTGCTGCGCAGCAACACAGTCAGCACAGAATGAACAGTGGCATCTGCTCACACGGCAGAAGGAGCAGCAGGGAAAGCTAGTGCTCTGCTTCTTCAGCACACAAGCAGCTTTGCAACGGGGTCACCATCATTGCAGTCTCTCCTCGGGTTCATACCTAAAAGTCCATTTGAATCCAAATTCTCAGGTGGTGTCTCTCAGCTGCCCAGCAGCACAGTTAGTACAGCACGAACGTTTGGCCTCTGCTCCCACAGCAGAAGAGCCAGGATTGAAAGCTGGTGCTGGACCTGTTCAGCACACAATCCCTTTTACATTGGTGCCTCCATCGTTGCTTTCACTGCTCACTTTCATACAGGAAAAGCATTTGAATGGAATCAGTCCAGAGGCTGCTCTCTGCTGCGCAGGAACACAGTCAGCACAGAATGAACAGTGTTATCTGCTCACACGGCAGAAGGAGCAGCAGGGAAAGCTAGTGCTCTGCTTCTTCAGCACACAAGCAGCTTTGCAACGGGGTCACCATCATTGCAGTCTCTCCTCGGTTTCATACCTAAAAGTCCATTTGAATCCAAATTCTCAAGCGGTCTCAGCTGCCCAGCAGCACAGTGAGTACTGCACGAACGTTTGGCATCTGCTCCCACAGCAGAAGAGCAAGGATTGAAAGCTGGTGCTGGACCTGTTCAGCACACAATCCCCTTTACATTGGTGCATCCATCGTTGCTTTCACTGCTAACACTCGTACAGGAAAAGCATTTGAATGGAATCAGTCCTGAGGCTGCTCTCTGCTGCGCAGCAACACAGTCAGCACAGAATGAACAGTGGCATCTGCTCACACGGCAGAAGGAGCAGCAGGGAAAGCTAGTGCTCTGCTTCTTCAGCACACAAGCAGCTTTGCAACGGGGTCACCATCATTGCAGTCTCTCCTCGGCTTCATACCTAAAAGTCCTTTTGAATCCGAATTCTCAGGTGGTGTCGCTCAGCTGCCCAGCAGCACAGTTAGTACAGCACGAACGTTTGGCCTCTGCTCCCACAGCAGAAGAGCCAGGATTGAAAGCTGGTGCTGGACCTGTTCAGCACACAATCCCTTTTCCATTGGTGCATTCATCGTTGCTTTCACAGCTCACTTTCATACAGGAAAAGCATTTGAATGGAATCAGTCCAGAGGCTGCTCTCTGCTGCGCAGCAACACAGTCAGCACAGAATGAACAGTGGCATCTGCTCACACGGCAGAAGGAGCAGCAGGGAAAGCTAGTGCTCTGCTTCTTCAGCACACAAGCAGCTTTGCAACGGGGTCACCATCATTGCAGTCTCTCCTCGGGTTCATACCTAAAAGTCCATTTGAATCCAAATTCTCAGGTGGTGTCTCTCAGCTGCCCAGCAGCACAGTTAGTACAGCACGAACGTTTGGCCTCTGCTCCCACAGCAGAAGAGCCAGGATTGAAAGCTGGTGCTGGACCTGTTCAGCACACAATCCCTTTTACATTGGTGCCTCCATCGTTGCTTTCACTGCTCACTTTCATACAGGAAAAGCATTTGAATGGAATCAGTCCAGAGCCTGCTCTCTGCTGCGCAGGAACACAGTCAGCACAGAATGAACAGTGGCATCTGCTCACACGGCAGAAGGAGCAGCAGGGAAAGCTAGTGCTCTGCTTCTTCAGCACACAAGCAGCTTTGCAACGGGGTCACCATCATTGCAGTCTCTCCTCGGTTTCATACCTAAAAGTCCATTTGAATCCGAATTCTCAAGCGGTCTCAGCTGCCCAGCAGCACAGTGAGTACTGCACGAACGTTTGGCATCTGCTCCCACAGCAGAAGAGCAAGGATTGAAAGCTGGTGCTGGACCTGTTCAGCACACAATCCCCTTTACATTGGTGCCTCCATCGTTGCTTTCACTGCTAACACTCGTACAGGAAAAGCATTTGAATAGAATCAGTCCTGAGGCTGCTCTCTGCTGCGCAGCAACACAGTCAGCACAGAATGAACAGTGGCATCTGCTCACACGGCAGAAGGAGCAGCAGGGAAAGCTAGTGCTCTGCTTCTTCAGCACACAAGCAGCTTTGCAACGGGGTCACCATCATTGCAGTCTCTCCTCGGGTTCATACCTAAAAGTCCATTTGAATCCAAATTCTCAGGTGGTCTCTCTCAGCTGCCCAGCAGCACAGTTAGTACAGCACGAACGTTTGGCCTCTGCTCCCACAGCAGAAGAGCCAGGATTGAAAGCTGGTGCTGGACCTGTTCAGCACACAATCCCTTTTACATTGGGGCATTCATCGTTGCTTTCACTGCTCACTTTCATACAGGAAAAGCATTTGAATGGAATCAGTCCAGAGGCTGCTCTCTGCTGCGCAGCAACACAGTCAGCACAGAATGAACAGTGGCATCTGCTCACACGGCAGAAGGAGCAGCAGGGAAAGCTAGTGCTCTGCTTCTTCAGCACACAAGCAGCTTTGCAACGGGGTCACCATCATTGCAGTCTCTCCTCGGGTTCATACCTAAAAGTCCATTTGAATCCAAATTCTCAGGTGGTGTCTGTCAGCTGCCCAGCAGCACAGTACAGTACAGCACGAACGTTTGGCCTCTGCTCCCACAGCAGAAGAGCCAGGATTGAAAGCTGGTGCTGGACCTGTTCAGCACACAATCACCTTTACATTGGTGCCTCCATCGTTGCTTTCACTGCTCACATTCATACAGGAAAAGCATTTGAATGGAATCAGTCCAGATGCTGCTCTCTGCTGCGCAGCAACACAGTCAGCACAGAATGAACAGTAGCATCTGCTCCCACGGCAGAAGGAGCAGCAGGGAAAGCTAGTGCTCTGCTTCTTCAGCACACAAGCAGCTTTGCAACGGGGTCACCATCATTGCAGTCTCTCCTCGGTTTCCTACCTAAAAGTCCAATTGAATCCAAATTCTCAGGTGGTGTCTCTCAGCTGCCCAGCAGCACAGTGAGTACAGCACGAACGTTTGGCCTCTGCTCCCACAGCAGAAGAGCCAGGATTAAAAGCTGGTGCTGGACCTGTTCAGCACACAATCCCCTTTACATTGGTGCATCCATCGTTGCTTTCACTGCTCACATTCATACAGGAAAAGCATTTGAATGGAATCAGTCCAGAGGCTGCTCTCTGCTGCGCAGCAACACAGTCAGCACAGACTGAACAGTGGCATCTGCTCACACGGCAGAAGGAGCAGCAGGGAAAGCTAGTGCTCTGCTTCTTCAGCACACAAGCAGCTTTGCAACGGGGTCACCATCATTGCAGTCTCTCCTCGGTTTCCTACCTAAAAGTCCATTTGAATCCAAATTCACAGGTGGTCTCTCTCAGCTGCCCAGCAGCACAGTTAGTACAGCACGAACGTTTGGCCTCTGCTCCGACAGCAGAAGAGCCAGGATTGAAAGCTGGTGCTGGACCTGTTCAGCACACAATCACCTTTACATTGGTGCCTCCATCGTTGCTTTCACTGCTCACTTTCATACAGGTAAAGCATTTGAATGGAATCAGTCCAGAGGCTGCTCTCTGCTGCGCAGCAACACAGTCAGCACAGAATGAACAGTAGCATCTGCTCACACGGCAGAAGGAGCAGCAGGGAAAGCTAGTGCTCTGCTTCTTCAGCACACAAGCAGCTTTGCAACGGGGTCACCATCATTGCAGTCTCTCCTCGGTTTCATACCTAAAAGTCCATTTGAATCCAAATTCTCAGGTGGTGTCTCTCAGCTGCCCAGCAGCACAGTGAGTACAGCACGAACGTTTGGCCTCTGCTCCCACAGCAGAAGAGCCAGGATTAAAAGCTGGTGCTGGACCTGTTCAGCACACAATCCCCTTTACATTGGTGCATCCATCGCTGCTTTCACTGCTAACACTCGTACAGGAAAAGCATTTGAATAGAATCAGTCCAGAGCCTGCTCCCTGCTGGCAGCAATACAGCACAGAATGAACAGTGTTATCTGCTCACACGGCAGAAGGAGCAGCAGGGAAAGCTAGCGCTGTGTCTCTTCAGCACACAAGAAGCTTTGCAACGGGGTCACCATCATTGCAGTCTCTCCTCGGCTTCATACCTAAAAGTCCATTTGAATCCAAATTCTCAGGTGGTGTCTCTCAGCTGCCCAGCAGCACAGTGAGTACAGCACGAACGTTTGGCCTCTGCTCCCACAGCAGAAGAGCCAGGATTGAAAGCTGGTGCTGGACCTGTTCAGCACACAATCCCTTTTACATTGGTGCATTCATCGTTGCTTTCACTGCTCACTTTCATACAGGAAAAGCATTTGAATGGAATCAGTCCAGAGGCTGCTCTCTGCTGCGCAGCAACACAGTCAGCACAGAATGAACAGTAGCTTCTGCTCACACGGCAGAAGGAGCAGCAGGGAAAGCTAGTGCTCTGCTTCTTCAGCACACAAGCAGGTTTGCAACGGGGTCACCATCATTGCAGTCTCTCGTCGGTTTCATACCTAAAAGTCCATTTGAATACAAATTCTCAAGCGGTCTCAGCTGCCCAGCAGCACAGAGAGTACTGCACGAACGTTTGGCCTCTGCTCCCACAGCAGAAGAGCAAGGATTGAAAGCTGGTGCTGGACCTGTTCAGCACACAGTCCCCTTTACATTGGTGCATCCATCGTTGCTTTCACTGCTAACACTCGTACAGGAAAAGCATTTGAATAGAATCAGTCCAGAGCCTGCTCTCTGCTGCGCAGCAACACAGTCAGCACAGAATGAACAGTGGCATCTGCTCACACGGCAGAAGGAGCAGCAGGGAAAGCTAGTGCTCTGCTTCTTCAGCACACAAGCAGCTTTGCAACGGGGTCACCATCATTGCAGTCTCTCCTCGGTTTCATACCTAAAAGTCCATTTGAATCCAAATTCTCAGGTGGTGTCTCTCAGCTGCCCAGCAGCACAGTGAGTACAGCACGAACGTTTGGCCTCTGCTCCCACAGCAGAAGAGCCAGGATTGAAAGCTGGTGCTGGACCTGTTCAGCACACAATCCCTTTTACATTGGTGCATTCATCGTTGCTTTCACTGCTCACTTTCATACAGGAAAAGCATTTGAATGGAATCAGTCCAGATGCTGCTCTCTGCTGCGCAGCAACACAGTCAGCACAGAATGAACAGTGGCATCTGCTCACACGGCAGAAGGAGCAGCAGGGAAAGCTAGTGCTCTGCTTCTTCAGCACACAAGCAGCTTTGCAACGGGGTCACCATCATTGCAGTCTCTCCTCGGTTTCATACCTAAAAGTCCATTTGAATCCAAATTCTCAAGCGGTCTCAGCTGCCCAGCAGCACAGTGAGTACTGCACGAACGTTTGGCCTCTGCTCCCACAGCAGAAGAGCCAGGATTGAAAGCTGGTGCTGGACCTGTTCAGCACACAATCCCCTTTACATTGGTGCATCCATCGTTGCTTTCACTGCTCACTTTCATACAGGAAAAGCATTTGAATGGAATCAGTCCAGAGGCTGCTCTCTGCTGCGCAGGAACACAGTCAGCACAGAATGAACAGTGGCATCTGCTCACACGGCAGAAGGAGCAGCAGGGAAAGCTAGTGCTCTGCTTCTTCAGCACACAAGCAGCTTTGCAACGGGGTCACCATCATTGCAGTCTCTCCTCGGTTTCATACCTAAAAGTCCATTTGAATCCAAATTCTCAAGCGGTCTCAGCTGCCCAGCAGCACAGTGAGTACTGCACGAACGTTTGGCATCTGCTCCCACAGCAGAAGAGCAAGGATTGAAAGCTGGTGCTGGACCTGTTCAGCACACAATCCCCTTTACATTGGTGCATCCATCGTTGCTTTCACTGCTAACACTCGTACAGGAAAAGCATTTGAATAGAATCAGTCCTGAGGCTGCTCTCTGCTGCGCAGCAACACAGTCAGCACAGAATGAACAGTGGCATCTGCTCACACGGCAGAAGGACCAGCAGGGAAAGCTAGTGCTCTGCTTCTTCAGCACACAAGCAGCTTTGCAACGGGGTCACCATCATTGCAGTCTCTCCTCGGCTTCATACCTAAAAGTCCTTTTGAATCCGAATTCTCAGGTGGTGTCGCTCAGCTGCCCAGCAGCACAGTTAGTACAGCACGAACGTTTGGCCTCTGCTCCCACAGCAGAAGAGCCAGGATTGAAAGCTGGTGCTGGACCTGTTCAGCACACAATCCCTTTTCCATTGGTGCATTCATCGTTGCTTTCACAGCTCACTTTCATACAGGAAAAGCATTTGAATGGAATCAGTCCAGAGGCTGCTCTCTGCTGCGCAGCAACACAGTCAGCACAGAATGAACAGTGGCATCTGCTCACACGGCAGAAGGAGCAGCAGGGAAAGCTAGTGCTCTGCTTCTTCAGCACACAAGCAGCTTTGCAACGGGGTCACCATCATTGCAGTCTCTCCTCGGGTTCATACCTAAAAGTCCATTTGAATCCAAATTCTCAGGTGGTGTCTCTCAGCTGCCCAGCAGCACAGTTAGTACAGCACGAACGTTTGGCCTCTGCTCCCACAGCAGAAGAGCCAGGATTGAAAGCTGGTGCTGGACCTGTTCAGCACACAATCCCTTTTACATTGGTGCCTCCATCGTTGCTTTCACTGCTCACTTTCATACAGGAAAAGCATTTGAATGGAATCAGTCCAGAGCCTGCTCTCTGCTGCGCAGGAACACAGTCAGCACAGAATGAACAGTGGCATCTGCTCACACGGCAGAAGGAGCAGCAGGGAAAGCTAGTGCTCTGCTTCTTCAGCACACAAGCAGCTTTGCAACGGGGTCACCATCATTGCAGTCTCTCCTCGGTTTCATAACTAAAAGTCCATTTGAATCCGAATTCTCAAGCGGTCTCAGCTGCCCAGCAGCACAGTGAGTACTGCACGAACGTTTGGCATCTGCTCCCACAGCAGAAGAGCAAGGATTGAAAGCTGGTGCTGGACCTGTTCAGCACACAATCCCCTTTACATTGGTGCCTCCATCGTTGCTTTCACTGCTAACACTCGTACAGGAAAAGCATTTGAATAGAATCAGTCCTGAGGCTGCTCTCTGCTGCGCAGCAACACAGTCAGCACAGAATGAACAGTGGCATCTGCTCACACGGCAGAAGGAGCAGCAGGGAAAGCTAGTGCTCTGCTTCTTCAGCACACAAGCAGCTTTGCAACGGGGTCACCATCATTGCAGTCTCTCCTCGGGTTCATACCTAAAAGTCCATTTGAATCCAAATTCTCAGGTGGTCTCTCTCAGCTGCCCAGCAGCACAGTTAGTACAGCACGAACGTTTGGCCTCTGCTCCCACAGCAGAAGAGCCAGGATTGAAAGCTGGTGATGGACCTGTTCAGCACACAATCCCTTTTACATTGGTGCATTCATCGTTGCTTTCACTGCTCACTTTCATACAGGAAAAGCATTTGAATGGAATCAGTCCAGAGGCTGCTCTCTGCTGCGCAGCAACACAGTCAGCACAGAATGAACAGTGGCATCTGCTCACACGGCAGAAGGAGCAGCAGGGAAAGCTAGTGCTCTGCTTCTTCAGCACACAAGCAGCTTTGCAACGGGGTCACCATCATTGCAGTCTCTCCTCGGGTTCATACCTAAAAGTCCATTTGAATCCAAATTCTCAGGTGGTGTCTCTCAGCTGCCCAGCAGCACAGTTAGTACAGCACGAACGTTTGGCCTCTGCTCCGACAGCAGAAGAGCCAGGATTGAAAGCTGGTGCTGGACCTGTTCAGCACACAATCCCTTTTCCATTGGTGCATTCATCGTTGCTTTCACTGCTCACTTTCATACAGGAAAAGCATTTGAATGGAATCAGTCCAGAGGCTGCTCTCTGCTGCGCAGCAACACAGTCAGCACAGAATGAACAGTGGCATCTGCTCACACGGCAGAAGGAGCAGCAGGGAAAGCTAGTGCTCTGCTTCTTCAGCACACAAGCAGCTTTGCAACGGGGTCACCATCATTGCAGTCTCTCCTCGGTTTCATACCTAAAAGTCCATTTGAATCCAAATTCTCAAGCGGTCTCAGCTGCCCAGCAGCACAGTGAGTACTGCACGAACGTTTGGCATCTGCTCCCACAGCAGAAGAGCAAAAATTGAAAGCTGGTGCTGGACCTGTTCAGCACACAATCCCCTTTACATTGGTGCATCCATCGTTGCTTTCACTGCTAACACTCGTACAGGAAAAGCATTTGAATAGAATCAGTCCTGAGGCTGCTCTCTGCTGCGCAGCAACACAGTCAGCACAGAATGAACAGTGGCATCTGCTCACACGGCAGAAGGAGCAGCAGGGAAAGCTAGTGCTCTGCTTCTTCAGCACACAAGCAGCTTTGCAACGGGGTCACCATCATTGCAGTCTCTCCTCGGGTTCCTACCTAAAAGTCCATTTGAATCCAAATTCTCAGGTGGTGTCTCTCAGCTGCCCAGCAGCACAGTTAGTACAGCACGAACGTTTGGCCTCTGCTCCCACAGCAGAAGAGCCAGGATTGAAAGCTGGTGATGGACCTGTTCAGCACACAATCCCTTTTACATTGGTGCATTCATCGTTGCTTTCACTGCTCACTTTCCTACAGGAAAAGCATTTGAATGGAATCAGTCCAGAGGCTGCTCTCTGCTGCGCAGCAAAACAGTCAGCACAGAATGAACAGTGGCATCTGCTCACACGGCAGAAGGAGCAGCAGGGAAAGCTAGTGCTCTGCTTCTTCAGCACACAAGCAGCTTTGCAACGGGGTCACCATCATTGCAGTCTCTCCTCGGCTTCATACCTAAAAGTCCTTTTGAATCCGAATTCTCAGGTGGTGTCGCTCAGCTGCCCAGCAGCACAGTTAGTACAGCACGAACGTTTGGCCTCTGCTCCCACAGCAGAAGAGCCAGGATTGAAAGCTGGTGGTGGACCTGTTCAGCACACAATCCCCTTTACATTGGTGCATCCATCGTTGCTTTCACTGCTAACACTCGTACAGGAAAAGCATTTGAATAGAATCAGTCCAGAGCCTGCTCCCTGCTGGCAGCAACACAGCACAGAATGAAGAGTGGCATCTGCTCACACGGCAGAAGGACCAGCAGGGAAACCTAGTGCTGTGTCTCTTCAGCACACAAGAAGCTTTGCAACGGGGTCACCATCATTGCAGTCTCTCCTCGGTTTCATACCTAAAAGTCCATTTGAATCCAAATTCTCAGGTGGTGTCTCTCAGCTGCCCAGCAGCACAGTTAGTACAGCACGAACGTTTGGCCTCTGCTCCCACAGCAGAAGAGCCAGGATTGAAAGCTGGTGCTGGACCTGTTCAGCACACAATCCCTTTTCCATTGGTGCATTCATCGTTGCTTTCACAGCTCACTTTCATACAGGAAAAGCATTTGAATGGAATCAGTCCAGAGGCTGCTCTCTGCTGCGCAGGAACACAGTCAGCACAGAATGAACAGTGGCATCTGCTCACACGGCAGAAGGAGCAGCAGGGAAAGCTAGTGCTCTGCTTCTTCAGCACACAAGCAGCTTTGCAACGGGGTCACCATCATTGCAGTCTCTCCTCGGGTTCATACCTAAAAGTCCATTTGAATCCAAATTCTCAGGTGGTGTCTCTCAGCTGCCCAGCAGCACAGTTAGTACAGCACGAACGTTTGGCCTCTGCTCCGACAGCAGAAGAGCCAGGATTGAAAGCTGGTGCTGGACCTGTTCAGCACACAATCCCTTTTCCATTGGTGCATTCATCGTTGCTTTCACTGCTCACTTTCATACAGGAAAAGCATTTGAATGGAATCAGTCCAGAGGCTGCTCTCTGCTGCGCAGCAACACAGTCAGCACAGAATGAACAGTGGCATCTGCTCACACGGCAGAAGGAGCAGCAGGGAAAGCTAGTGCTCTGCTTCTTCAGCACACAAGCAGCTTTGCAACGGGGTCACCATCATTGCAGTCTCTCCTCGGTTTCATACCTAAAAGTCCATTTGAATCCAAATTCTCAAGCGGTCTCAGCTGCCCAGCAGCACAGTGAGTACTGCACGAACGTTTGGCATCTGCTCCCACAGCAGAAGAGCAAGGATTGAAAGCTGGTGCTGGACCTGTTCAGCACACAATCCCCTTTACATTGGTGCATCCATCGTTGCTTTCACTGCTAACACTCGTACAGGAAAAGCATTTGAATAGAATCAGTCCTGAGGCTGCTCTCTGCTGCGCAGCAACACAGTCAGCACAGAATGAACAGTGGCATCTGCTCACACGGCAGAAGGAGCAGCAGGGAAAGCTAGTGCTCTGCTTCTTCAGCACACAAGCAGCTTTGCAACGGGGTCACCATCATTGCAGTCTCTCCTCGGGTTCCTACCTAAAAGTCCATTTGAATCCAAATTCTCAGGTGGTGTCTCTCAGCTGCCCAGCAGCACAGTTAGTACAGCACGAACGTTTGGCCTCTGCTCCCACAGCAGAAGAGCCAGGATTGAAAGCTGGTGATGGACCTGTTCAGCACACAATCCCTTTTACATTGGTGCATTCATCGTTGCTTTCACTGCTCACTTTCCTACAGGAAAAGCATT
Organism: Pezoporus flaviventris; assembly: GCF_033815535.1. Classification (NCBI taxonomy): domain Eukaryota; kingdom Metazoa; phylum Chordata; class Aves; order Psittaciformes; family Psittacidae; genus Pezoporus; species Pezoporus flaviventris. The sequence goes on from NW_026892935.1 coordinate 98,578, forward strand.
TGAATGGAATCAGTCCAGAGGCTGCTCTCTGCTGCGCAGCAAAACAGTCAGCACAGAATGAACAGTGGCATCTGCTCACACGGCAGAAGGAGCAGCAGGGAAAGCTAGTGCTCTGCTTCTTCAGCACACAAGCAGCTTTGCAACGGGGTCACCATCATTGCAGTCTCTCCTCGGCTTCATACCTAAAAGTCCTTTTGAATCCGAATTCTCAGGTGGTGTCGCTCAGCTGCCCAGCAGCACAGTTAGTACAGCACGAACGTTTGGCCTCTGCTCCCACAGCAGAAGAGCCAGGATTGAAAGCTGGTGGTGGACCTGTTCAGCACACAATCCCCTTTACATTGGTGCATCCATCGTTGCTTTCACTGCTAACACTCGTACAGGAAAAGCATTTGAATAGAATCAGTCCAGAGCCTGCTCCCTGCTGGCAGCAACACAGCACAGAATGAAGAGTGGCATCTGCTCACACGGCAGAAGGACCAGCAGGGAAACCTAGTGCTGTGTCTCTTCAGCACACAAGAAGCTTTGCAACGGGGTCACCATCATTGCAGTCTCTCCTCGGTTTCATACCTAAAAGTCCATTTGAATCCAAATTCTCAGGTGGTGTCTCTCAGCTGCCCAGCAGCACAGTTAGTACAGCACGAACGTTTGGCCTCTGCTCCCACAGCAGAAGAGCCAGGATTGAAAGCTGGTGCTGGACCTGTTCAGCACACAATCCCTTTTACATTGGTGCCTCCATCGTTGCTTTCACTGCTCACTTTCATACAGGAAAAGCATTTGAATGGAATCAGTCCAGAGCCTGCTCTCTGCTGCGCAGGAACACACTCAGCACAGAATGAACAGTGTTATCTGCTCACACGGCAGAAGGACCAGCAGGGAAAGCTAGTACTCTGCTTCTTCAGCACACAAGCAGCTTTGCAACGGGGTCACCATCATTGCAGTCTCTCCTCGGTTTCATACCTAAAAGTCCATTTGAATCCAAATTCTCAAGCGGTCTCAGCTGCCCAGCAGCACAGTGAGTACTGCACGAACGTTTGGCATCTGCTCCCACAGCAGAAGAGCAAAGATTGAAAGCTGGTGCTGGACCTGTTCAGCACACAATCCCCTTTACATTGGTGCATCCATCGTTGCTTTCACTGCTAACACTCGTACAGGAAAAGCATTTGAATAGAATCAGTCCTGAGGCTGCTCTCTGCTGCGCAGCAACACAGTCAGCACAGAATGAACAGTGGCATCTGCTCACACGGCAGAAGGAGCAGCAGGGAAAGCTAGTGCTCTGCTTCTTCAGCACACAAGCAGCTTTGAAACGGGGTCACCATCATTGCAGTCTCTCCTCGGTTTCATACCTAAAAGTCCATTTGAATCCAAATTCTCAGGTGGTCTCTCTCAGCTGCCCAGCAGCACAGTTAGTACAGCACGAACGTTTGGCCTCTGCTCCCACAGCAGAAGAGCCAGGATTGAAAGCTGGTGATGGACCTGTTCAGCACACAATCCCTTTTACATTGGTGCATTCATCGTTGCTTTCACTGCTCACTTTCATACAGGAAAAGCATTTGAATAGAATCAGTCCAGAGGCTGCTCTCTGCTGCGCAGGAACACAGTCAGCACAGAATGAACAGTGGCATCTGCTCACACGGCAGAAGGAGCAGCAGGGAAAGCTAGTGCTCTGCTTCTTCAGCACACAAGCAGCTTTGCAACGGGGTCACCATCATTGCAGTCTCTCCTCGGTTTCATACCTAAAAGTCCATTTGAATCCAAATTCTCAAGCCGTCTCAGCTGCCCAGCAGCACAGTGAGTACAGCACGAACGTTTGGCCTCTGCTCCCACAGCAGAAGAGCAAGGATTGAAAGCTGGTGCTGGACCTGTTCAGCACACAATCCCCTTTACATTGGTGCATCCATCGTTGCTTTCACTGCTAACACTCGTACAGGAAAAGCATTTGAATAGAATCAGTCCAGAGCCTGCTCCCTGCTGGCAGCAACACAGCACAGAATGAACAGGGGCATCTGCTCACACGGCAGAAGGACCAGCAGGGAAAGCAAGTTCTGTGTCTCTTCAGCACACAAGCAGCTTTGCAACGGGGTCACCATCATTGCAGTCTCTCCTCGGCTTCATACCTAAAAGTCCATTTGAATCCAAATTCTCAGGTGGTGTCTCTCAGCTGCCCAGCAGCACAGTGAGTACAGCACTAATGTTTGGCCTCTGCTCCCACAGCAGAAGAGCCAGGATTGAAAGCTGGTGCTGGACCTGTTCAGCACACAATCCCCTTTACATTGGTGCCTCCATCGTTGCTTTCACTGCTCACTTTCATACAGGAAAAGCATTTGAATGGAATCAGTCCAGAGGCTGCTCTCTGCTGCGCAGGAACACAGTCAACACAGAATGAACAGTGACATCTGCTCACACGGCAGAAGGAGCAGCAGGGAAAGCTAGTGCTCTGCTTCTTCAGCATACAAGCAGCTTTGCAACGGGGTCACCATCATTGCAGTCTCTCCTCGGGTTCATACCTAAAAGTCCATTTGAATCCAAATTCTCAGGTGGTGTCTCTCAGCTGCCCAGCAGCACAGTTAGTACAGCACGAACGTTTGGCCTCTGCTCCCACAGCAGAAGAGCCAGGATTGAAAGCTGGTGCTGGACCTGTTCAGCACACAATCCCTTTTCCATTGGTGCATTCATCGTTGCTTTCACTGCTCACTTTCATACAGGAAAAGCATTTGAATGGAATCAGTCCAGAGGCTGCTCTCTGCTGCGCAGCAACACAGTCAGCACAGAATGAACAGTGGCATCTGCTCACACGGCAGAAGGAGCAGCAGGGAAAGCTAGTGCTCTGCTTCTTCAGCACACAAGCAGCTTTGCAACGGGGTCACCATCATTGCAGTCTCTCCTCGGTTTCATACCTAAAAGTCCATTTGAATCCAAATTCTCAAGCGGTCTCAGCTGCCCAGCAGCACAGTGAGTACTGCACGAACGTTTGGCATCTGCTCCCACAGCAGAAGAGCAAGGATTGAAAGCTGGTGCTGGACCTGTTCAGCACACAATCCCCTTTACATTGGTGCATCCATCGTTGCTTTCACTGCTAACACTCGTACAGGAAAAGCATTTGAATAGAATCAGTCCTGAGGCTGCTCTCTGCTGCGCAGCAACACAGTCAGCACAGAATGAACAGTGGCATCTGCTCACACGGCAGAAGGAGCAGCAGGGAAAGCTAGTGCTCTGCTTCTTCAGCACACAAGCAGCTTTGCAACGGGGTCACCATCATTGCAGTCTCTCCTCGGGTTCCTACCTAAAAGTCCATTTGAATCCAAATTCTCAGGTGGTGTCTCTCAGCTGCCCAGCAGCACAGTTAGTACAGCACGAACGTTTGGCCTCTGCTCCCACAGCAGAAGAGCCAGGATTGAAAGCTGGTGATGGACCTGTTCAGCACACAATCCCTTTTACATTGGTGCATTCATCGTTGCTTTCACTGCTCACTTTCATACAGGAAAAGCATTTGAATGGAATCAGTCCAGAGGCTGCTCTCTGCTGCGCAGCAAAACAGTCAGCACAGAATGAACAGTGGCATCTGCTCACATGGCAGAAGGAGCAGCAGGGAAAGCTAGTGCTCTGCTTCTTCAGCACACAAGCAGCTTTGCAACGGGGTCACCATCATTGCAGTCTCTCCTCGGCTTCATACCTAAAAGTCCTTTTGAATCCGAATTCTCAGGTGGTGTCTCTCAGCTGCCCAGCAGCACAGTTAGTACAGCACGAACGTTTGGCCTCTGCTCCCACAGCAGAAGAGCCAGGATTGAAAGCTGGTGGTGGACCTGTTCAGCACACAATCCCCTTTACATTGGTGCATCCATCGTTGCTTTCACTGCTAACACTCGTACAGGAAAAGCATTTGAATAGAATCAGTCCAGAGCCTGCTCCCTGCTGGCAGCAACACAGCACAGAATGAAGAGTGGCATCTGCTCACACGGCAGAAGGACCAGCAGGGAAACCTAGTGCTGTGTCTCTTCAGCACACAAGAAGCTTTGCAACGGGGTCACCATCATTGCAGTCTCTCCTCGGTTTCATACCTAAAAGTCCATTTGAATCCAAATTCTCAGGTGGTGTCTCTCAGCTGCCCAGCAGCACAGTTAGTACAGCACGAACGTTTGGCCTCTGCTCCCACAGCAGAAGAGCCAGGATTGAAAGCTGGTGCTGGACCTGTTCAGCACACAATCCCTTTTACATTGGTGCATTCATCGTTGCTTTCACAGCTCACTTTCATACAGGAAAAGCATTTGAATGGAATCAGTCCAGAGGCTGCTCTCTGCTGCGCAGGAACACAGTCAGCACAGAATGAACAGTGGCATCTGCTCACACGGCAGAAGGAGCAGCAGGGAAAGCTAGTGCTCTGCTTCTTCAGCACACAAGCAGCTTTGCAACAAGGTCACCATCATTGCAGTCTCTCCTCGGGTTCATACCTAAAAGTCCATTTGAATCCAAATTCTCAGGTGGTGTCTCTCAGCTGCCCAGCAGCACAGTTAGTACAGCACGAACGTTTGGCCTCTGCTCCCACAGCAGAAGAGCCAGGATTGAAAGCTGGTGCTGGACCTGTTCAACACACAATCCCTTTTACATTGGTGCCTCCATCGTTGCTTTCACTGCTCACTTTCATACAGGAAAAGCATTTGAATGGAATCAGTCCAGAGCCTGCTCTCTGCTGCGCAGGAACACAGTCAGCACAGACTGAACTGTGTTATCTGCTCACACGGCAGAAGGAGCAGCAGGGAAAGCTAGTGCTCTGCTTCTTCAGCACACAAGCAGCTTTTCAACGGGGTCACCATCATTGCAGTCTCTCCTCGGGTTCATACCTAAAAGTCCATTTGAATCCAAATTCTCAAGCGGTCTCAGCTGCCCAGCTTCACAGTGAGTACTGCACGAACGTTTGGCATCTGCTCCCACAGCAGAAGAGCAGGGATTGAAAGCTGGTGCTGGACCTGTTCAGCACACAATCCCCTTTACATTGGTGCATCCATCGTTGCTTTCACTGCTAACACTCGTACAGGAAAAGCATTTGAATAGAATCAGTCCAGAGCCTGCTCCCTGCTGGCAGCAACACAGCACAGAATGAACAGGGGCAACTGCTCACACGGCAGAAGGACCAGCAGGGAAAGCTAGTGCTGTGTCTCTTCAGCACACAAGCAGCTTTGCAACGGGGTCACCATCATTGCAGTCTCTCCTCGGTTTCCTACCTAAAAGTCCATTTGAATCCAAATTCTCAGGTGGTGTCTCTCAGCTGCCCAGCAGCACAGTTAGTACAGCACTAACGTTTGGCCTCTGCTCCCACAGCAGAAGAGCCAGGATTGAAAGCTGGTGCTGGACCTGTTCAGCACACAATCACCTTTACATTGGTGCCTCCATCGTTGCTTTCACTGCTCACATTCATACAGGAAAAGCATTTGAATGGAATCAGTCCAGAGGCTGCTCTCTGCTGCGCAGCAACACAGTCAGCACAGAATGAAGAGTGGCATCTGCTCACACGGCAGAAGGAGCAGCAGGGAAAGCTAGTGCTCTGCTTCTTCAGCACACAAGCAGCTTTGCAACGGGGTCACCATCATTGCAGTCTCTCCTCGGCTTCATACCTAAAAGTCCTTTTGAATCCGAATTCTCAGGTGGTGTCGCTCAGCTGCCCAGCAGCACAGTTAGTACAGCACGAACGTTTGGCCTCTGCTCCCACACCAGAAGAGCCAGGATTGAAAGCTGGTGCTGGACCTGTTCAGCACACAATCCCTTTTACATTGGTGCATTCATCGTTGCTTTCACTGCTCACTTTCATACAGGAAAAGCATTTGAATGGAATCAGTCCAGAGGCTGCTCTCTGCTGCGCAGCAACACAGTCAGCACAGAATGAACAGTGGCATCTGCTCACACGGCAGAAGGAGCAGCAGGGAAAGCTAGTGCTCTGCTTCTTCAGCACACAAGCAGCTTTGCAACGGGGTCACCATCATTGCAGTCTCTCCTCGGGTTCATACCTAAAAGTCCATTTGAATCCAAATTCTCAGGTGGTGTCTCTCAGCTGCCCAGCAGCACAGTTAGTACAGCACGAACGTTTGGCCTCTGCTCCCACAGCAGAAGAGCCAGGATTGAAAGCTGGTGCTGGACCTGTTCAGCACACAATCCCTTTTACATTGGTGCCTCCATCGTTGCTTTCACTGCTCATTTTCATACAGGAAAAGCATTTGAATGGAATCAGTCCAGAGCCTGCTCTCTGCTGCGCAGGAACACAGTCAGCACAGAATGAACAGTGTTATCTGCTCACACGGCAGAAGGAGCAGCAGGGAAAGCTAGTGCTCTGCTTCTTCAGCACACAAGCAGCTTTGCAACGGGGTCACCATCATTGCAGTCTCTCCTCGGTTTCATACCTAAAAGTCCATTTCAATCCAAATTCTCAAGCGGTCTCAGCTGCCCAGCAGCACAGTGAGTACTGCACGAACGTTTGGCATCTGCTCCCACAGCAGAAGAGCCAGGATTGAAAGCTGGTGCTGGACCTGTTCAGCACACAATCCCCTTTACATTGGTGCATCCATCGTTGCTTTCACTGCTAACACTCGTACAGGAAAAGCATTTGAATGGAATCAGTCCAGAGCCTGCTCTCTGCTGCGCAGCAACACAGTCAGCACAGAATGAACAGTGGCATCCGCTCACACGGCAGAAGGAGCAGCAGGGAAAGCTAGTGCTCTGCTTCTTCAGCACACAAGCAGCTTTGCAACGGGGTCACCATCATTGCAGTCTCTCCTCGGTTTCCTACCTAGAAGTCCATTTGAATCCAAATTCTCAGGTGGTGTCTCTCAGCTGCCCAGCAGCACAGTTAGTACAGCACGAACGTTTGGCCTCTGCTCCCACAGCAGAAGGGGAAGGATTGAAAGCTGGTGCTGGACCTGTTCAGCACACAATCCCCTTTACATTGGTGCCTCCATCGTTGCTTTCACTGCTAACACTCGTACAGGAAAAGCATTTGAATAGAATCAGTCCTGAGGCTGCTCTCTGCTGCGCAGCAACACAGTCAGCACAGAATGAACAGTGGCATCTGCTCACACGGCAGAAGGAGCAGCAGGGAAAGCTAGTGCTCTGCTTCTTCAGCACACAAGCAGCTTTGCAACGGGGTCACCATCATTGCAGTCTCTCCTCGGTTTCCTACCTAAAAGTCCATTTGAATCCAAATTCTCAGGTGGTGTCTCTCAGCTGCCCAGCAGCACAGTTAGTACAGCACGAACGTTTGGCCTCTGCTCCCACAGCAGAAGAGCCAGGATTGAAAGCTGGTGATGGACCTGTTCAGCACACAATCCCTTTTACATTGGTGCATTCATCGTTGCTTTCACTGCTAACACTCATACAGGAAAAGCATTTGAATAGAATCAGTCCAGAGGCTGCTCTCTGCTGCGCAGGAACACAGTCAGCACAGAATGAACAGTGGCATCTGCTCACACGGCAGAAGGAGCAGCAGGGAAAGCTAGTGCTCTGCTTCTTCAGCACACAAGCAGCTTTGCAACGGGGTCACCATCATTGCAGTCTCTCCTCGGGTTCATACCTAAAAGTCCATTTGAATCCAAATTCTCAAGCCGTCTCAGCTGCCCAGCAGCACAGTGAGTACAGCACGAACGTTTGGCCTCTGCTCCCACAGCAGAAGAGCAAGGATTGAAAGCTGGTGCTGGACCTGTTCAGCACACAATCCCCTTTACATTGGTGCATCCATCGTTGCTTTCACTGCTAACACTCGTACAGGAAAAGCATTTGAATAGAATCAGTCCAGAGCCTGCTCCCTGCTGGCAGCAACACAGCACAGAATGAACAGGGGCATCTGCTCACACGGCAGAAGGACCAGCAGGGAAAGCTAGTGCTGTGTCTCTTCAGCACACAAGCAGCTTTGCAACGGGGTCACCATCATTGCAGTCTCTCCTCGGGTTCATACCTAAAAGTCCATTTGAATCCAAATTCTCAGGTGGTGTCTCTCAGCTGCCCAGCAGCACAGTTAGTACAGCACGAACGTTTGGCCTCTGCTCCCACAGCAGAAGAGCCAGGATTGAAAGCTGGTGCTGGACCTGTTCAGCACACAATCACCTTTACATTGGTGCATCCATCGTTGCTTTCACTGCTAACACTCGTACAGGAAAAGCATTTGAATAGAATCAGTCCTGAGGCTGCTCTCTGCTGCGCAGCAACACAGTCAGCACAGAATGAACAGTGGCATCTGCTCACACGGCAGAAGGAGCAGCAGGGAAAGCTAGTGCTCTGCTTCTTCAGCACACAAGCAGCTTTGCAACGGGGTCACCATCATTGCAGTCTCTCCTCGGCTTCATACCTAAAAGTCCTTTTGAATCCGAATTCTCAGGTGGTGTCGCTCAGCTGCCCAGCAGCACAGTTAGTACAGCACGAACGTTTGGCCTCTGCTCCCACAGCAGAAGAGCCAGGATTGAAAGCTGGTGCTGGACCTGTTCAGCACACAATCCCCTTTACATTGGTGCATCCATCGTTGCTTTCACTGCTCACTTTCATACAGGAAAAGCATTTGAATGGAATCAGTCCAGAGCCTGCTCTCTGCTGCGCAGGAACACAGTCAGCACAGAATGAACAGTGTTATCTGCTCACACGGCAGAAGGAGCAGCAGGGAAAGCTAGTGCTCTGCTTCTTCAGCACACAAGCAGCTTTGCAACGGGGTCACCATCATTGCAGTCTCTCCTCGGTTTCATACCTAAAAGTCCATTTCAATCCAAATTCTCAAGCGGTCTCAGCTGCCCAGCAGCACAGTGAGTACTGCACGAACGTTTGGCATCTGCTCCCACAGCAGAAGAGCCAGGATTGAAAGCTGGTGCTGGACCTGTTCAGCACACAATCCCCTTTACATTGGTGCATCCATCGTTGCTTTCACTGCTAACACTCGTACAGGAAAAGCATTTGAATAGAATCAGTCCAGAGCCTGCTCCCTGCTGGCAGCAACACAGCACAGAATGAAGAGTGGCATCTGCTCACACGGCAGAAGGAGCAGCAGGGAAAGCTAGTGCTCTGCTTCTTCAGCACACAAGCAGCTTTGCAACGGGGTCACCATCATTGCAGTCTCTCCTCGGGTTCATACCTAAAAGTCCATTTGAATGCAAATTCTCAGGTGGTGTCTCTCAGCTGCCCAGCAGCACAGTTAGTACAGCACGAACGTTTGGCCTCTGCTCCCACAGCAGAAGAGCCAGGATTGAAAGCTGGTGCTGGACCTGTTCAGCACACAATCACCTTTACATTGGTGCCTCCATCGTTGCTTTCACTGCTCACATTCACACAGGAAAAGCATTTGAATGGAATCAGTCCAGAGGCTGCTCTCTGCTGCGCAGCAACACAGTCAGCACAGAATGAGCATTGGCATCTGCTCACACGGCAGAAGGAGCAGCAGGGAAAGCTAGTGCTCTGCTTCTTCAGCACACAAGCAGCTTTGCAACGGGGTCACCATCATTGCAGTCTCTCCTCGGGTTCCTACCTAAAAGTCCATTTGAATCCAAATTCTCAGGTGGTGTCTCTCAGCTGCCCAGCAGCACAGTTAGTACAGCACGAACGTTTGGCCTCTGCTCCCACAGCAGAAGAGCCAGGATTGAAAGCTGGTGCTGGACCTGTTCAGCACACAATCCCTTTTACATTGGTGCATTCATCGTTGCTTTCACTGCTCACTTTCATACAGGAAAAGGATTTGAATGGAATCAGTCCAGAGGCTGCTCTCTGCTGCGCAGCAACACTGTCAGCACAGAATGAAGAGTGGCATCTGCTCACACGGCAGAAGGAGCAGCAGGGAAAGCTAGTGCTCTGCTTCTTCAGCACACAAGCAGCTTTGCAACGGGGTCACCATCATTGCAGTCTCTCCTCGGTTTCATACCTAAAAGTCCATTTCAATCCAAATTCTCAAGCGGTCTCAGCTGCCCAGCAGCACAGTGAGTACTGCACGAACGTTTGGCATCTGCTCCCACAGCAGAAGAGCAAGGATTGAAAGCTGGTGCTGGACCTGTTCAGCACACAATCCCCTTTACATTGGTGCATCCATCGTTGCTTTCACTGCTAACACTCGTACAGGAAAAGCATTTGAATAGAATCAGTCCAGACCCTGCTCTCTGCTGCGCAGGAACACAGTCAGCACAGAATGAACAGTGGCATCTGCTCACACGGCAGAAGGAGCAGCAGGGAAAGCTAGTGCTCTGCTTCTTCAGCACACAAGCAGCTTTGCAACGGGGTCACCATCATTGCAGTCTCTCCTCGGTTTCATACCTAAAAGTCCATTTGAATCCAAATTCTCAGGTGGTGTCTCTCAGCTGCCCAGCAGCACAGTGAGTACTGCACGAACGTTTGGCCTCTGCTCCCACAGCAGAAGAGCAAGGATTGAAAGCTGGTGCTGGACCTGTTCAGCACACAATCCCCTTTACATTGGTGCATCCATCGTTGCTTTCACTGCTAACACTCGTACAGGAAAAGCATTTGAATAGAATCAGTCCAGAGGCTGCTCTCTGCTGCGCAGGAACACAGCACAGAATGAACAGTGGCATCTGCTCACACGGCAGAAGGAGCAGCAGGGAAAGCTAGTGCTCTGCTTCTTCAGCACACAAGCAGCTTTACAACGGGGTCACCATCATTGCAGTCTCTCCTCGGTTTCCTACCTAAAAGTCCATTTGAATCCAAATTCTCAGGTGGTGTCTCTCAGCTGCCCAGCAGCACAGTTAGTACAGCAAGAACGTTTGGCCTCTGCTCCCACAGCAGAAGAGCCAGGATTGAAAGCTGGTGCTGGACCTGTTCAGCACACAATCACCTTTACATTGGTGCCTCCATCGTTGCTTTCACTGCTCACATTCATACAGGAAAAGCATTTGAATGGAATCAGTCCAGAGCCTGCTCTCTGCTGCTCAGCAACACAGTCAGCACAGAATGAACAGTGGCATCTGCTCACACGGCAGAAGGAGCAGCAGGGAAAGCTAGTGCTCTGCTTTTTCAGCACACAAGAAGCTTTGCAACGGGGTCACCATCATTGCAGTCTCTCCTCGGTTTCATACCTAAAAGTCCATTTGAATCCAAATTCTCAGGTGGTGTCTCTCAGCTGCCCAGCAGCACAGTTAGTACAGCACGAACGTTTGGCCTCTGCTCCGACAGCAGAAGAGCCAGGATTGAAAGCTGGTGCTGGACCTGTTCCGCACACAATCCCTTTTACATTGGTGCATTCATCGTTGCTTTCACTGCTCACTTTCATACAGGAAAAGCGTTTGAATGGAATCAGTCCAGACCCTGCTCTCTGCTGCGCAGCAACACAGTCAGCACAGAATGAACAGTGGCATCTGCTCACACGGCAGAAGAGCAGCAGGGAAAGCTAGTGCTCTGCTTCTTCAGCACACAAGCAGCTTTGCAACGGGGTCACCACCATTGCAGTCTCTCCTCGGGTTCATACCTAAAAGTCCATTTGAATCCAAATTCTCAGGTGGTGTCTCTCAGCTGCCCAGCAGCACAGTTAGTACAGCACGAACGTTTGGCCTCTGCTCCCACAGCAGAAGAGCCAGGATTGAAAGCTGGTGCTGGACCTGTTCAGCACACAATCACCTTTACATTGGTGCCTCCATCGTTGCTTTCACTGCTCACATTCATACAGGAAAAGCATTTGAATGGAATCAGTCCAGAGGATGCTCTCTGCTGCGCCGCAACACAGTCAGCACAGAATGAACAGTGGCATCTGCTCACACGGCAGAAGGAGCAGCAGGGAAAGCTAGTGCTCTGCTTCTTCAGCACACAAGCAGCTTTGCAACGTGGTCACCATCATTGCAGTCTCTCCTCGGTTTCCTACCTAGAAGTCCATTTGAATCCAAATTCTCAGGTGGTGTCTCTCAGCTGCCCAGCAGCACAGTGAGTACAGCACGAACGTTTGGCCTCTGCTCCCACAGCAGAAGAGCCAGGATTGAAAGCTGGTGCTGGACCTGTTCAGCACACAATCCCCTTTACATTGGTGCATCCATCGTTGCTTTCACTGCTAACACTCGTACAGGAAAAGCATTTGAATAGAATCAGTCCAGAGCCTGCTCCCTGCTGGCAGCAACACAGCACAGACTGAACAGTGGCATCTGCTCACACGGCAGAAGGAGCAGCAGGGAAAGCTAGTGCTCTGCTTCTTCAGCACACAAGCAGCTTTGCAACGGGGTCACCATCATTGCAGTCTCTCCTCGGCTTCATACCTAAAAGTCCTTTTGAATCCGAATTCTCAGGTGGTGTCGCTCAGCTGCCCAGCAGCACAGTTAGTACTGCACGAACGTTTGGCCTCTGCTCCCACAGCAGAAGAGCCAGGATTGAAAGCTGGTGCTGGACCTGTTCAGCACACAATCCCTTTTACATTGGTGCATTCATCGTTGCTTTCACTGCTCACTTTCATACAGGAAAAGCATTTGAATGGAATCAGTCCAGAGGCTGCTCTCTGCTGCGCAGCAACACAGTCAGCACAGAATGAGCATTGGCATCTGCTCACACGGCAGAAGGAGCAGCAGGGAAAGCTAGTGCTCTGCTTCTTCAGCACACAAGCAGCTTTGCAACGGGGTCACCATCATTGCAGTCTCTCCTCGGTTTCCTACCTAAAAGTCCATTTGAATGCAAATTCTCAGGTGGTGTCTCTCAGCTGCCCAGCAGCACAGTTAGTACAGCACGAACGTTTGGCCTCTGCTCCCACAGCAGAAGAGCCAGGATTGAAAGCTGGTGCTGGACCTGTTCAGCACACAATCACCTTTACATTGGTGCCTCCATCTTTGCTTTCACTGCTGACATTCATACAGGAAAAGCATTTGAATGGAATCAGTCCAGAGGCTGCTCTCTGCTGCGCAGCAACACAGTCAGCACAGAATGAACAGTGGCATCTGCTCACACGGCAGAAGGAGCAGCAGGGAAAGCTAGTGCTCTGCTTCTTCAGCACACAAGCAGCTTTGCAACGGGGTCACCATCATTGCAGTCTCTCCTCGGTTTCCTACCTAAAAGTCCATTTGAATCCAAATTCTCAGGTGGTCTCTCTCAGCTGCCCAGCAGCACAGTTAGTACAGCACGAACGTTTGACCTCTGCTCCGACAGCAGAAGAGCCAGGATTGAAAGCTGGTGCTGGACCTGTTCAGCACACAATCACCTTTACATTGGTGCCTCCATCGTTGCTTTCACTGCTCACATTCATACAGGAAAAGCATTTGAATGGAATCAGTCCAGAGGCTGCTCTCTGCTGCGCAGCAACACAGTCAGCACAGAATGAACAGTGGCATCTGCTCACACGGCAGAAGGAGCAGCAGGGAAAGCTAGTGCTCTGCTTCTTCAGCACACAAGCAGCTTTGCAACGGGGTCACCATCATTGCAGTCTCTCCTCGGCTTCATACCTAAAAGTCCATTTGAATCCAAATTCTCAGGTGGTGTCGCTCAGCTGCCCAGCAGCACAGTGAGTACAGCACGAACGTTTGGCCTCTGCTCCCACAGCAGAAGAGCCAGGATTGAAAGCTGGTGCTGGACCTGTTCAGCACACAATCCCCTTTACATTGGTGCCTCCATCGTTGCTTTCACTGCTAACACTCATACAGGTAAAGCATTTGAATAGAATCCGTCCAGAGCCTGCTCCCTGCTGGCAGCAACACAGCACAGAATGAACAGTGGCATCTGCTCACACGGCAGAAGAGCAGCAGGGAAAGCTAGTGCTCTGCTTCTTCAGCACACAATCAGCTTTGCAACGGGGTCACCATCATTGCAGTCTCTCCTCGGTTTCATACCTAAAAGTCCATTTGAATCCATATTCTCAGGTGGTCTCTCTCAGGTGCCCAGCAGCACAGTGAGTACAGCACGAACGTTTGGCCTCTGCTCCCACAGCAGAAGAGCCAGGATTGAAAGCTGGTGCTGGACCTGTTCAGCACACAATTCCCTTTACATTGGTGCCTCCATCGTTGCTTTCACTGCTCACTTTCATACAGGAAAAGCATTTGAATAGAATCAGTCCAGAGCCTGCTCCCTGCTGGCAGCAACACAGCACAGAATGAACAGTGGCATCTGCTCACACGGCAGAAGGACCAGCAGGGAAAGCTAGTGCTGAGTCTCTTCAACACACAAGCAGCTTTGCAACGGGTCACCATCATTGCAGTCTCTCCTCGGTTTCCTACCTAAAAGTCCATTTGAATCCAAATTCTCAGGTGGTCTCAGCTGCCCAGTAGCACAGTGAGAACAGCACGAACGTTTGGCATCTGCTCCCACAGCAGAAGAGCAAGGATTGAAAGCTGGTGCTGGACCTGTTCAGCACACAATCACCTTTACATTGGTGCCTCCATCGTTGCTTTTACTGCTAACACTCATACCGGAAAAGCATTTGAATAGAATCAGTCCAGAGCCTGCTCTCTGCTGCGCAGCAACACAGTCAGGTCAGAATGAACAGTGGCATCTGCTCACACGGCAGAAGGACCAGCAGGGAAAGCTCGGACTGTGTCTCTTCAGCACACAAGCAGCTTTGCAACGGGGTCACCATCATTGCAGTCTCTCCTCGGTTTCATACCTAGAAGTCCATTTGAATCCAAATTCTCAGGTGGTGTCTCTCAGCTGCCCAGTAGCACAGTGAGTACAGCACGAACGTTTGGCATCTGCTCCCACAGCAGAAGAGCCAGGATTGAAAGCTGGTGCTGGACCTGTTCAGCACAAAATCACCTTTACATTGGTGCCTCCATCGTTGCTTTCACTGCTAACACTCATACCGGAAAAGCATTTGAATAGAATCAGTCCCGACCCTGCTCTCTGCTGCGCAGGAACACAGTCAGCACAGAATGAACAGTGGCATCTGCTCAAACGGCAGAAGGACCAGCAGGGAAAGCTAGTGCTCTGCTTCTTCAGCACACAAGCAGCTTTGCAACGGGGTCACCATCATTGCAGTCTCTCCTCGGTTTCCTACCTAAAAGTCCATTTGAATCCAAATTCTCAGGTGGTCTCTCTCAGCTGCCCAGTAGCACAGTGAGTACAGCACGAACGTTTGGCATCTGCTCCCACAGCAGAAGAGCAAGGATTGAAAGCTGGTGCTGGACCTGTTCAGCACACAATCACCTTTACATTGGTGCATCCATCGTTGCTTTCACTGCTAACACTCATACAGGTAAAGCATTTGAATAGAATCCGTCCAGAGCCTGCTCTCTGCTGCGCAGCAACACAGTCAGCTCAGAATGAACTGTGGCATCTGCTCACACGGCAGAAGGACCAGCAGGGAAAGCTAGTGCTGTGTCTCTTCAGCACACAAGCAGCTTTGCAACGGTGTCACCATCATTGCAGTCTCTCCTCGGTTTCCTACCTAAAAGTCCATTTGAATCCAAATTCTCAGGTGGTGTCTCTCAGCTGCCCAGCAGCACAGTTAGTACAGCACGAACGTTTGGCCTCTGCTCCCACAGCAGAAGAGCCAGGATTGAAAGCTGGTGCTTGACCTGTTCAGCACACAATCCCCTTTACATTGGTGCATCCATCGTTGCTTTCACTGCTCACTTTCATACAGGAAAAGCATTTGAATGGAATCAGTCCAGAGCCTGCTCTCTGCTGCGCAGCAACACTGTCAGCACAGAATGAACAGTGGCATCTGCTCACACGGCAGAAGGACCAGCAGGGAAAGCTAGTGCTGTGTCTCTTCAGCACACAAGCAGCTTTGCAACGGGGTCACCATCATTGCAGTCTCTCCTCGGTTTCCTACCTAAAAGTCCATTTGAATCCAAATTCTCAGGTGGTCTCTCTCAGCTGCCCAGCAGCACAGTGAGTACCGCACGAAGGTTTGGCCTCTGCTCCCATAGCAGAAGAGCCAGGATTGAAAGCTGGTGCTGGACCTGTTCAGCACACAATCCCCTTTACATTGGTGCCTCCATCGTTGCTTTCACTGCTCACTTTCATACAGGAAAAGCATTTGAATGGAATCAGTCCAGAGCCTGCTCTCTGCTGCGCAGCAACACAGTCAGCACTGAATGAGCAGTGGCATCTGCTCACACGGCAGAAGGAGCAGCAGGGAAAGCTAGTGGTCTGCTTCTTCAGCACACAAGCAGCTTTGCAACGGGGTCACCATCATTGCAGTCTCTCCTCGGTTTCCTACCTAAAAGTCCATTTGAATCCAAATTCTCAGGTGGTGTCTCTCAGCTGCCCAGCAGCACAGTGAGTACAGCACGAACGTTTGGCCTCTGCTCCCATAGCAGAAGAGCCAGGATTGAAAGCTGGTGCTGGACCTGTTCAGCACACAATCCCCTTTACATTGGTGCCTCCATCGTTGCTTTCACTGCTCACATTCATACAGGAAAAGCATTTGAATGGAATCAGTCCAGAGGCTGCTCTCTGCTGCGCAGCAACACAGTCAGCACAGAATGAACAGTGGCATCTGCTCACACGGCAGAAGGACCAGCAGGGAAAACTAGTGCTCTGCTTCTTCAGCACACAAGCAGCTTTGCAACGGGGTCACCATCATTGCAGTCTCTCCTCGGTTTCATACCTAAAAGTCCATTTGAATCCAAATTCTCAGGTGGTCTCTCTCAGCTGCCCAGCAGCACAGTTAGTACAGCACGAACGTTTGGCCTCTGCTCCCACAGCAGAAGAGCCAGGATTGAAAGCTGGTGCTGGACCTGTTCAGCACACAATCCCCTTTACATTGGTGCCTCCATCGTTGCTTTCACTGCTCACTTTCATACAGGAAAAGCATTTGAATGGAATCAGTCCAGAGGCTGCTCTCTGCTGCGCAGCAACACAGTCAGCACAGAATGAACAGTGGCATCTGCTCACACGGCAGAAGGACCAGCAGGGAAAGCTAGTGCTGTGTCTCTTCAGCACACAAGCAGCTTTGCAACGGGGTCACCATCATTGCAGTCTCTCCTCGGTTTCATACCTAAAAGTCCAATTGAATCCAAATTCTCAGGTGGTGTCTCTCAGCTGCCCAGCAGCACAGTTAGTACAGCACGAACGTTTGGCCTCTGCTCCCACAGCA
Organism: Pezoporus flaviventris; assembly: GCF_033815535.1. Lineage (NCBI taxonomy): Eukaryota > Metazoa > Chordata > Aves > Psittaciformes > Psittacidae > Pezoporus > Pezoporus flaviventris. The sequence goes on from NW_026892935.1 coordinate 115,541, forward strand.
GAAGAGCCAGGATTGAAAGCTGGTGCTGGACCTGTTCAGCACACAATCCCCTTTACATTGGTGCCTCCATCGTTGCTTTCACTGCTCACTTTCATACAGGAAAAGCATTTGAATGGAATCAGTCCAGAGCCTGCTCTCTGCTGCGCAGCAACACAGTCAGCACAGAATGAACAGTGGCATCTGCTCACACGGCAGAAGGACCAGCAGGGAAAGCTAGTGCTCTGCTTCTTCAGCACACAAGCAGCTTTGCAACGGGGTCACCATCATTGCAGTCTCTCCTCGGTTTCATACCTAAAAGTCCATTTGAATCCAAATTCTCAGGTGGTGTCTCTCAGCTGCCCAGCAGCACAGTGAGTACAGTATGAACGTTTGGCCTCTGCTCCCACAGCAGAAGAGCCAGGATTGAAAGCTGGTGCTGGGCCTGTTCAGCACACAATCCCCTTTACATTGGTGCCTCCATCGTTGCTTTCACTGCTCACTTTCATACAGGAAAAGCATTTGAATGGAATCAGTCCAGAGCCTGCTCTCTGCTGCGCAGCAACACTGTCAGCACAGAATGAACAGTGGCATCTGCTCACACGGCAGAAGGAGCAGCAGGGAAAGCTAGTGCTGTGTCTCTTCAGCACACAAGCAGCTTTGCAACGGGGTCACCATCATTGCAGTCTCTCCTCGGTTTCCTACCTAAAAGTCCAATTGAATCCAAATTCTCAGGTGGTGTCTCTCAGCTGCCCAGCATCACAGTTAGTACAGCACGAACGTTTGGCCTCTGCTCCCACAGCAGAAGAGCCAGGATTGAAAGCTGGTGCTGGACCTGTTCAGCACACAATCCCCTTTACATTGGTGCCTCCATCGTTGCTTTCACTGCTCACTTTCATACAGGAAAAGCATTTGAATGGAATCAGTCCAGAGCCTGCTCTCTGCTGCGCAGCAACACAGTCAGCTCAGAATGAACAGTGGCATCTGCTCACACGGCAGAAGGAGCAGCAGGGAAAGCTAGTGCTCTGCTTCTCCAGCGCACAAGCAGCTTTGCAACGGGGTCACCATCATTGCAGTCTCTCCTCGGCTTCATACCTAAAAGTCCATTTGAATCCAAATTCTCAGGTGGTGTCTCTCAGCTGCCCAGCAGCACAGTTAGTACAGCACGAACGTTTGGCCTCTGCTCCCACAGCAGAAGAGCCAGGATTGAAAGCTGGTGCTGGACCTGTTCAGCACACAATCCCCTTTACATTGGTGCCTCCATCGTTGCCTTCACTGCTCACTTTCATACAGGAAAAGCATTTGAATGGAATCAGTCCAGAGCCTGCTCTCTGCTGCGCAGCAACACAGTCAGCACAGAATGAACAGTGGCATCTGCTCACACGGCAGAAGGACCAGCAGGGAAAGCTAGTGCTGTGTCTCTTCAGCACACAAGCAGCTTTGCAACGGGGTCACCATCATTGCAGTCTCTCCTCGGTTTCCTACCTAAAAGTCCATTTGAATCCAAATTCTCAGGTGGTCTCTGCTGCCCAGCAGCACAGTGAGTACAGCACGAACGTTTGGCATCTGCTCCCACAGCAGAAGAGCAAGGATTGAAAGCTGGTGCTGGACCTGTTCAGCACACAATCACCTTTACATTGGTGCCTCCATCGTTGCTTTCACTGCTAACACTCATACCGGAAAAGCATTTGAATAGAATCAGTCCAGAGCCTGCTCTCTGCTGCGCAGCAACACAGTCAGCTCAGAATGAACAGTGGCATCTGCTCACATGGCAGAAGGACCAGCAGGGAAACCTAGTGCTGTGTCTCTTCAGCACACAAGCAGCTTTGCAACGGGGTCACCATCATTGCAGTCTCTCCTCGGTTTCATACCTAAAAGTCCATTTGAATCCAAATTCTCAGGTGGTGTCTCTCAGCTGCCCAGCAGCACAGTGAGTACAGCACGAACGTTTGGCCTCTGCTCCCACAGCAGAAGAGCCAGGATTGAAAGCTGGTGCTGGACCTGTTCAGCACACAATCCCCTTTACATTGGTGCATCCATCGTTGCTTTCACTGCTCACTTTCATACAGGAAAAGCATTTGAATGGAATCAGTCCAGAGCCTGCTCTCTGCTGCGCAGCAACACTGTCAGCACAGATAGAACAGTGGCATCTGCTCACACGGCAGAAGGAGCAGCAGGGAAAGCTAGTGCTCTGCTTCTTCAGCACACAAGCAGCTTTGCAACGGGGTCACCATCATTGCAATCTCTCCTCGGTTTCCTACCTAAAAGTCCATTTGAATCCAAATTCTCAGGTGGTGTCAGCTGCCCAGCAGCACAGTTAGTACAGCACGAAGGTTTGACCTCTGCTCCCACAGCAGAAGAGCCAGGATTGAAAGCTGGTGCTGGACCTGTTCAGCACACAATCACCTTTACATTGGTGCATCCATCGTTGCTTTCACTGCTCACTTTCATACAGGAAAAGCATTTGAATGGAATCAGTCCAGAGGCTGCTCTCTGCTGCGCAGCAACACAGTCAGCACAGAATGAACAGTGGTATCTGCTCACACGGCAGAAGGAGCAGCAGGGAAAGCTAGTGCTGTGTCTCTTCAGCACACAAGCAGCTTTGCAACGGGGTCACCATCATTGCAGTCTCTCCTCGGTTTCCTACCTAAAAGTCCATTTGAATCCAAATTCTCAGGTGGTCTCTCTCAGCTGCCCAGCAGCACAGTGAGTACAGCACGAAGGTTTGGCCTCTGCTCCCACAGCAGAAGAGCCAGGATTGAAAGCTGGTGCTGGACCTGTTCAGCACACAATCCCCTTTACATTGGTGCCTCCATCGTTGCTTTCACTGCTCACTTTCATACAGGAAAAGCATTTGAATGGAATCAGTCCAGAGCCTGCTCTCTGCTGCGCAGCAACACAGTCAGCACAGAATGAACAGTGGCATCTGCTCACACGGCAGAAGGACCAGCAGGGAAAACTAGTGCTCTGCTTCTTCAGCACACAAGCAGCTTTGCAACGGGGTCACCATCATTGCAGTCTCTCCTCGGTTTCCTACCTAAAAGTCCATTTGAATCCAAATTCTCAGGTGGTGTCTCTCAGCTGCCCAGCAGCACAGTTAGTACAGCACGAACGTTTGGCCTCTGCTCCCACAGCAGAAGAGCCAGGATTGAAAGCTGGTGCTGGACCTGTTCAGCACACAATCCCCTTTACATTGGTGCCTCCATCGTTGCTTTCACTGCTCACTTTCATACAGGAAAAGCATTTGAATGGAATCAGTCCAGAGCCTGCTCTCTGCTGCGCAGCAACACAGTCAGCACAGAATGAACAGTGGCATCTGCTCACACGGCAGAAGGACCAGCAGGGAAAGCTAGTGCTGTGTCTCTTCAGCACACAAGCAGCTTTGCAACGGGGTCACCATCATTGCAGTCTCTCCTCGGTTTCATACCTAAAAGTCCAATTGAATCCAAATTCTCACGTGGTGTCTCTCAGCTGCCCAGCAGCACAGTTAGTACAGCACGAACGTTTGGCCTCTGCTCTCACAGCAGAAGAGCCAGGATTGAAAGCTGGTGCTGGACCTGTTCAGCACACAATCCCCTTTACATTGGTGCCTCCATCGTTGCTTTCACTGCTCACTTTCATACAGGAAAAGCATTTGAATGGAATCAGTCCAGAGCCTGCTCTCTGCTGCGCAGCAACACAGTCAGCACAGAATGAACAGTGGCATCTGCTCACACGGCAGAAGGACCAGCAGGGAAAGCTAGTGCTCTGCTTCTTCAGCACACAAGCAGCTTTGCAACGGGGTCACCATCATTGCAGTCTCTCCTCGGTTTCATACCTAAAAGTCCATTTGAATCCAAATTCTCAGGTGGTGTCTCTCAGCTGCCCAGCAGCACAGTGAGTACAGTATGAACGTTTGGCCTCTGCTCCCACAGCAGAAGAGCCAGGATTGAAAGCTGGTGCTGGGCCTGTTCAGCACACAATCCCCTTTACATTGGTGCCTCCATCGTTGCTTTCACTGCTCACTTTCATACAGGAAAAGCATTTGAATGGAATCAGTCCAGAGCCTGCTCTCTGCTGCGCAGCAACACAGTCAGCACAGAATGAACAGTGGTATCTGCTCACACGGCAGAAGGAGCAGCAGGGAAAGCTAGTGCTGTGTCTCTTCAGCACACAAGCAGCTTTGCAACGGGGTCACCATCATTGCAGTCTCTCCTCGGTTTCCTACCTAAAAGTCCATTTGAATCCAAATTCTCAGGTGGTGTCTCTCAGCTGCCCAGCAGCACAGTTAGTACAGCACGAACATTTGGCATCTGCTCCCACAGCAGAAGAGCCAGGATTGAAAGCTGGTGCTGGACCTGTTCAGCACACAATCACCTTTACACTGGTGCCTCCATCGTTGCTTTCACTGCTAGCACTCATACAGGAAAAGCATTTGAATAGAATCCGTCCAGAGCCTGCTCCCTGCTGGCAGCAACACAGCACAGAATGAACAGTGGCATCTGCTCACACGGCAGAAGGAGCAGCAGGGAAAGCTAGTGCTCTGCTTCTTCAGCACACAAGCAGCTTTGTAACGGGGTCACCATCATTGCAGTCTCTCCTCGGCTTCATACCTAAAAGTCCATTTGAATCCGAATTCTCAGGTGGCGTCGCTCAGCTGCCCAGCAGCACAGTGAGTACAGCACGAACGTTTGGCCTCTGCTCCCACAGCAGAAGAGCCAGGATTGAAAGCTGGTGCTGGACCTGTTCAGCACACAATCACCTTTACATTGGTGCCTCCATCGTTGCTTTCACTGCTAACACTCATACAGGAAAAGCATTTGAATAGAATCCGTCCAGAGCCTGCTCCCTGCTGGCAGCAACACAGCACAGAATGAACAGTGGCATCTGCTCACACGGCAGAAGGACCAGCAGGGAAAGCTAGTGCTGTGTCTCTTCAGCACACAAGCAGCTTTGCAACGGGGTCACCATCATTGCAGTCTCTCCTCGGTTTCCTACCTAAAAGTCCATTTGAATCCAAATTCTCAGGTGGTGTCTCTCAGCTGCCCAGCAGCACAGTTAGTACAGCACGAACGTTTGGCCTCTGCTCCCACAGCAGAAGAGCCAGGATTGAAAGCTGGTGCTGGACCTGTTCAGCACACAATCACCTTTACATTGGTCCCTCCATCGTTGCTTTCACTGCTCACATTCATACAGGAAAAGCATTTGAATGGAATCAGTCCAGAGGCTGCTCTCTGCTGCGCAGCAACACAGTCAGCACAGAATGAACAGTGGCATCTGCTCACACGGCAGAAGGACCAGCAGGGAAAGCTAGTGCTGTGTCTCTTCAGCACACAAGCAGCTTTGCAACGGGGTCACCATCATTGCAGTCTCTCCTCGGGTTCATACCTAAAAGTCCATTTGAATCCAAATTCTCAAGCGGTCTCAGCTGCCCAGCAGCACAGTGAGTACAGCACGAACGTTTGGCATCTGCTCCCACAGCAGAAGAGCAAGGATTGAAAGCTGGTGCTGGACCTGTTCAGCACACAATCCCCTTTACATTGGTGCATCCATCGTTGCTTTCACTGCTAACACTCGTACAGGAAAAGCATTTGAATAGAATCAGTCCAGAGCCTGCTCCCTGCTGGCAGCAACACAGCACAGAATGAACAGTGGCATCTGCTCACACGGCAGAAGGACCAGCAGGGAAAGCTAGTGCTGTGTCTCTTCAGCACACAAGCAGCTTTGCAACGGGGTCACCATCATTGCAGTCTCTCCTCGGTTTCATACCTAAAAGTCCATTTGAATCCAAATTCTCAGGTGGTGTCTCTCAGCTGCCCAGCAGCACAGTTAGTACAGCACGAACGTTTGGCCTCTGCTCCCACAGCAGAAGAGCCAGGATTGAAAGCTGGTGCTGGACCTGTTCAGCACACAATCACCTTTACATTGGTGCATCCATCGTTGCTTTCACTGCTCACATTCATACAGGAAAAGCATTTGAATGGAATCAGTCCAGAGCCTGCTCTCTGCTGCGCAGCAACACAGTCAGCACAGAATGAACAGTGGCATCTGCTCACACGGCAGAAGGAGCAGCAGGGAAAGCTAGTGGTCTACTTCTTCAGCACACAAGCAGCTTTGCAACGGGGTCACCATCATTGCAGTCTCTCCTCGGTTTCATACCTAAAAGTCCATTTGAATCCAAATTCTGTAGCGGTCTCAGCTGCCCAGCAGCACAGTGAGTACTGCACGAACGTTTGGCCTCTGCTCCCACAGCAGAAGAGCCAGGATTGAAAGCTGGTGCTGGACCTGTTCAGCACACAATCACCTTTACATTGGTGCCTCCATCGTTGCTTTCACTGCTCACTTTCATACAGGAAAAGCATTTGAATGGAATCAGTCCAGAGCCTGCTCTCTGCTGCGCCGGAACACAGTCAGCACAGAATGAACAGTGGCATCTGCTCACACGGCAGAAGGAGCAGCAGGGAAAGCTAGTGCTCTGCTTCTTCAGCACACAAGCAGCTTTGCAACGGGGTCACCATCATTGCAGTCTCTCCTCGGGTTCCTACCTAAAAGTCCATTTGAATCCAAATTCTCAGGTGGTGTCTCTCAGCTGCCCAGCAGCACAGTGAGTACAGCACGAACGTTTGGCCTCTGCTCCCACAGCAGAAGAGCCAGGATTGAAAGCTGGTGCTGGACCTGTTCAGCACACAATCCCTTTTACATTGGTGCATTCATCGTAGCTTTCACTGCTCACTTTCATACAGGAAAAGCATTTGAATGGAATCAGTCCAGAGGCTCCTCTCTGCTGCGCAGCAACACAGTCAGCACAGAATGAACAGTAGCATCTGCTCACACGGCAGAAGGAGCAGCAGGGAAAGCTAGTGCTCTGCCTCTTCAGCACACAAGCAGCTTTGCAACGGGGTCACCATCATTGCAGTCTCTCCTCGGTTTCATACCTAAAAGTCCATTTGAATCCAAATTCTCAAGCGGTATCAGCTGCCCAGCAGCACAGTGAGTACTGCACGAACGTTTGGCCTCTGCTCCCACAGCAGAAGAGCCAGGATTGAAAGCTGGTGCTGGACCTGTTCAGCACACAATCCCCTTTACATTGGTGCATTCATCGTTGCTTTCACTGCTCACTTTCATACAGGAAAAGCATTTGAATGGAATCAGTCCAGAGGCTGCTCTCTGCTGCGCAGCAACACAGTCAGCACAGAATGAACAGTGGCATCTGCTCACACGGCAGAAGGAGCAGCAGGGAAAGCTAGTGCTGTGTCTCTTCAGCACACAAGCAGCTTTGCAACGGGGTCACCATCATTGCAATCTCTCCTCGGTTTCCTACCTAAAAGTCCATTTGAATCCAAATTCTCAGGTGGTGTCAGCTGCCCAGCAGCACAGTTAGTACAGCACGAAGGTTTGACCTCTGCTCCCACAGCAGAAGAGCCAGGATTGAAAGCTGGTGCTGGACCTGTTCAGCACACAATCCCCTTTACATTGGTGCCTCCATCGTTGCTTTCACTGCTAACACTCATACAGGAAAAGCATTTGAATGGAATCAGTCCAGAGCCTGCTCCCTGCTGGCAGCAACACAGCACAGAATGAACAGTGGCATCTGCTCACACGGCAGAAGGAGCAGCAGGGAAAGCTAGTGCTCTGCTTCTTCAGCACACAAGCAGCTTTGCAACGGGGTCACCATCATTGCAGTCTCTCCTCGGTTTCCTACCTAAAAGTCCATTTGAATCCAAATTCTCAGGTGGTGTCTCTCAGCTGCCCAGCAGCACAGTTAGTACAGCACGAACATTTGGCATCTGCTCCCACAGCAGAAGAGCCAGGATTGAAAGCTGGTGCTGGACCTGTTCAGCACACAATCACCTTTACACTGGTGCCTCCATCGTTGCTTTCACTGCTAGCACTCATACAGGAAAAGCATTTGAATAGAATCAGTCCAGAGCCTGCTCCCTGCTGGCAGCAACACAGCACAGAATGAACAGTGGCATCTGCTCACACGGCAGAAGGAGCAGCAGGGAAAGCTAGTGCTCTGCTTCTTCAGCACACAAGCAGCTTTGTAACGGGGTCACCATCATTGCAGTCTCTCCTCGGCTTCATACCTAAAAGTCCATTTGAATCCGAATTCTCAGGTGGCGTCGCTCAGCTGCCCAGCAGCACAGTGAGTACAGCACGAACGTTTGGCCTCTGCTCCCACAGCAGAAGAGCCAGGATTGAAAGCTGGTGCTGGACCTGTTCAGCACACAATCACCTTTACATTGGTGCCTCCATCGTTGCTTTCACTGCTAACACTCATACAGGAAAAGCATTTGAATAGAATCAGTCCTGAGGCTGCTCTCTGCTGGCAGCAACACAGCACAGAATGAACAGTGGCATCTGCTCACACGGCAGAAGGACCAGCAGGGAAAGCTAGTGCTGTGTCTCTTCAGCACACAAGCAGCTTTGCAACGGGGTCACCATCATTGCAGTCTCTCCTCGGGTTCATACCTAAAAGTCCATTTGAATCCAAATTCTCAAGCGGTCTCAGCTGCCCAGCAGCACAGTGAGTACAGCACGAACGTTTGGCATCTGCTCCCACAGCAGAAGAGCAAGGATTGAAAGCTGGTGCTGGACCTGTTCAGCACACAATCCCCTTTACATTGGTGCATCCATCGTTGCTTTCACTGCTAACACTCGTACAGGAAAAGCATTTGAATAGAATCAGTCCAGAGCCTGCTCCCTGCTGGCAGCAACACAGCACAGAATGAACAGTGGCATCTGCTCACACGGCAGAAGGAGCAGCAGGGAAAGCTAGTGCTGTGTCTCTTCAGCACACAAGCAGCTTTGCAACGGGGTCACCATCATTGCAGTCTCTCCTCGGTTTCATACCTAAAAGTCCATTTGAATCCAAATTCTCAGGTGGTGTCTCTCAGCTGCCCAGCAGCACAGTTAGTACAGCACGAACGTTTGGCCTCTGCTCCCACAGCAGAAGAGCCAGGATTGAAAGCTGGTGCTGGACCTGTTCAGCACACAATCACCTTTACATTGGTGCATCCATCGTTGCTTTCACTGCTCACATTCATACAGGAAAAGCATTTGAATGGAATCAGTCCAGAGCCTGCTCTCTGCTGCGCAGCAACACAGTCAGCACAGAATGAACAGTGGCATCTGCTCACACGGCAGAAGGAGCAGCAGGGAAAGCTAGTGGTCTACTTCTTCAGCACACAAGCAGCTTTGCAACGGGGTCACCATCATTGCAGTCTCTCCTCGGTTTCATACCTAAAAGTCCATTTGAATCCAAATTCTGTAGCGGTCTCAGCTGCCCAGCAGCACAGTGAGTACTGCACGAACGTTTGGCCTCTGCTCCCACAGCAGAAGAGCCAGGATTGAAAGCTGGTGCTGGACCTGTTCAGCACACAATCACCTTTACATTGGTGCCTCCATCGTTGCTTTCACTGCTCACTTTCATACAGGAAAAGCATTTGAATGGAATCAGTCCAGAGCCTGCTCTCTGCTGCGCCGGAACACAGTCAGCACAGAATGAACAGTGGCATCTGCTCACACGGCAGAAGGAGCAGCAGGGAAAGCTAGTGCTCTGCTTCTTCAGCACACAAGCAGCTTTGCAACGGGGTCACCATCATTGCAGTCTCTCCTCGGGTTCCTACCTAAAAGTCCATTTGAATCCAAATTCTCAGGTGGTGTCTCTCAGCTGCCCAGCAGCACAGTGAGTACAGCACGAACGTTTGGCCTCTGCTCCCACAGCAGAAGAGCCAGGATTGAAACCTGGTGCTGGACCTGTTCAGCACACAATCCCTTTTACATTGGTGCATTCATCGTAGCTTTCACTGCTCACTTTCATACAGGAAAAGCATTTGAATGGAATCAGTCCAGAGGCTCCTCTCTGCTGCGCAGCAACACAGTCAGCACAGAATGAACAGTAGCATCTGCTCACACGGCAGAAGGAGCAGCAGGGAAAGCTAGTGCTCTGCCTCTTCAGCACACAAGCAGCTTTGCAACGGGGTCACCATCATTGCAGTCTCTCCTCGGTTTCATACCTAAAAGTCCATTTGAATCCAAATTCTCAAGCGGTATCAGCTGCCCAGCAGCACAGTGAGTACTGCACGAACGTTTGGCCTCTGCTCCCACAGCAGAAGAGCCAGGATTGAAAGCTGGTGCTGGACCTGTTCAGCACACAATCCCCTTTACATTGGTGCATTCATCGTTGCTTTCACTGCTCACTTTCATACAGGAAAAGCATTTGAATGGAATCAGTCCAGAGGCTGCTCTCTGCTGCGCAGCAACACAGTCAGCACAGAATGAACAGTGGCATCTGCTCACACGGCAGAAGGAGCAGCAGGGAAAGCTAGTGCTGTGTCTCTTCAGCACACAAGCAGCTTTGCAACGGGGTCACCATCATTGCAATCTCTCCTCGGTTTCCTACCTAAAAGTCCATTTGAATCCAAATTCTCAGGTGGTGTCAGCTGCCCAGCAGCACAGTTAGTACAGCACGAAGGTTTGACCTCTGCTCCCACAGCAGAAGAGCCAGGATTGAAAGCTGGTGCTGGACCTGTTCAGCACACAATCCCCTTTACATTGGTGCCTCCATCGTTGCTTTCACTGCTAACACTCATACAGGAAAAGCATTTGAATGGAATCAGTCCAGAGCCTGCTCCCTGCTGGCAGCAACACAGCACAGAATGAACAGTGGCATCTGCTCACACGGCAGAAGGAGCAGCAGGGAAAGCTAGTGCTCTGCTTCTTCAGCACACAAGCAGCTTTGCAACGGGGTCACCATCATTGCAGTCTCTCCTCGGTTTCCTACCTAAAAGTCCATTTGAATCCAAATTCTCAGGTGGTGTCTCTCAGCTGCCCAGCAGCACAGTTAGTACAGCACGAACATTTGGCATCTGCTCCCACAGCAGAAGAGCCAGGATTGAAAGCTGGTGCTGGACCTGTTCAGCACACAATCACCTTTACATTGGTGCCTCCATCGTTGCTTTCACTGCTAACACTCATACAGGAAAAGCATTTGAATAGAATCAGTCCTGAGGCTGCTCTCTGCTGGCAGCAACACAGCACAGAATGAACAGTGGCATCTGCTCACACGGCAGAAGGACCAGCAGGGAAAGCTAGTGCTGTGTCTCTTCAGCACACAAGCAGCTTTGCAACGGGGTCACCATCATTGCAGTCTCTCCTCGGTTTCCTACCTAAAAGTCCATTTGAATCCAAATTCTCAGGTGGTGTCTCTCAGCTGCCCAGCAGCACAGTTAGTACAGCACGAACGTTTGGCCTCTGCTCCCACAGCAGAAGAGCCAGGATTGAAAGCTGGTGCTGGACCTGTTCAGCACACAATCACCTTTACATTGGTGCCTCCATCGTTGCTTTCACTGCTCACATTCATACAGGAAAAGCATTTGAATGGAATCAGTCCAGAGGCTGCTCTCTGCTGCGCAGCAACACAGTCAGCACAGAATGAACAGTGGCATCTGCTCACACGGCAGAAGGACCAGCAGGGAAAGCTAGTGCTGTGTCTCTTCAGCACACAAGCAGCTTTGCAACGGGGTCACCATCATTGCAGTCTCTCCTCGGGTTCATACCTAAAAGTCCATTTGAATCCAAATTCTCAAGCGGTCTCAGCTGCCCAGCAGCACAGTGAGTACAGCACGAACGTTTGGCATCTGCTCCCACAGCAGAAGAGCAAGGATTGAAAGCTGGTGCTGGACCTGTTCAGCACACAATCCCCTTTACATTGGTGCATCCATCGTTGCTTTCACTGCTAACACTCGTACAGGAAAAGCATTTGAATAGAATCAGTCCAGAGCCTGCTCCCTGCTGGCAGCAACACAGCACAGAATGAACAGGGGCATCTGCTCACACGGCAGAAGGACCAGCAGGGAAAGCTAGTGGTCTACTTCTTCAGCACACAAGCAGCTTTGCAACGGGGTCACCATCATTGCAGTCTCTCCTCGGTTTCATACCTAAAAGTCCATTTGAATCCAAATTCTCAGGTGGTGTCTCTCAGCTGCCCAGCAGCACAGTTAGTACAGCACGAACGTTTGGCCTCTGCTCCCACAGCAGAAGAGCCAGGATTGAAAGCTGGTGCTGGACCTGTTCAGCACACAATCACCTTTACATTGGTGCATCCATCGTTGCTTTCACTGCTCACATTCATACAGGAAAAGCATTTGAATGGAATCAGTCCAGAGCCTGCTCTCTGCTGCGCAGCAACACAGTCAGCACAGAATGAACAGTGGCATCTGCTCACACGGCAGAAGGAGCAGCAGGGAAAGCTAGTGGTCTACTTCTTCAGCACACAAGCAGCTTTGCAACGGGGTCACCATCATTGCAGTCTCTCCTCGGTTTCATACCTAAAAGTCCATTTGAATCCAAATTCTCAGGTGGTGTCTCTCAGCTGCCCAGCAGCACAGTTAGTACAGCACGAACGTTTGGCCTCTGCTCCCACCACAGAAGAGCCAGGATTGAAAGCTGGTGCTGGACCTGTTCAGCACACAATCCCCTTTACATTGGTGCCTCCATCGTTGCTTTCACTGCTCACTTTCATACAGGAAAAGCATTTGAATGGAATCAGTCCAGAGCCTGCTCTCTGCTGCGCAGCAACACAGTCAGCAGAGAATGAGCAGTGGCATCTGCTCACACGGCAGAAGGAGCATCAGGGAAAGCTAGTGCTCTGCTTCTTCAGCACACAAGCAGCTTTGCAACGGGGTCACCATCATTGCAGTCTCTCCTCGGTTTCATACCTAAAAGTCCATTTGAATCCAAATTCTCAAGCGGTCTCAGCTGCCCAGCAGCACAGTGAGTACAGCACGAATGTTTGGCATCTGCTCCCACAGCAGAAGAGCAAGGATTGAAAGCTGGTGCTGGACCTGTTCAGCACACAATCCCCTTTACATTGGTGCATCCATCGTTGCTTTCACTGCTAACACTCGTACAGGAAAAGCATTTGAATGGAATCAGTCCAGAGGCTGCTCTCTGCTGCGCAGCAACACAGTCAGCACAGAATGAACAGTGGCATCTGCTCACACGGCAGAAGGACCAGCAGGGAAAGCTAGTGCTGTGTCTCTTCAGCACACAAGCAGCTTTGCAACGGGGTCACCATCATTGCAGTCTCTCCTCGGTTTCCTACCTAAAAGTCCATTTGAATCCAAATTCTCAGGTGGTGTCTCTCAGCTGCCCAGCAGCACAGTTAGTACAGCACGAACGTTTGGCCTCTGCTCCCACAGCAGAAGAGCCAGGATTGAAAGCTGGTGCTGGACCTGTTCAGCACACAATCCCCTTTACATTGGTGCCTCCATCGTTGCTTTCACTGCTCACTTTCATACAGGAAAAGCATTTGAATGGAATCAGTCCAGAGCCTGCTCTCTGCTGCGCAGGAACACAGTCAGCACAGAATGAACAGTGGCATCTGCTCACACGGCAGAAGGAGCAGCAGGGAAAGCTAGTGCTCTGCTTCTTCAGCACACAAGCAGCTTTGCAACGGGGTCACCATCATTGCAGTCTCTCCTCGGTTTCATACCTAAAAGTCCATTTGAATCCAAATTCTCAGGTGGTGTCTCTCAGCTGCCCAGCAGCACAGTTAGTACAGCACGAACATTTGGCATCTGCTCCCACAGCAGAAGAGCCAGGATTGAAAGCTGGTGCTGGACCTGTTCAGCACACAATCACCTTTACACTGGTGCCTCCATCGTTGCTTTCACTGCTAGCACTCATACAGGAAAAGCATTTGAATAGAATCCGTCCAGAGCCTGCTCCCTGCTGGCAGCAACACAGCACAGAATGAACAGTGGCATCTGCTCACACGGCAGAAGGAGCAGCAGGGAAAGCTAGTGCTCTGCTTCTTCAGCACACAAGCAGCTTTGTAACGGGGTCACCATCATTGCAGTCTCTCCTCGGCTTCATACCTAAAAGTCCATTTGAATCCGAATTCTCAGGTGGCGTCGCTCAGCTGCCCAGCAGCACAGTGAGTACAGCACGAACGTTTGGCCTCTGCTCCCACAGCAGAAGAGCCAGGATTGAAAGCTGGTGCTGGACCTGTTCAGCACACAATCACCTTTACATTGGTGCCTCCATCGTGCTTTCACTGCACACACTCATACAGGAAAAGCATTTGAATGGAATCAGTCCAGAGGCTGCTCTCTGCTGCGCAGCAACACAGTCAGCACAGAATGAACAGTGGCATCTGCTCACACGGCAGAAGGAGCAGCAGGGAAAGCTAGTGCTCTGCTTCTTCAGCACACAAGCAGCTTTGCAACGGGGTCACCATCATTGCAGTCTCTCCTCGGTTTCATACCTAAAAGTCCATTTGAATCCAAATTCTCAGGTGGTCTCTCTCAGCTGCCCAGCAGCACAGTGAGTACAGCACGAACGTTTGGCCTCTGCTCCCACAGCAGAAGAGCCAGGATTGAAAGCTGGTGCTGGACCTGTTCAGCACACAATCCCTTTTACATTGGTGCATTCATCGTTGCTTTCACTGCTCACTTTCATACAGGAAAAGCATTTGAATGGAATCAGTCCAGATGCTGCTCTCTGCTGCGCAGCAACACAGTCAGCACAGAATGAACAGTAGCATCTGCTCACACGGCAGAAGGAGCAGCAGGGAAATCTAGTGCTCTGCCTCTTCAGCACACAAGCAGCTTTGCAACGGGGTCACCATCATTGCAGTCTCTCCTCGGTTTCATACCTAAAAGTCCATTTGAATCCAAATTCTCTAGCGGTCTCAGCTGCCCAGCAGCACAGTGAGTACTGCACGAACGTTTGGCCTCTGCTCCCACAGCAGAAGAGCCAGGATTGAAAGCTGGTGCTGGACCTGTTCAGCACACAATCACCTTTACATTGGTGCCTCCATCGTTGCTTTCACTGCTCACTTTCATACAGGAAAAGCATTTGAATGGAATCAGTCCAGAGCCTGCTCTCTGCTGCGCCGGAACACAGTCAGCACAGAATGAACAGTGGCATCTGCTCACACGGCAGAAGGAGCAGCAGGGAAAGCTAGTGCTCTGCTTCTTCAGCACACAAGCAGCTTTGCAACGGGGTCACCATCATTGCAGTCTCTCCTCGGGTTCCTACCTAAAAGTCCATTTGAATCCAAATTCTCAGGTGGTGTCTCTCAGCTGCCCAGCAGCACAGTGAGTACAGCACGAAGGTTTGGCCTCTGCTCCCACAGCAGAAGAGCCAGGATTGAAAGCTGGTGCTGGACCTGTTCAGCACACAATCCCTTTTACATTGGTGCATTCATCGTAGCTTTCACTGCTCACTTTCATACAGGAAAAGCATTTGAATGGAATCAGTCCAGAGGCTGCTCTCTGCTGCGCAGCAACACAGTCAGCACAGAATGAACAGTAGCATCTGCTCACACGGCAGAAGGAGCAGCAGGGAAAGCTAGTGCTCTGCCTCTTCAGCACACAAGCAGCTTTGCAACGGGGTCACCATCATTGCAGTCTCTCCTCGGTTTCATACCTAAAAGTCCATTTGAATCCAAATTCTCAAGCGGTATCAGCTGCCCAGCAGCACAGTGAGTACTGCACGAACGTTTGGCCTCTGCTCCCACAGCAGAAGAGCCAGGATTGAAAGCTGGTGCTGGACCTGTTCAGCACACAATCCCCTTTACATTGGTGCATTCATCGTTGCTTTCACTGCTCACTTTCATACAGGAAAAGCATTTGAATGGAATCAGTACAGAGGCTGCTCTCTGCTGCGCAGCAACACAGTCAGCACAGAATGAACAGTGGCATCTGCTCACACGGCAGAAGGAGCAGCAGGGAAAGCTAGTGCTCTGCTTCTTCAGCACACAAGCAGCTTTGCAACGGGGTCACCATCATTGCAGTCTCTCCTCGGGTTCATACCTAAAAGTCCATTTGAATCCAAATTCTCAGGTGGTGTCTCTCAGCTGCCCAGCAGCACAGTTAGTACAGTACGAACGTTTGGCCTCTGCTCCCACAGCAGAAGAGCCAGGATTGAAAGCTGGTGCTGGACCTGTTCAGCACACAATCCCTTTTACATTGGTGCATTCATCGTTGCTTTCACTGCTCACTTTCATACAGGAAAAGCATTTGAATGGAATCAGTCCAGAGGCTGCTCTCTGCTGCGCAGCAACACAGTCAGCACAGAATGAACAGTGGCATCTGCTCACACGGCAGAAGGAGCAGCAGGGAAAGCTAGTGCTCTGCTTCTTCAGCACACAAGCAGCTTTGCAACGGGGTCACCATCATTGCAGTCTCTCCTCGGGTTCATTCCTAAAAGTCCATTTGAATCCAAATTCTCAGATGGTGTCTCTCAGCTGCCCAGCAGCACAGTTAGTACAGCACGAACCTTTGGCCTCTGCTCCCACAGCAGAAGAGCCAGGATTGAAAGCTGGTGCTGGACCTGTTCAGCACACAATCACCTTTACATTGGTGCCTCCATCGTTGCTTTCACTGCTCACATTCATACAGGAAAAGCATTTGAATGGAATCAGTACAGAGGCTGCTCTCTGCTGCGCAGCAACACAGTCAGCACAGAATGAACAGTAGCATCTGCTCACACGGCAGAAGGAGCAGCAGGGAAAGCTAGTGCTCTGCTTCTTCAACACACAAGCAGCTTTGCAACGGGGTCACCATCATTGCAGTCTCTCCTCGGTTTCATACCTAAAAGTCCATTTGAATCCAAATTCTCAAGCGGTCTCAGCTGCCCAGCAGCACAGTGAGTACTGCACGAACGTTTGGCCTCTGCTCCCACAGCAGAGGAGCAAGGATTGAAAGCTGGTGCTGGACCTGTTCCGCACACAATCCCCTTTACATTGGTGCATCCATCGTTGCTTTCACTGCTAACACTCGTACAGGAAAAGCATTTGAATAGAATCAGTAAGAGCCTGCTCCCTGCTGGCAGCAACACAGCACAGAATGAACAGGGGCATCTGCTCACACGGCAGAAGGACCAGCAGGAAAAGCTAGTGCTGTGTCTCTTCAGCACACAAGAAGCTTTGCAACGGGGTCACCATCATTGCAGTCTCTCCTCGGTTTCATACCTAAAAGTCCATTTGAATCCAAATTCTCAGGTCGTCTCTCTCAGCTGCCCAGCAGCACAGTTAGTACAGCACGAACGTTTGGCCTCTGCTCCGACAGCAGAAGAGCCAGGATTGAAAGCTGGTGCTGGACCTGTTCAGCACACAATCCCTTTTACATTGGTGCATTCATCGTAGCTTTCACTGCTCACTTTCATACAGGAAAAGCATTTGAATGGAATCAGTCCAGAGGCTGCTCTCTGCTGCGCAGCAACACAGTCAGCACAGAATGAACAGTAGCATCTGCTCACACGGCAGAAGGAGCAGCAGGGAAAGCTAGTGCTCTGCCTCTTCAGCACACAAGCAGCTTTGCAACGGGGTCACCATCATTGCAGTCTCTCCTCGGTTTCCTACCTAAAAGTCCATTTGAATCCAAATTCTCAAGCGGTATCAGCTGCCCAGCAGCACAGTGAGTACTGCACGAACGTTTGGCCTCTGCTCCCACAGCAGAAGAGCCAGGATTGAAAGCTGGTGCTGGACCTGTTCAGCACACAATCCCCTTTACATTGGTGCATTCATCGTTGCTTTCACTGCTCACTTTCATACAGGAAAAGCATTTGAATGGAATCAGTCCAGAGGCTGCTCTCTGCTGCGCAGGAACACAGCACAGAATGAACAGTGGCATCTGCTCACACGGCAGAAGGAGCAGCAGGGAAAGCTAGTGCTCTGCTTCTTCAGCACACAAGCAGCTTTGCAACGGGGTCACCATCATTGCAGTCTCTCCTCGGTTTCATACCTAAAAGTCCATTTGAATCCAAATTCTCAAGCGGTCTCAGCTGCCCAGCAGCACAGTGAGTACTGCAGAACGTTTGGCATCTGCTCCCACAGCAGAAGAGCAAGGATTGAAAGCTGGTGCTGGACCTGTTCCGCACACAATCCCCTTTACATTGGTGCATCCATCGTTGCTTTCACTGCTAACACTCGTACAGGAAAAGCATTTGAATAGAATCAGTCCAGAGCCTGCTCCCTGCTGGCAGCAACACAGCACAGAATGAACAGGGGCATCTACTCACACGGCAGAAGGACCAGCAGGGAAAGCTAGTGCTGTGTCTCTTCAGCACACAAGCAGCTTTGCAACGGGGTCACCATCATTGCAGTCTCTCCTCGGTTTCATACCTAAAAGTCCATTTGAATCCAAATTCTCAGGTGGTCTCTCTCAGCTGCCCAGCAGCACAGTTAGTACAGCACGAACGTTTGGCCTCTGCTCCGACAGCAGAAGAGCCAGGATTGAAAGCTGGTGCTGGACCTGTTCAGCACACAATCCCTTTTACATTGGTGCATTCATCGTTGCTTTCACTGCTCACTTTCATACAGGAAAAGCATTTGAATGGAATCAGTCCAGAGGCTGCTCTCTGCTGCGCAGCAACACAGTCAGCACAGAATGAACAGTGGCATCTGCTCACACGGCAGAAGGAGCAGCAGGGAAAGCTAGTGCTCTGCTTCTTCAGCACACAAGCAGCTTTGCAACGGGGTCACCATCATTGCAGTCTCTCCTCGGGTTCATTCCTAAAAGTCCATTTGAATCCAAATTCTCAGGTGGTGTCTCTCAGCTGCCCAGCAGCACAGTTAGTAGAGCACGAACGTTTGGCCTCTGCTCCCACAGCAGAAGAGCCAGGATTGAAAGCTGGTGCTGGACCTGTTCAGCACACAATCACCTTTACATTGGTGCCTCCATCGTTGCTTTCACTGCTCACATTCATACAGGAAAAGCATTTGAATGGAATCAGTCCAGAGGCTGCTCTCTGCTGCGCAGCAACACAGTCAGCACAGAATGAACAGTGGCATCTGCTCACACGGCAGAAGGACCAGCAGGGAAAGCTAGTGCTCTGCTTCTTCAGCACACAAGCAGCTTTGCAACGGGGTCACCATCATTGCAGTCTCTCCTCGGTTTCCTACCTAAAAGTCCATTTGAATCCAAATTCTCAGGTGGTGTCTCTCAGCTGCCCAGCAGCACAGTTAGTACAGCACGAACGTTTGGCCTCTGCTCCCACAGCAGAAGAGCCAGGATTGAAAGCTGGTGCTGGACCTGTTCAGCACACAATCACCTTTACATTGGTGCCTCCATCGTTGCTTTCACTGCTCACATTCATACAGGAAAAGCATTTGAATGGAATCAGTCCAGAGGCTGCTCTCTGCTGCGCAGCAACACAGTCAGCACAGAATGAAGAGTGGCATCTGCTCACACGGCAGAAGGAGCAGCAGGGAAAGCTAGTGCTCTGCTTCTTCAGCACACAAGCAGCTTTGCAACGGGGTCACCATCATTGCAGTCTCTCCTCGGTTTCATACCTAAAAGTCCATTTGAATCCAAATTCTCAAGCGGTCTCAGCTGCCCAGCAGCACAGAGAGTACTGCACGAACGTTTGGCCTCTGCTCCCACAGCAGAAGAGCAAGGATTGAAAGCTGGTGCTGGACCTGTTCAGCACACAATCCCCTTTACATTGGTGCCTCCATCGTTGCTTTCACTGCTAACACTCGTACAGGAAAAGCATTTGAATAGAATCAGTCCAGAGCCTGCTCCCTGCTGGCAGCAACACAGCACAGAATGAACAGGGGCATCTGCTCACACGGCAGAAGGACCAGCAGGGAAAGCTAGTGCTGTGTCTCTTCAGCACACAAGCAGCTTTGCAACGGGGTCACCATCATTGCAGTCTCTCCTCGGTTTCATACCTAAAAGTCCATTTGAATCCAAATTCTCAGGTGGTGTCTCTCAGCTGCCCAGCAGCACAGTGAGTACAGCACGAACGTTTGGCCTCTGCTCCCACAGCAGAAGAGCCAGGATTGAAAGCTGGTGCTGGACCTGTTCAGCACACAATCACCTTTACATTGGTGCATCCATCGTTGCTTTCACTGCTCACATTCATACAGGAAAAGCATTTGAATGGAATCAGTCCAGAGCCTGCTCTCTGCTGCGCAGCAACACAGTCAGCACAGAATGAACAGTGGCATCTGCTCACACGGCAGAAGGAGCAGCAGGGAAAGCTAGTGGTCTACTTCTTCAGCACACAAGCAGCTTTGCAACGGGGTCACCATCATTGCAGTCTCTCCTCGGTTTCATACCTAAAAGTCCATTTGAATCCAAATTCTCAGGTGGTGTCTCTCAGCTGCCCAGCAGCACAGTTAGTACAGCACGAACGTTTGGCCTCTGCTCCCACCACAGAAGAGCCAGGATTGAAAGCTGGTGCTGGACCTGTTCAGCACACAATCCCCTTTACATTGGTGCCTCCATCGTTGCTTTCACTGCTCACTTTCATACAGGAAAAGCATTTGAATGGAATCAGTCCAGAGCCTGCTCTCTGCTGCGCAGCAACACAGTCAGCACAGAATGAACAGTGGCATCTGCTCACACGGCAGAAGGAGCAGCAGGGAAAGCTAGTGCTCTGCTTCTTCAGCACACAAGCAGCTTTGCAACGGGGTCACCATCATTGCAGTCTCTCCTCGGTTTCATACCTAAAAGTCCATTTGAATCCAAATTCTCAAGCGGTCTCAGCTGCCCAGCAGCACAGTGAGTACAGCACGAATGTTTGGCATCTGCTCCCACAGCAGAAGAGCAAGGATTGAAAGCTGGTGCTGGACCTGTTCAGCACACAATCCCCTTTACATTGGTGCATCCATCGTTGCTTTCACTGCTAACACTCGTACAGGAAAAGCATTTGAATGGAATCAGTCCAGAGGCTGCTCTCTGCTGCGCAGCAACACAGTCAGCACAGAATGAACAGTGGCATCTGCTCACACGGCAGAAGGACCAGCAGGGAAAGCTAGTGCTGTGTCTCTTCAGCACACAAGCAGCTTTGCAACGGGGTCACCATCATTGCAGTCTCTCCTCGGTTTCCTACCTAAAAGTCCATTTGAATCCAAATTCTCAGGTGGTGTCTCTCAGCTGCCCAGCAGCACAGTTAGTACAGCACGAACGTTTGGCCTCTGCTCCCACAGCAGAAGAGCCAGGATTGAAAGCTGGTGCTGGACCTGTTCAGCACACAATCCCCTTTACATTGGTGCCTCCATCGTTGCTTTCACTGCTCACTTTCATACAGGAAAAGCATTTGAATGGAATCAGTCCAGAGCCTGCTCTCTGCTGCGCAGGAACACAGTCAGCACAGAATGAACAGTGGCATCTGCTCACACGGCAGAAGGAGCAGCAGGGAAAGCTAGTGCTCTGCTTCTTCAGCACACAAGCAGCTTTGCAACGGGGTCACCATCATTGCAGTCTCTCCTCGGTTTCATACCTAAAAGTCCATTTGAATCCAAATTCTCAGGTGGTGTCTCTCAGCTGCCCAGCAGCACAGTTAGTACAGCACGAACA
Organism: Pezoporus flaviventris; assembly: GCF_033815535.1. Taxonomy (NCBI): domain Eukaryota; kingdom Metazoa; phylum Chordata; class Aves; order Psittaciformes; family Psittacidae; genus Pezoporus; species Pezoporus flaviventris. The sequence goes on from NW_026892935.1 coordinate 136,816, forward strand.
TTTGGCATCTGCTCCCACAGCAGAAGAGCCAGGATTGAAAGCTGGTGCTGGACCTGTTCAGCACACAATCACCTTTACACTGGTGCCTCCATCGTTGCTTTCACTGCTAGCACTCATACAGGAAAAGCATTTGAATAGAATCCGTCCAGAGCCTGCTCCCTGCTGGCAGCAACACAGCACAGAATGAACAGTGGCATCTGCTCACACGGCAGAAGGAGCAGCAGGGAAAGCTAGTGCTCTGCTTCTTCAGCACACAAGCAGCTTTGTAACGGGGTCACCATCATTGCAGTCTCTCCTCGGCTTCATACCTAAAAGTCCATTTGAATCCGAATTCTCAGGTGGCGTCGCTCAGCTGCCCAGCAGCACAGTGAGTACAGCACGAACGTTTGGCCTCTGCTCCCACAGCAGAAGAGCCAGGATTGAAAGCTGGTGCTGGACCTGTTCAGCACACAATCACCTTTACATTGGTGCCTCCATCGTGCTTTCACTGCACACACTCATACAGGAAAAGCATTTGAATGGAATCAGTCCAGAGGCTGCTCTCTGCTGCGCAGCAACACAGTCAGCACAGAATGAACAGTGGCATCTGCTCACACGGCAGAAGGAGCAGCAGGGAAAGCTAGTGCTCTGCTTCTTCAGCACACAAGCAGCTTTGCAACGGGGTCACCATCATTGCAGTCTCTCCTCGGTTTCATACCTAAAAGTCCATTTGAATCCAAATTCTCAGGTGGTCTCTCTCAGCTGCCCAGCAGCACAGTGAGTACAGCACGAACGTTTGGCCTCTGCTCCCACAGCAGAAGAGCCAGGATTGAAAGCTGGTGCTGGACCTGTTCAGCACACAATCCCTTTTACATTGGTGCATTCATCGTTGCTTTCACTGCTCACTTTCATACAGGAAAAGCATTTGAATGGAATCAGTCCAGATGCTGCTCTCTGCTGCGCAGCAACACAGTCAGCACAGAATGAACAGTAGCATCTGCTCACACGGCAGAAGGAGCAGCAGGGAAATCTAGTGCTCTGCCTCTTCAGCACACAAGCAGCTTTGCAACGGGGTCACCATCATTGCAGTCTCTCCTCGGTTTCATACCTAAAAGTCCATTTGAATCCAAATTCTCTAGCGGTCTCAGCTGCCCAGCAGCACAGTGAGTACTGCACGAACGTTTGGCCTCTGCTCCCACAGCAGAAGAGCCAGGATTGAAAGCTGGTGCTGGACCTGTTCAGCACACAATCACCTTTACATTGGTGCCTCCATCGTTGCTTTCACTGCTCACTTTCATACAGGAAAAGCATTTGAATGGAATCAGTCCAGAGCCTGCTCTCTGCTGCGCAGCAACACAGTCAGCACAGAATGAACAGTGGCATCTGCTCACACGGCAGAAGGAGCAGCAGGGAAAGCTAGTGCTCTGCTTCTTCAGCACACAAGCAGCTTTGCAACGGGGTCACCATCATTGCAGTCTCTCCTCGGGTTCATACCTAAAAGTCCATTTGAATCCAAATTCTCAGGTGGTGTCTCTCAGCTGCCCAGCAGCACAGTTAGTACAGTACGAACGTTTGGCCTCTGCTCCCACAGCAGAAGAGCCAGGATTGAAAGCTGGTGCTGGACCTGTTCAGCACACAATCCCTTTTACATTGGTGCATTCATCGTTGCTTTCACTGCTCACTTTCATACAGGAAAAGCATTTGAATGGAATCAGTCCAGAGGCTGCTCTCTGCTGCGCAGCAACACAGTCAGCACAGAATGAACAGTAGCATCTGCTCACACGGCAGAAGGAGCAGCAGGGAAAGCTAGTGCTCTGCCTCTTCAGCACACAAGCAGCTTTGCAACGGGGTCACCATCATTGCAGTCTCTCCTCGGTTTCATACCTAAAAGTCCATTTGAATCCAAATTCTCAAGCGGTATCAGCTGCCCAGCAGCACAGTGAGTACTGCACGAACGTTTGGCCTCTGCTCCCACAGCAGAAGAGCCAGGATTGAAAGCTGGTGCTGGACCTGTTCAGCACACAATCCCCTTTACATTGGTGCATTCATCGTTGCTTTCACTGCTCACTTTCATACAGGAAAAGCATTTGAATGGAATCAGTCCAGAGGCTGCTCTCTGCTGCGCAGCAACACAGTCAGCACAGAATGAACAGTGGCATCTGCTCACACGGCAGAAGGAGCAGCAGGGAAAGCTAGTGCTCTGCTTCTTCAGCACACAAGCAGCTTTGCAACGGGGTCACCATCATTGCAGTCTCTCCTCGGGTTCATACCTAAAAGTCCATTTGAATCCAAATTCTCAGGTGGTGTCTCTCAGCTGCCCAGCAGCACAGTTAGTACAGTACGAACGTTTGGCCTCTGCTCCCACAGCAGAAGAGCCAGGATTGAAAGCTGGTGCTGGACCTGTTCAGCACACAATCCCTTTTACATTGGTGCATTCATCGTTGCTTTCACTGCTCACTTTCATACAGGAAAAGCATTTGAATGGAATCAGTCCAGAGGCTGCTCTCTGCTGCGCAGCAACACAGTCAGCACAGAATGAACAGTGGCATCTGCTCACACGGCAGAAGGAGCAGCAGGGAAAGCTAGTGCTCTGCTTCTTCAGCACACAAGCAGCTTTGCAACGGGGTCACCATCATTGCAGTCTCTCCTCGGGTTCATTCCTAAAAGTCCATTTGAATCCAAATTCTCAGATGGTGTCTCTCAGCTGCCCAGCAGCACAGTTAGTACAGCACGAACCTTTGGCCTCTGCTCCCACAGCAGAAGAGCCAGGATTGAAAGCTGGTGCTGGACCTGTTCAGCACACAATCACCTTTACATTGGTGCCTCCATCGTTGCTTTCACTGCTCACATTCATACAGGAAAAGCATTTGAATGGAATCAGTCCAGAGCCTGCTCTCTGCTGCGCAGCAACACAGTCAGCACAGAATGAACAGTAGCATCTGCTCACACGGCAGAAGGAGCAGCAGGGAAAGCTAGTGCTCTGCTTCTTCAACACACAAGCAGCTTTGCAACGGGGTCACCATCATTGCAGTCTCTCCTCGGTTTCATACCTAAAAGTCCATTTGAATCCAAATTCTCAAGCGGTCTCAGCTGCCCAGCAGCACAGTGAGTACTGCACGAACGTTTGGCCTCTGCTCCCACAGCAGAGGAGCAAGGATTGAAAGCTGGTGCTGGACCTGTTCCGCACACAATCCCCTTTACATTGGTGCATCCATCGTTGCTTTCACTGCTAACACTCGTACAGGAAAAGCATTTGAATAGAATCAGTAAGAGCCTGCTCCCTGCTGGCAGCAACACAGCACAGAATGAACAGGGGCATCTGCTCACACGGCAGAAGGACCAGCAGGAAAAGCTAGTGCTGTGTCTCTTCAGCACACAAGAAGCTTTGCAACGGGGTCACCATCATTGCAGTCTCTCCTCGGTTTCATACCTAAAAGTCCATTTGAATCCAAATTCTCAGGTGGTCTCTCTCAGCTGCCCAGCAGCACAGTTAGTACAGCACGAACGTTTGGCCTCTGCTCCGACAGCAGAAGAGCCAGGATTGAAAGCTGGTGCTGGACCTGTTCAGCACACAATCCCTTTTACATTGGTGCATTCATCGTAGCTTTCACTGCTCACTTTCATACAGGAAAAGCATTTGAATGGAATCAGTCCAGAGGCTGCTCTCTGCTGCGCAGCAACACAGTCAGCACAGAATGAACAGTAGCATCTGCTCACACGGCAGAAGGAGCAGCAGGGAAAGCTAGTGCTCTGCCTCTTCAGCACACAAGCAGCTTTGCAACGGGGTCACCATCATTGCAGTCTCTCCTCGGTTTCCTACCTAAGAGTCCATTTGAATCCAAATTCTCAAGCGGTATCAGCTGCCCAGCAGCACAGTGAGTACTGCACGAACGTTTGGCCTCTGCTCCCACAGCAGAAGAGCCAGGATTGAAAGCTGGTGCTGGACCTGTTCAGCACACAATCCCCTTTACATTGGTGCATTCATCGTTGCTTTCACTGCTCACTTTCATACAGGAAAAGCATTTGAATGGAATCAGTCCAGAGGCTGCTCTCTGCTGCGCAGGAACACAGCACAGAATGAACAGTGGCATCTGCTCACACGGCAGAAGGAGCAGCAGGGAAAGCTAGTGCTCTGCTTCTTCAGCACACAAGCAGCTTTGCAACGGGGTCACCATCATTGCAGTCTCTCCTCGGTTTCATACCTAAAAGTCCATTTGAATCCAAATTCTCAAGCGGTCTCAGCTGCCCAGCAGCACAGTGAGTACTGCAGAACGTTTGGCATCTGCTCCCACAGCAGAAGAGCCAGGATTGAAAGCTGGTGCTGGACCTGTTCCGCACACAATCCCCTTTACATTGGTGCATCCATCGTTGCTTTCACTGCTAACACTCGTACAGGAAAAGCATTTGAATAGAATCAGTCCAGAGCCTGCTCCCTGCTGGCAGCAACACAGCACAGAATGAACAGGGGCATCTACTCACACGGCAGAAGGACCAGCAGGGAAAGCTAGTGCTGTGTCTCTTCAGCACACAAGCAGCTTTGCAACGGGGTCACCATCATTGCAGTCTCTCCTCGGTTTCATACCTAAAAGTCCATTTGAATCCAAATTCTCAGGTGGTCTCTCTCAGCTGCCCAGCAGCACAGTTAGTACAGCACGAACGTTTGGCCTCTGCTCCGACAGCAGAAGAGCCAGGATTGAAAGCTGGTGCTGGACCTGTTCAGCACACAATCCCTTTTACATTGGTGCATTCATCGTTGCTTTCACTGCTCACTTTCATACAGGAAAAGCATTTGAATGGAATCAGTCCAGAGGCTGCTCTCTGCTGCGCAGCAACACAGTCAGCACAGAATGAACAGTGGCATCTGCTCACACGGCAGAAGGAGCAGCAGGGAAAGCTAGTGCTCTGCTTCTTCAGCACACAAGCAGCTTTGCAACGGGGTCACCATCATTGCAGTCTCTCCTCGGGTTCATTCCTAAAAGTCCATTTGAATCCAAATTCTCAGGTGGTGTCTCTCAGCTGCCCAGCAGCACAGTTAGTAGAGCACGAACGTTTGGCCTCTGCTCCCACAGCAGAAGAGCCAGGATTGAAAGCTGGTGCTGGACCTGTTCAGCACACAATCACCTTTACATTGGTGCCTCCATCGTTGCTTTCACTGCTCACATTCATACAGGAAAAGCATTTGAATGGAATCAGTCCAGAGGCTGCTCTCTGCTGCGCAGCAACACAGTCAGCACAGAATGAACAGTGGCATCTGCTCACACGGCAGAAGGACCAGCAGGGAAAGCTAGTGCTCTGCTTCTTCAGCACACAAGCAGCTTTGCAACGGGGTCACCATCATTGCAGTCTCTCCTCGGTTTCATACCTAAAAGTCCATTTGAATCCAAATTCTCAAGCGGTCTCAGCTGCCCAGCAGCACAGAGAGTACTGCACGAACGTTTGGCCTCTGCTCCCACAGCAGAAGAGCAAGGATTGAAAGCTGGTGCTGGACCTGTTCAGCACACAATCCCCTTTACATTGGTGCCTCCATCGTTGCTTTCACTGCTAACACTCGTACAGGAAAAGCATTTGAATAGAATCAGTCCAGAGCCTGCTCTCTGCTGCGCAGCAACACAGTCAGCACAGAATGAACAGTGGCATCTGCCCACACGGCAGAAGGAGCAGCAGGGAAAGCTAGTGCTCTGCTTCTTCAGCACACAAGCAGCTTTGCAACGGGGTCACCATCATTGCAGTCTCTCCTCGGTTTCATACCTAAAAGTCCATTTGAATCCAAATTCTCAAGCGGTATCAGCTGCCCAGCAGCACAGTGAGTACTGCACGAACGTTTGGCCTCTGCTCCCACAGCAGAAGAGCCAGGATTGAAAGCTGGTGCTGGACCTGTTCAGCACACAATCCTCTTTACATTGGTGCATTCATCGTTGCTTTCACTGCTCACTTTCATACAGGAAAAGCATTTGAATGGAATCAGTCCAGAGCCTGCTCTCTGCTGCGCAGGAACACAGCACAGAATGAACAGTGGCATCTGCTCACACGGCAGAAGGAGCAGCAGGGAAAGCTAGTGCTCTGCTTCTTCAGCACACAAGCAGCTTTGCAACGGGGTCACCATCATTGCAGTCTCTCCTCGGTTTCATACCTAAAAGTCCATTTGAATCCAAATTCTCAAGCGGTATCAGCTGCCCAGCAGCACAGTGAGTACTGCACGAACGTTTGGCATCTGCTCCCACAGCAGAAGAGCAAGGATTGAAAGCTGGTGCTGGACCTGTTCCGCACACAATCCCCTTTACATTGGTGCATCCATCGTTGCTTTCACTGCTAACACTCGTACAGGAAAAGCATTTGAATAGAATCAGTCCAGAGCCTGCTCCCTGCTGGCAGCAACACAGCACAGAATGAACAGGGGCATCTACTCACACGGCAGAAGGACCAGCAGGGAAAGCTAGTGCTGTGTCTCTTCAGCACACAAGAAGCTTTGCAACGGGGTCACCATCATTGCAGTCTCTCCTCGGTTTCATACCTAAAAGTCCATTTGAATCCAAATTCTCAGGTGGTCTCTCTCAGCTGCCCAGCAGCACAGTTAGTACAGCACGAACGTTTGGCCTCTGCTCCGACAGCAGAAGAGCCAGGATTGAAAGCTGGTGCTGGACCTGTTCAGCACACAATCCCTTTTACATTGGTGCATTCATCGTTGCTTTCACTGCTCACTTTCATACAGGAAAAGCATTTGAATGGAATCAGTCCAGAGCCTGCTCTCTGCTGCGCAGCAACACAGTCAGCACAGAATGAACAGTGGCATCTGCTCACACGGCAGAAGGAGCAGCAGGGAAAGATAGTGCTCTGCTTCTTCAGCACACAAGCAGCTTTGCAACGGGGTCACCATCATTGCAGTCTCTCCTCGGTTTCATACCTAAAAGTCCATTTGAATCCAAATTCTCAGGTGGTGTCTCTCAGCTGCCCAGCAGCACAGTTAGTACAGCACGAACGTTTGGCCTCTGCTCCCACAGCAGAAGAGCCAGGATTGAAAGCTGGTGCTGGACCTGTTCAGCACACAATCACCTTTACATTGGTGCCTCCATCGTTGCTTTCACTGCTCACATTCATACAGGAAAAGCATTTGAATGGAATCAGTCCAGAGGCTGCTCTCTGCTGCGCAGCAACACAGTCAGCACAGAATGAACAGTGGCATCTGCTCACACGGCAGAAGGAGCAGCAGGGAAAGCTAGTGCTCTGCTTCTTCAGCACACATGCAGCTTTGCAACGGGGTCACCATCATTGCAGTCTCTCCTCGGCTTCATACCTAAAAGTCCTTTTGAATCCGAATTCTCAGGTGGTGTCGCTCAGCTGCCCAGCAGCACAGTTAGTACAGCACGAACGTTTGGCCTCTGCTCCCACAGCAGAAGAGCCAGGATTGAAAGCTGGTGCTGGACCTGTTCAGCACACAATCCCTTTTACATTGGTGCATTCATCGTTGCTTTCACTGCTCACTTTCATACAGGAAAAGCATTTGAATGGAATCAGTCCAGAGGCTGCTCTCTGCTGCGCAGGAACACAGTCAGCACAGAATGAACAGTGGCATCTGCTCACACGGCAGAAGGAGCAGCAGGGAAAGCTAGTGCTCTGCTTCTTCAGCACACAAGCAGCTTTGCAACGGGGTCACCATCATTGCAGTCTCTCCTCGGGTTCATACCTAAAAGTCCATTTGAATCCAAATTCTCAGTTGGTGTCTCTCAGCTGCCCAGCAGCACAGTTAGTACAGCACGAACGTTTGGCCTCTGCTCCCACAGCAGAAGAGCCAGGATTGAAAGCTGGTGATGGACCTGTTCAGCACACAATCCCCTTTACATTGGTGCCTCCATCGTTGCTTTCACTGCTCACATTCATACAGGAAAAGCATTTGAATAGAATCAGTCCAGAGGCTGCTCTCTGCTGCGCAGCAACACTGTCAGCACAGAATTAAGAGTGGCATCTGCTCACACGGCAGAAGGAGCAGCAGGGAAAGCTAGTGCTCTGCTTCTTCAGCACACAAGCAGCTTTGCAACGGGGTCACCATCATTGCAGTCTCTCCTCGGCTTCATACCTAAAAGTCCTTTTGAATCCGAATTCTCAGGTGGTGTCTCTCAGCTGCCCAGCAGCACAGTTAGTACAGCACGAACGTTTGGCCTCTGCTCCCACAGCAGAAGAGCCAGGATTGAAAGCTGGTGCTGGACCTGTTCCGCACACAATCCCCTTTACATTGGTGCATCCATCGTTGCTTTCACTGCTAACACTCGTACAGGAAAAGCATTTGAATAGAATCAGTCCAGAGCCTGCTCCCTGCTGGCAGCAACACAGCACAGAATGAACAGGGGCATCTGCTCACACGGCAGAAGGAGCAGCAGGGAAAGTTCGTGCTGTGTCTCTTCAGCACACAAGAAGCTTTGCAACGGGGTCACCATCATTGCAGTCTCTCCTCGGGTTCATACCTAAAAGTCCATTTGAATCCAAATTCTCAGGTGGTCTCTCTCAGCTGCCCAGCAGCACAGTTAGTACAGCACGAACGTTTGGCCTCTGCTCCCACAGCAGAAGAGCCAGGATTGAAAGCTGGTGCTGGACCTGTTCAGCACACAATCCCTTTTACATTGGTGCATTCATCGTTGCTTTCACTGCTCACTTTCATACAGGAAACGCATTTGAATGGAATCAGTCCAGAGGCTGCTCTCTGCTGCGCAGCAACACAGTCAGCACAGAATGAACAGTGGCATCTGCTCACACGGCAGAAGGACCAGCAGGGAAAGCTAGTGCTCTGCTTCTTCAGCACACAAGCAGCTTTGCAACGGGGTCACCATCATTGCAGTCTCTCCTCGGCTTCATACCTAAAAGTCCATTTGAATCCAAATTCTCAGGTGGTGTCTCTCAGCTGCCCAGCAGCACAGTTAGTACAGCACGAACGTTTGGCCTCTGCTCCCACAGCAGAAGAGCCAGGATTGAAAGCTGGTGCTGGACCTGTTCAGCACACAATCACCTTTACATTGGTGCCTCCATCGTTGCTTTCACTGCTCACTTTCATACAGGAAAAGCATTTGAATGGAATCAGTCCAGAGGCTGCTCTCTGCTGCGCAGCAACACAGCACAGAATGAACAGTGGCATCTGCTCACACGGCAGAAGGAGCAGCAGGGAAAGCTAGTGCTCTGCTTCTTCAGCACACAAGCAGCTTTGCAACGGGGTCACCATCATTGCAGTCTCTCCTCGGCTTCATACCTAAAAGTCCATTGGAATCGAATTCTCAGGTGGTGTCTCTCAGCTGCCCAGCAGCACAGTTAGTACAGCACGAACGTTTGGCCTCTGCTCCCACAGCAGAAGAGCCAGGATTGAAAGCTGGTGCTGGACCTGTTCAGCACACAATCCCCTTTACATTGGTGCATCCATCGTTGCTTTCACTGCTAACACTCGTACAGGAAAAGCATTTGAATAGAATCAGTCCAGAGCCTGCTCCCTGCTGGCAGCAACACAGCACAGAATGAACAGGGGCATCTGCTCACACGGCAGAAGGAGCAGCAGGGAAAGCTAGTGCTGTGTCTCTTCAGCACACAAGCAGCTTTGCAACGGGGTCACCATCATTGCAGTCTCTCCTCGGTTTCATACCTAAAAGTCCATTTGAATCCAAATTCTCAGGTGGTCTCTCTCATTTGCCCAGCAGCACAGTTAGTACAGCACGAACGTTTGGCCTCTGCTCCGACAGCAGAAGAGCCAGGATTGAAAGCTGGTGCTGGACCTGTTCAGCACACAATCCCTTTTACATTGGTGCATTCATCATTGCTTTCACTGCTCACTTTCATACAGGAAAAGCATTTGAATGGAATCAGTCCAGAGGCTGCTCTCTGCTGCGCAGCAACACAGTCAGCACAGAATGAACAGTGGCATCTGCTCACACGGCAGAAGGAGAAGCAGGGAAAGCTAGTGCTCTGCTTCTTCAGCACACAAGCAGCTTTGCAACGGGGTCACCATCATTGCAGTCTCTCCTCGGGTTCATACCTAAAAGTCCATTTGAATCCAAATTCTCAGGTGGTGTCTCTCAGCTGCCCAGCAGCACAGTTAGTACAGTACGAACGTTTGGCCTCTGCTCCCACAGCAGAAGAGCCAAAATTGAAAGCTGGTGCTGGACCTGTTCAGCACACAATCCCTTTTACATTGGTGCATTCATCGTTGCTTTCACTGCTCACTTTCATACCGGAAAAGCATTTGAATGGAATCAGTCCAGAGGCTGCTCTCTGCTGCGCAGCAACACAGTCAGCACAGAATGAACAGTGGCATCTGCTCACACGGCAGAAGGAGCAGCAGGGAAAGCTAGTGCTCTGCTTCTTCAGCACACAAGCAGCTTTGCAACGGGGTCACCATCATTGCAGTCTCTCCTCGGCTTCATACCTAAAAGTCCATTTGAATCCAAATTCTCAGGTGGTGTCTCTCAGCTGCCCAGCAGCACAGTTAGTACAGCACGAACGTTTGGCCTCTGCTCCCACAGCAGAAGAGCCAGGATTGAAAGCTGGTGCTGGACCTGTTCAGCACACAATCACCTTTACATTGGTGCCTCCATCGTTGCTTTCACTGCTCACTTTCATACAGGAAAAGCATTTGAATGGAATCAGTCCAGAGGCTGCTCTCTGCTGCGCAGCAACACAGTCAGCACAGAATGAACAGTGGCATCTGCTCACACGGCAGAAGGAGCAGCAGGGAAAGCTAGTGCTCTGCTTCTTCAGCACACAAGCAGCTTTGCAACGGGGTCACCATCATTGCAGTCTCTCCTCGGCTTCATACCTAAAAGTCCATTTGAATCCGAATTCTCAGGTGGTGTCGCTCAGCTGCCCAGCAGCACAGTGAGCACAGCACGAACGTTTGGCATCTGCTCCCACAGCAGAAGAGCCAGGATTGAAAGCTGGTGCTGGACCTGTTCAGCACACAATCACCTTTACATTGGTGCCTCCATCGTTGCTTTCACTGCTCACATTCATACAGGAAAAGCATTTGAATGGAATCAGTCCAGAGGCTGCTCTCTGCTGCGCAGCAACACAGTCAGCACAGACTGAACAGTGGCATCTGCTCACACGGCAGAAGGAGCAGCAGGGAAAGCTAGTGCTCTGCTTCTTCAGCACACAAGCAGCTTTGCAACGGGGTCACCATCATTGCAGTCTCTCCTCGGTTTCATACCTAAAAGTCCATTTGAATCCAAATTCTCAGGTGGTCTCTCTCAGCTGCCCAGCAGCACAGTTAGTACAGCACGAACGTTTGGCCTCTGCTCCGACAGCAGAAGAGCCAGGATTGAAAGCTGGTGCTGGACCTGTTCAGCACACAATCCCTTTTACATTGGTGCATTCATCGTTGCTTTCACTACTCACTTTCATACAGGAAAAGCATTTGAATGGAATCAGTCCAGAGGCTGCTCTCTGCTGCGCAGCAACACAGTCAGCACAGAATGAACAGTGGCATCTGCTCACACGGCAGAAGGAGAAGCAGGGAAAGCTAGTGCTCTGCTTCTTCAGCACAAAAGCAGCTTTGCAACGGGGTCACCATCATTGCAGTCTCTCCTCGGGTTCATACCTAAAAGTCCATTTGAATCCAAATTCTCAGGTGGTGTCTCTCAGCTGCCCAGCAGCACAGTTAGTACAGTACGAACGTTTGGCCTCTGCTCCCACAGCAGAAGAGCCAGGATTGAAAGATGGTGCTGGACCTGTTCAGCACACAATCCCTTTTACATTGGTGCATTCATCGTTGCTTTCACTGCTCACTTTCATACAGGAAAAGCATTTGAATGGAATCAGTCCAGAGGCTGCTCTCTGCTGCGCAGCAACACAGTCAGCACAGAATGAACAGTGGCATCTGCTCACACGGCAGAAGGAGCAGCAGGGAAAGCTAGTGCTCTGCTTCTTCAGCACACAAGCAGCTTTGCAACGGGGTCACCATCATTGCAGTCTCTCCTCGGTTTCATACCTAAAAGTCCATTTGAATCCAAATTCTCAGGTGGTGTCTCTCAGCTGCCCAGCAGCACAGTTAGTACAGCACGAACGTTTGGCCTCTGCTCCCACAGCAGAAGAGCCAGGATTGAAAGCTGGTGCTGGACCTGTTCAGCACACAATCACCTTTACATTGGTGCCTCCATCGTTGCTTTCACTGCTCACTTTCATACAGGAAAAGCATTTGAATGGAATCAGTCCAGAGGCTGCTCTCTGCTGCGCAGCAACACAGTCAGCACAGAATGAACAGTGGCATCTGCTCACACGGCAGAAGGAGCAGCAGGGAAAGCTAGTGCTCTGCTTCTTCAGCACACAAGCAGCTTTGCAACGGGGTCACCATCATTGCAGTCTCTCCTCGGGTTCATTCCTAAAAGTCCATTTGAATCCAAATTCTCAGGTGGTGTCTCTCAGCTGCCCAGCAGCACAGTGAGTACAGCACGAACGTTTGGCCTCTGCTCCCACAGCAGAAGAGCCAGGATTGAAAGCTGGTGCTGGACCTGTTCAGCACACAATCACCTTTACATTGGTGCCTCCATCGTTGCTTTCACTGCTCACTTTCATACAGGAAAAGCATTTGAATAGAATCAGTCCTGAGGCTGCTCTCTGCTGCGCAGCAACACAGTCAGCACAGAATGAAGAGTGGCATCTGCTCACACGGCAGAAGGAGCAGCAGGGAAAGCTAGTGCTCTGCTTCTTCAGCACACAAGCAGCTTTGCAACGGGGTCACCATCATTGCAGTCTCTCCTCGGTTTCATACCTAAAAGTCCATTTGAATCCAAATTCTCAAGCGGTCTCAGCTGCCCAGCAGCACAGAGAGTACTGCACGAACGTTTGGCCTCTGCTCCCACAGCAGAAGAGCAAGGATTGAAAGCTAGTGCTGGACCTGTTCAGCACACAATCCCCTTTACATTGGTGCATCCATCGTTGCTTTCACTGCTAACACTCGTACAGGAAAAGCATTTGAATAGAATCAGTCCAGAGCCTGCTCTCTGCTGCGCAGCAACACAGTCAGCACAGAATGAACAGTGGCATCTGCCTACACGGCAGAAGGAGCAGCAGGGAAAGCTAGTGCTCTGCTTCTTCAGCACACAAGCAGCTTTGCAACGGGGTCACCATCATTGCAGTCTCTCCTCGGTTTCATACCTAAAAGTCCATTTGAATCCGAATTCTCAAGCGGTATCAGCTGCCCAGCAGCACAGTGAGTACTGCACGAACGTTTGGCCTCTGCTCCCACAGCAGAAGAGCCAGGATTGAAAGCTGGTGCTGGACCTGTTCAGCACACAATCCCCTTTACATTGGTGCATTCATCGTTGCTTTCACTGCTCACTTTCATACAGGAAAAGCATTTGAATGGAATCAGTCCAGAGCCTGCTCTCTGCTGCGCAGGAACACAGCACAGAATGAACAGTGGCATCTGCTCACACGGCAGAAGGAGCAGCAGGGAAAGCTAGTGCTCTGCTTCTTCAGCACACAAGCAGCTTTGCAACGGGGTCACCATCATTGCAGTCTCTCCTCGGTTTCATACCTAAAAGTCCATTTGAATCCAAATTCTCAAGCGGTATCAGCTGCCCAGCAGCACAGTGAGTACTGCACGAACGTTTGGCATCTGCTCCCACAGCAGAAGAGCAAGGATTGAAAGCTGGTGCTGGACCTGTTCCGCACACAATCCCCTTTACATTGGTGCATCCATCGTTGCTTTCACTGCTAACACTCGTACAGGAAAAGCATTTGAATAGAATCAGTCCAGAGCCTGCTCCCTGCTGGCAGCAACACAGCACAGAATGAACAGGGGCATCTGCTCACACGGCAGAAGGAGCAGCAGGGAAAGCTAGTGCTGTGTCTCTTCAGCACACAAGAAGCTTTGCAACGGGGTCACCATCATTGCAGTCTCTCCTCGGGTTCATACCTAAAAGTCCATTTGAATCCAAATTCTCAGGTGGTCTCTCTCAGCTGCCCAGCAGCACAGTTAGTACAGCACGAACGTTTGGCCTCTGCTCCCACAGCAGAAGAGCCAGGATTGAAAGCTGGTGCTGGACCTGTTCAGCACACAATCCCTTTTACATTGGTGCATTCATCGTTGCTTTCACTGCTCACTTTCATACAGGAAACGCATTTGAATGGAATCAGTCCAGAGGCTGCTCTCTGCTGCGCAGCAACACAGTCAGCACAGAATGAACAGTGGCATCTGCTCACACGGCAGAAGGACCAGCAGGGAAAGCTAGTGCTCTGCTTCTTCAGCACACAAGCAGCTTTGCAACGGGGTCACCATCATTGCAGTCTCTCCTCGGCTTCATACCTAAAAGTCCATTTGAATCCAAATTCTCAGGTGGTGTCTCTTAGCTGCCCAGCAGCACAGTTAGTACAGCACGAACGTTTGGCCTGTGCTCCCACAGCAGAAGAGCCAGGATTGAAAGCTGGTGCTGGACCTGTTCAGCACACAATCCCCTTTACATTGGTGCATCCATCGTTGCTTTCACTGCTAACACTCGTACAGGAAAAGCATTTGAATAGAATCAGTCCAGAGCCTGCTCCCTGCTGGCAGCAACACAGCACAGAATGAAGAGTGGCATCTGCTCACACGGCAGAAGGAGCAGCAGGGAAACCTAGTGCTGTGTCTCTTCAGCACACAAGCAGCTTTGCAACGGGGTCACCATCATTGCAGTCTCTCCTTGGTTTCCTACCTAAAAGTCCATTTGAATCCAAATTCTCAGGTGGTGTCTCTCAGCTGCCCAGCAGCACAGTTAGTACAGCACGAACGTTTGGCCTCTGCTCCCACAGCAGAAGAGCCAGGATTGAAAGCTGGTGCTGGACCTGTTCAGCACACAATCACCTTTACATTGGTGCCTCCATCGTTGCTTTCACTGCTGACATTCATACAGGAAAAGCATTTGAATGGAATCAGTCCAGAGGCTGCTCTCTGCTGCGCAGCAACACAGTCAGCACAGAATGAACAGTGGCATCTGCTCACACGGCAGAAGGAGCAGCAGGGAAAGCTAGTGCTCTGCTTCTTCAGCACACAAGCAGCTTTGCAACGGGGTCACCATCATTGCAGTCTCTCCTCGGGTTCATACCTAAAAGTCCATTTGAATCCAAATTCTCAGTTGGAGTCTCTCAGCTGCCCAGCAGCACAGTTAGTACAGCACGAACGTTTGGCCTCTGCTCCCACAGCAGAAGAGCCAGGATTGAAAACTGGTGCTGGACCTGTTCAGCAAACAATCACCTTTACATTGGTGCCTCCATCGTTGCTTTCACTGCTCACATTCATACAGGAAAAGCATTTGAATAGAATCAGTCCAGAGCCTGCTCCCTGCTGCGCAGCAACAGAGTCAGCACAGAATGAACAGTGGCATCTGCTCACACGGCAGAAGGAGCAGCAGGGAAAGCTAGTGCTCTGCTTCTTCAGCACACAAGCAGCTTTGCAACGGGGTCACCATCATTGCAGTCTCTCCTCGGCTTCATACCTAAAAGTCCTTTTGAATCCGAATTCTCAGGTGGTGTCTCTCAGCTGCCCAGCAGCACAGTTAGTACAGCACGAACGTTTGGCCTCTGCTCCCACAGCAGAAGAGCCAGGATTGAAAGCTGGTGCTGGACCTGTTCCGCACACAATCCCCTTTACATTGGTGCATCCATCGTTGCTTTCACTGCTAACACTCGTACAGGAAAAGCATTTGAATAGAATCAGTCCAGAGCCTGCTCCCTGCTGGCAGCAACACAGCACAGAATGAACAGGGGCATCTGCTCACACGGCAGAAGGAGCAGCAGGGAAAGCTAGTGCTGTGTCTCTTCAGCACACAAGAAGCTTTGCAACGGGGTCACCATCATTGCAGTCTCTCCTCGGGTTCATACCTAAAAGTCCATTTGAATCCAAATTCTCAGGTGGTCTCTCTCAGCTGCCCAGCAGCACAGTTAGTACAGCACGAACGTTTGGCCTCTGCTCCCACAGCAGAAGAGCCAGGATTGAAAGCTGGTGCTGGACCTGTTCAGCACACAATCCCTTTTACATTGGTGCATTCATCGTTGCTTTCACTGCTCACTTTCATACAGGAAACGCATTTGAATGGAATCAGTCCAGAGGCTGCTCTCTGCTGCGCAGCAACACAGTCAGCACAGAATGAACAGTGGCATCTGCTCACACGGCAGAAGGACCAGCAGGGAAAGCTAGTGCTCTGCTTCTTCAGCACACAAGCAGCTTTGCAACGGGGTCACCATCATTGCAGTCTCTCCTCGGCTTCATACCTAAAAGTCCATTTGAATCCAAATTCTCAGGTGGTGTCTCTTAGCTGCCCAGCAGCACAGTTAGTACAGCACGAACGTTTGGCCTGTGCTCCCACAGCAGAAGAGCCAGGATTGAAAGCTGGTGCTGGACCTGTTCAGCACACAATCACCTTTACATTGGTGCCTCCATCGTTGCTTTCACTGCTCACTTTCATACAGGAAAAGCATTTGAATGGAATCAGTCCAGAGGCTGCTCTCTGCTGCGCAGCAACACAGTCAGCACAGAATGAACAGTGGCATCTGCTCACACGGCAGAAGGAGCAGCAGGGAAAGCTAGTGCTCTGCTTCTTCAGCACACAAGCAGCTTTGCAACGGGGTCACCATCATTGCAGTCTCTCCTCGGCTTCATACCTAAAAGTCCATTGGAATCGAATTCTCAGGTGGTGTCGCTCAGCTGCCCAGCAGCACAGTTAGTACAGCACGAAGGTTTGGCCTCTGCTCCCACAGCAGAAGAGCCAGGATTGAAAGCTGGTGCTGGACCTGTTCAGCACACAATCCCCTTTACATTGGTGCATCCATCGTTGCTTTCACTGCTAACACTCGTACAGGAAAAGCATTTGAATAGAATCAGTCCAGAGCCTGCTCCCTGCTGGCAGCAACACAGCACAGAATGAAGAGTGGCATCTGCTCACACGGCAGAAGGAGCAGCAGGGAAACCTAGTGCTGTGTCTCTTCAGCACACAAGCAGCTTTGCAACGGGGTCACCATCATTGCAGTCTCTCCTTGGTTTCCTACCTAAAAGTCCATTTGAATCCAAATTCTCAGGTGGTGTCTCTCAGCTGCCCAGCAGCACAGTTAGTACAGCACGAACGTTTGGCCTCTGCTCCCACAGCAGAAGAGCCAGGATTGAAAGCTGGTGCTGGACCTGTTCAGCACACAATCACCTTTACATTGGTGCCTCCATCGTTGCTTTCACTGCTGACATTCATACAGGAAAAGCATTTGAATGGAATCAGTCCAGAGGCTGCTCTCTGCTGCGCAGCAACACAGTCAGCACAGAATGAACAGTGGCATCTGCTCACACGGCAGAAGGAGCAGCAGGGAAAGCTAGTGCTCTGCTTCTTCAGCACACATGCAGCTTTGCAACGGGGTCACCATCATTGCAGTCTCTCCTCGGCTTCATACCTAAAAGTCCTTTTGAATCCGAATTCTCAGGTGGTGTCGCTCAGCTGCCCAGCAGCACAGTTAGTACAGCACGAACGTTTGGCCTCTGCTCCCACAGCAGAAGAGCCAGGATTGAAAGCTGGTGCTGGACCTGTTCAGCACACAATCCCTTTTACATTGGTGCATTCATCGTTGCTTTCACTGCTCACTTTCATACAGGAAAAGCATTTGAATGGAATCAGTCCAGAGGCTGCTCTCTGCTGCGCAGGAACACAGTCAGCACAGAATGAACAGTGGCATCTGCTCACACGGCAGAAGGAGCAGCAGGGAAAGCTAGTGCTCTGCTTCTTCAGCACACAAGCAGCTTTGCAACGGGGTCACCATCATTGCAGTCTCTCCTCGGGTTCATACCTAAAAGTCCATTTGAATCCAAATTCTCAGGTGGTGTCTCTCAGCTGCCCAGCAGCACAGTTAGTACAGCACGAACGTTTGGCCTCTGCTCCCACAGCAAAAGAGCCAGGATTGAAAGCTGGTGCTGGACCTGTTCAGCAAACAATCACCTTTACATTGGTGCCTCCATCGTTGCTTTCACTGCTCACATTCATACAGGAAAAGCATTTGAATAGAATCAGTCCAGAGGCTGCTCTCTGCTGCGCAGCAACACTGTCAGCACAGAATTAAGAGTGGCATCTGCTCACACGTCAGAAGGAGCAGCAGGGAAAGCTAGTGCTCTGCTTCTTCAGCACACAAGCAGCTTTGCAACGGGGTCACCATCATTGCAGTCTCTCCTCGGCTTCATACCTAAAAGTCCTTTTGAATCCGAATTCTCAGGTGGTGTCTCTCAGCTGCCCAGCAGCACAGTTTGTACAGCACGAACGTTTGGCCTCTGCTCCCACAGCAGAAGAGCCAGGATTGAAAGCTGGTGCTGGACCTGTTCAGCACACAATCCCCTTTACATTGGTGCATCCATCGTTGCTTTCACTGCTAACACTCGTACAGGAAAAGCATTTGAATAGAATCAGTCCTGAGGCTGCTCTCTGCTGCGCAGCAACACAGCACAGAATGAACAGTGGCATCTGCTCACACGGCAGAAGGAGCAGCAGGGAAAGCTAGTGCTCTGCTTCTTCAGCACACAAGCAGCTTTGCAACGGGGTCACCATCATTGCAGTCTCTCCTCGGTTTCCTACCTAAAAGTCCATTTGAATCCAAATTCTCAGGTGGTGTCTCTCAGCTGCCCAGCAGCACAGTTAGTACAGCACGAACGTTTGGCCTCTGCTCCCACAGCAGAAGAGCCAGGATTGAAAGCTGGTGCTGGACCTGTTCAGCACACAATCACCTTTACATTGGTGCCTCCATCGTTGCTTTCACTGCTCACATTCATACAGGAAAAGCATTTGAATGGAATCAGTCCAGAGGCTGCTCTCTGCTGCGCAGCAACACAGTCAGCACAGAATGAACAGTGGCATCTGCTCACACGGCAGAAGGAGCAGCAGGGAAAGCTAGTGCTCTGCTTCTTCAGCACACAAGCAGCTTTGCAACGGGGTCACCATCATTGCAGTCTCTCCTCGGCTTCATACCTAAAAGTCCTTTTGAATCCGAATTCTCAGGTGGTGTCGCTCAGCTGCCCAGCAGCACAGTGAGTACAGCAGGAACGTTTGGCCTCTGCTCCCACAGCAGAAGAGCCAGGATTGAAAGCTGGTGCTGGACCTGTTCAGCACACAATCCCTTTTACATTGGTGCCTCCATCGTTGCTTTCACTGCTCACTTTCATACAGGAAAAGCATTGCACAGAATGAGCAGTGGCATCTGCTCACACGGCAGAAGAGCAGCAGGGAAAGCTAGTGCTCTGCTTCTTCAGCACACAAGCAGCTTTGCAACGGGGTCACCATCATTGCAGTTTCTCCTCGGTTTCCTACCTAAAAGTCCATTTGAATCCAAATTCTCAGGTGGTGTCTCTCAGCTGCCCAGCAGCACAGTTAGTACAGCACGAACGTTTGGCCTCTGCTCCCACAGCAGAAGAGACAGGATTGAAAGCTGGTGCTGGACCTGTTCAGCACACAATCCCTTTTACATTGGTGCATTCATCGTTGCTTTCACTGCTCACTTTCATACAGGAAAAGCATTTGAATGGAATCAGTCCAGAGGCTGCTCTCTGCTGCGCAGCAACACAGTCAGCACAGAATGAACAGTGGCATCTGCTCACACGGCAGAAGGAGCAGCAGGGAAAGCTAGTGCTCTGCTTCTTCAGCACACAAGCAGCTTTGCAACGGGGTCACCATCATTGCAGTCTCTCCTCGGGTTCATACCTAAAAGTCCATTTGAATCCAAATTCTCAGGTGGTGTCTCTCAGCTGCCCAGCAGCACAGTTAGTACAGCACGAACGTTTGGCCTCTGCTCCCACAGCAGAAGAGCCAGGATTGAAAGCTGGTGCTGGACCTGTTCAGCACACAATCCCTTTTACATTGGTGCCTCCATCGTTGCTTTCACTGCTCACTTTCATACAGGAAAAGCATTTGAATGGAATCAGTCCAGAGCCTGCTCTCTGCTGCGCAGGAACACAGTCAGCACAGAATGAACAGTGTTATCTGCTCACACGGCAGAAGGAGCAGCAGGGAAAGCTAGTGCTCTGCTTCTTCTGCACACAAGCAGCTTTGCAACGGGGTCACCATCATTGCAGTCTCTCCTCGGTTTCATACCTAAAAGTCCATTTGAATCCAAATTCTCAAGCGGTCTCAGCTGCCCAGCAGCACAGTGAGTACTGCACGAACGTTTGGCATCTGCTCCCACAGCAGAAGAGCAAGGATTGAAAGCTGGTGCTGGACCTGTTCAGCACACAATCCCCTTTACATTGGTGCATCCATCGTTGCTTTCACTGCTAACACTCGTACAGGAAAAGCATTTGAATAGAATCAGTCCTGAGGCTGCTCTCTGCTGCGCAGCAACACAGTCAGCACAGAATGAACTGTGGCATCTGCTCACACGGCAGAAGGAGCAGCAGGGAAAGCTAGTGCTCTGCTTCTTCAGCACACAAGCAGCTTTGCAACGGGGTCACCATCATTGCAGTTTCTCCTCGGTTTCCTACCTAAAAGTCCATTTGAATCCAAATTCTCAGGTGGTCTCTCTCAGCTGCCCAGCAGCACAGTTAGTACAGCACGAACGTTTGGCCTCTGCTCCCACAGCAGAAGAGCCAGGATTGAAAGCTGGTGATGGACCTGTTCAGCACACAATCCCTTTTACATTGGTGCATTCATCGTTGCTTTCACTGCTCACTTTCATACAGGAAAAGCATTTGAATAGAATCAGTCCTGAGGCTGCTCTCTGCTGCGCAGGAACACAGTCAGCACAGAATGAACAGTGGCATCTGCTCACACGGCAGAAGGAGCAGCAGGGAAAGCTAGTGCTCTGCTTCTTCAGCACACAAGCAGCTTTGCAACGGGGTCACCATCATTGCAGTCTCTCCTCGGTTTCATACCTAAAAGTCCATTTGAATCCAAATTCTCAAGCCGTCTCAGCTGCGCAGCAGCACACTGAGTACAGCACGAACGTTTGGCCTCTGCTCCCACAGCAGAAGAGCAAGGATTGAAAGCTGGTGCTGGACCTGTTCAGCACACAATCCCCTTTACATTGGTGCATCCATCGTTGCTTTCACTGCTAACACTCGTACAGGAAAAGCATTTGAATAGAATCAGTCCAGAGCCTGCTCCCTGCTGGCAGCAACACAGCACAGAATGAACAGTGGCATCTGCTCACACGGCAGAAGGAGCAGCAGGGAAAGCTAGTGCTGTGTCTCTTCAGCACACAAGCAGCTTTGCAACGGGGTCACCATCATTGCAGTCTCTCCTCGGGTTCATACCTAAAAGTCCATTTGAATCCAAATTCTCAGGTGGTGTCTCTCAGCTGCCCAGCAGCACAGTTAGTACAGCACGAACGTTTGGCCTCTGCTCCCACAGCAGAAGAGCAAGGATTGAAAGCTGGTGCTGGACCTGTTCAGCACACAATCCCCTTTACATTGGTGCATCCATCGTTGCTTTCACTGCTAACACTCGTACAGGAAAAGCATTTGAATAGAATCAGTCCAGAGCCTGCTCCCTGCTGGCAGCAACACAGCACAGAATGAACAGTGGCATCTGCTCACACGGCAGAAGGACCAGCAGGGAAAGCTAGTGCTGTGTCTCTTCAGCACACAAGCAGCTTTGCAACGGGGTCACCATCATTGCAGTCTCTCCTCGGGTTCATACCTAAAAGTCCATTTGAATCCAAATTCTCAGGTGGTGTCTCTCAGCTGCCCAGCAGCACAGTTAGTACAGCACGAACGTTTGGCCTCTGCTCCCACAGCAGAAGAGCCAGGATTGAAAGCTGGTGCTGGACCTGTTCAGCACACAATCCCTTTTACATTGGTGCCTCCATCGTTGCTTTCACTGCTCATTTTCATACAGGAAAAGCATTTGAATGGAATCAGTCCAGAGCCTGCTCTCTGCTGCGCAGGAACACAGTCAGCACAGAATGAACAGTGGCATCTGCTCACACGGCAGAAGGAGCAGCAGGGAAAGCTAGTGCTCTGCTTCTTCAGCACACAAGCAGCTTTTCAACGGGGTCACCATCATTGCAGTCTCTCCTCGGTTTCCTACCTAAAAGTCCATTTGAATCCAAATTCTCAAGCGGTCTCAGCTGCCCAGCTTCACAGTGAATACTGCATGAACGTTTGGCATCTGCTCCCACAGCAGAAGAGCAGGGATTGAAAGCTGGTGCTGGACCTGTTCAGCACACAATCCCCTTTACATTGGTGCATCCATCGTTGCTTTCACTGCTAACACTCGTACAGGAAAAGCATTTGAATAGAATCAGTCCAGAGCCTGCTCCCTGCTGGAAGCAACACAGCACAGAATGAACAGGGGCATCTGCTCACACGGCAGAAGGACCAGCAGGGAAAGCTAGTGCTGTGTCTCTTCAGCACACAAGCAGCTTTGCAACGGGGTCACCATCATTGCAGTCTCTCCTCGGGTTCATACCTAAAAGTCCATTTGAATCCAAATTCTCAGGTGGTGTCTCTCAGCTGCCCAGCAGCACAGTTAGTACAGCACTAACGTTTGGCCTCTGCTCCCACAGCAGAAGAGCCAGGATTGAAAGCTGGTGCTGGACCTGTTCAGCACACAATCCCCTTTACATTGGTGCATTCATCGTTGCTTTCACTGCTCACTTTCATACAGGAAAAGCATTTGAATAGAATCAGTCCAGAGGCTGCTCTCTGCTGCGCAGCAACACAGTCAGCACAGAATGAACAGTGGCATCTGCTCACACGGCAGAAGGAGCAGCAGGGAAAGCTAGTGCTCTGCTTCTTCAGCACACAAGCAGCTTTGCAACGGGGTCACCATCATTGCAGTCTCTCCTCGGTTTCCTACCTAAAAGTCCATTTGAATCCAAATTCTCAGGTGGTGTCTCTCAGCTGCCCAGCAGCACAGTTAGTACAGCACGAACGTTTGGCCTCTGCTCCCACAGCAGAAGAGCCAGGATTGAAAGCTGGTGCTGGACCTGTTCAGCACACAATCCCTTTTACATTGGTGCCTCCATCGTTGCTTTCACTGCTCATTTTCATACAGGAAAAGCATTTGAATGGAATCAGTCCAGAGGCTGCTCTCTGCTGCGCAGGAACACAGTCAGCACAGAATGAACAGTGGCATCTGCTCACACGGCAGAAGGAGCAGCAGGGAAAGCTAGTGCTCTGCTTCTTCAGCACACAAGCAGCTTTGCAACGGGGTCACCATCATTGCAGTCTCTCCTCGGTTTCATACCTAAAAGTCCATTTGAATCCAAATTCTCAAGCGGTCTCAGCTGCCCAGCAGCACAGTGAGTACTGCACGAACGTTTGGCATCTGCTCCCACAGCAGAAGAGCCAGGATTGAAAGCTGGTGCTGGACCTGTTCAGCACACAATCCCTTTTACATTGGTGCATTCATCGTTGCTTTCACTGCTCACTTTCATACAGGAAAAGCATTTGAATGGAATCAGTCCAGAGCCTGCTCTCTGCTATGCAGGAACACAGTCAGCACAGAATGAACAGTGGCATCTGCTCACACGGCAGAAGGAGCAGCAGGGAAAGCTAGTGCTCTGCTTCTTCAGCACACAAGCAGCTTTTCAACGGGGTCACCATCATTGCAGTCTCTCCTCGGTTTCCTACCTAAAAGTCCATTTGAATACAAATTCTCAAGCGGTCTCAGCTGCCCAGCTTCACAGTGAGTACTGCACGAACGTTTGGCATCTGCTCCCACAGCAGAAGAGCAGGGATTGAAAGCTGGTGCTGGACCTGTTCAGCACACAATCCCCTTTACATTGGTGCATACATCGTTGCTTTCACTGCTAACCCTCGTACAGGAAAAGCATTTGAATAGAATCAGTCCTGAGGCTGCTCTCTGCTGCGCAGCAACACAGTCAGCACAGAATGAACAGTGGCATCTGCTCACACGGCAGAAGGAGCAGCAGGGAAAGCTAGTGCTCTGCTTCTTCAGCACACAAGCAGCTTTGCAACGGGGTCACCATCATTGCAGTCTCTCCTCGGGTTCATACCTAAAAGTCCATTTGAATCCAAATTCTCAGGTGGTGTCTCTCAGCTGCCCAGCAGCACAGTTAGTACAGCACAAACGTTTGGCCTCTGCTCCCACAGCAGAAGAGCCAGGATTGAAAGCTGGTGCTGGACCTGTTCAGCACACAATCCCTTTTACATTGGTGCATTCATCGTTGCTTTCACTGCTCACTTTCATACAGGAAAACCATTTCAATAGAATCAGTCCAGAGGCTGCTCTCTGCTGCGCAGCAACACAGTCAGCACAGAATGAACAGTGGCATCTGCTCACACAGCAGAAGGACCAGCAGGGAAAGCTAGTGCTCTGCTTCTTCAGCACACAAGCAGCTTTGCAACGGGGTCACCATCATTGCAGTCTCTCCTCGGGTTCATACCTAAAAGTCCATTTGAATCCAAATTCTCAGGTGGTGTCTCTCAGCTGCCCAGCAGCACAGTTAGTACAGCACGAACGTTTGGCCTCTGCTCCCACAGCAGAAGAGCCAGGATTGAAAGCTGGTGCTGGACCTGTTCAGCACACAATCACCTTTACATTGGTGCCTCCATCGTTGCTTTCACTGCTCACATTCATACAGGAAAAGCATTTGAATAGAATCAGTCCAGAGGCTGCTCTCTGCTGCGCAGCAACACTGTCAGCACAGAATGAAGAGTGGCATCTGCTCACACGGCAGAAGGAGCAGCAGGGAAAGCTAGTGCTCTGCTTCTTCAGCACACAAGCAGCTTTGCAACGGGGTCACCATCATTGCAGTCTCTCCTCGGCTTCATACCTAAAAGTCCATTTGAATCCGAATTCTCAGGTGGTGTCTCTCAGCTGCCCAGCAGCACAGTTAGTACAGCACGAACGTTTGGCCTCTGCTCCCACAGCAGAAGAGCAAGGATTGAAAGCTGGTGATGGACCTGTTCAGCACACAATCCCCTTTACATTGGTGCATTCATCGTTGCTTTCACTGCTCACTTTCGTACAGGAAAAGCATTTGAATGGAATCAGTCCAGAGGCTGCTCTCTGCTGCGCAGCAACACAGTCTGCACAGAATGAACAGTGGCATCTGCTCACACGGCAGAAGGAGCAGCAGGGAAAGCTAGTGCTCTGCTTCTTCAGCACACAAGCAGCTTTGCAACGGGGTCACCATCATTGCAGTCTCTCCTCGGGTTCATACCTAAAAGTCCATTTGAATCCAAATTCTCAGGTGGTGTCTCTCAGCTGCCCAGCAGCACAGTTAGTACAGCACGAACGTTTGGCCTCTGCTCCCACAGCAGAAGAGCCAGGATTGAAAGCTGGTGCTGGACCTGTTCAGCACACAATCCCGTTTACATTGGTGCATTCATCGTTGCTTTCACTGCTCACTTTCATACAGGAAAAGCATTTGAATAGAATCAGTCCAGAGCCTGCTCCCTGCTGGCAGCAACACAGCACAGAATGAAGAGTGGCATCTGCTCACACGGCAGAAGGAGCAGCAGGGAAAGCTAGTGCTCTGCTTCTTCAGCACACAAGCAGCTTTGCAACGGGGTCACCATCATTGCAGTCTCTCCTCGGCTTCATACCTAAAAGTCCATTTGAATCCGAATTCTCAGGTGGTGTCGCTCAGCTGCCCAGCAGCACAGTTAGTACTGCACGAACGTTTGGCCTCTGCTCCCACAGCAGAAGAGCCAGGATTGAAAGCTGGTGCTGGACCTGTTCAGCAAACAATCACCTTTACATTGGTGCCTCCATCGTTGCTTTCACTGCTCACATTCATACAGGAAAAGCATTTGAATGGAATCAGTCCAGAGGCTGCTCTCTGCTGCTCAGCAACACAGTCAGCACAGAATGAACAGTGGCATCTGCTCACACGGCAGAAGGAGCAGCAGGGAAAGCTAGTGCTCTGCTTCTTCAGCACACAAGCAGCTTTGCAACGGGGTCACCATCATTGCAGTCTCTCCTCGGTTTCATACCTAAAAGTCCATTTGAATCCAAATTCTCAGGTGGTGTCTCTCAGCTGCCCAGCAGCACAGTTAGTACAGCACGAACGTTTCGCCTCTGCTCCCACAGCAGAAGAGCCAGGATTGAAAGCTGGTGCTGGACCTGTTCAGCACACAATCCCTTTTACATTGGTGCCTCCATCGTTGCTTTCACTGCTCACTTTCATACAGGAAAAGCATTTGAATGGAATCAGTCCAGAGGCTGCTCTCTGCTGCGCAGCAACACTGTCAGCACAGAATGAACAGTGGCATCTGCTCACACGGCAGAAGGAGCAGCAGGGAAAGCTAGTGCTCTGCTTCTTCAGCACACAAGCAGCTTTGCAACGGGGTCACCATCATTGCAGTCCATCCTCGGCTTCATACCTAAAAGTCCTTTTGAATCCGAATTCTCAGGTGGTGTCGCTCAGCTGCCCAGCAGCACAGTTAGTACAGCACGAACGTTTGGCCTCTGCTCCCACAGCAGAAGAGCCAGGATTGAAAGCTGGTGCTGGACCTGTTCAGCACACAATCCCGTTTACATTGGTGCATCCATCGTTGCTTTCACTGCTCACTTTCATACAGGAAAAGCATTTGAATGGAATCAGTCCAGAGGCTGCTCTCTGCTGCGCAGCAACACAGTCAGCACAGAATGAACAGTGTTATCTGCTCACACGGCAGAAGGAGCAGCAGGGAAAGCTAGTGCTCTGCTTCTTCAGCACACAAGCAGCTTTGCAACGGGGTCACCATCATTGCAGTCTCTCCTCGGTTTCCTACCTAAAAGTCCATTTGAATCCAAATTCTCAGGTGGTGTCTCTCAGCTGCCCAGCAGCACAGTTAGTACAGCACGAACGTTTGGCCTCTGCTCCCACAGCAGAAGAGCCAGGATTGAAAGCTGGTGATGGACCTGTTCAGCACACAATCCCTTTTACATTGGTGCATTCATCGTTGCTTTCACAGCTCACTTTCATACAGGAAAAGCATTTGAATAGAATCAGTCCAGAGGCTGCTCTCTGCTGCGCAGGAACACAGTCAGCACAGAATGAACAGTGGCATCTGCTCACACGGCAGAAGGAGCAGCAGGGAAAGCTAGTGCTCTGCTTCTTCAGCACACAAGCAGCTTTGCAACGGGGTCACCATCATTGCAGTCTCTCCTCGGTTTCATACCTAAAAGTCCATTTGAATCCAAATTCTCAAGCGGTCTCAGCTGCCCAGCAGCACAGTGAGTACAGCACGAACGTTTGGCCTCTGCTCCGACAGCAGAAGAGCAAGGATTGAAAGCTGGTGCTGGACCTGTTCAGCACACAATCCCCTTTACATTGGTGCATCCATCGTTGCTTTCACTGCTAACACTCGTACAGGAAAAGCATTTGAATAGAATCAGTCCAGAGCCTGCTCCCTGCTGGCAGCAACACAGCACAGAATGAACAGGGGCATCTGCTCACACGGCAGAAGGACCAGCAGGGAAAGCTAGTGCTCTGCTTCTTCAGCACACAAGCAGCTTTGCAACGGGGTCACCATCATTGCAGTCTCTCCTCGGTTTCATACCTAAAAGTCCATTTGAATCCAAATTCTCAGGTGGTGTCTCTCAGCTGCCCAGCAGCACAGTTAGTACAGCACGAACGTTTGGCCTCTGCTCCCACAGCAGAAGAGCCAGGATTGAAAGCTGGTGCTGGACCTGTTCAGCAAACAATCACCTTTACATTGGTGCCTCCATCGTTGCTTTCACTGCTCACATTCATACAGGAAAAGCATTTGAATGGAATCAGTCCAGAGGCTGCTCTCTGCTGCGCAGCAACACTGTCAGCACAGAATGAACAGTGGCATCTGCTCACACGGCAGAAGGAGCAGCAGGGAAAGCTAGTGCTCTGCTTCTTCAGCACACAAGCAGCTTTGCAACGGGGTCACCATCATTGCAGTCTATCCTCGGCTTCATACCTAAAAGTCCTTTTGAATCCGAATTCTCAGGTGGTGACGCTCAGCTGCCCAGCAGCACAGTTAGTACAGCACGAACGTTTGGCCTCTGCTCCCACAGCAGAAGAGCCAGGATTGAAAGCTGGTGCTGGACCTGTTCAGCACACAATCCCGTTTACATTGGTGCATCCATCGTTGCTTTCACTGCTCACTTTCATACAGGAAAAGCATTTGAATGGAATCAGTCCAGAGGCTGCTCTCTGCTGCGCAGCAACACAGTCAGCACAGAATGAACAGTGTTATCTGCTCACACGGCAGAAGGAGCAGCAGGGAAAGCTAGTGCTCTGCTTCTTCAGCACACAAGCAGCTTTGCAACGGGGTCACCATCATTGCAGTCTCTCCTCGGTTTCCTACCTAAAAGTCCATTTGAATCCAAATTCTCAGGTGGTGTCTCTCAGCTGCCCAGCAGCACAGTTAGTACAGCACGAACGTTTGGCCTCTGCTCCCACAGCAGAAGAGCCAGGATTGAAAGCTGGTGATGGACCTGTTCAGCACACAATCCCTTTTACATTGGTGCATTCATCGTTGCTTTCACAGCTCACTTTCATACAGGAAAAGCATTTGAATAGAATAAGTCCAGAGCCTGCTCTCTGCTGCGCAGGAACACAGTCAGCACAGAATGAACAGTGGCATCTGCTCACACGGCAGAAGGAGCAGCAGGGAAAGCTAGTGCTCTGCTTCTTCAGCACACAAGCAGCTTTGCAACGGGGTCACCATCATTGCAGTCTCTCCTCGGTTTCCTACCTAAAAGTCCATTTGAATCCAAATTCTCAAGCCGTCTCAGCTGCCCAGCAGCACAGTGAGTACAGCACGAACGTTTGGCCTCTGCTCCCACAGCAGAAGAGCAAGGATTGAAAGCTGGTGCTGGACCTGTTCAGCACACAATCCCCTTTACATTGGTGCATCCATCGTTGCTTTCACTGCTAACACTCGTACAGGAAAAGCATTTGAATGGAATCAGTCCAGAGCCTGCTCTCTGCTGCGCAGGAACACAGCACAGAATGAACAGTGTTATCTGCTCACACGGCAGACGGAGCAGCAGGGAAAGCTAGTGCTCTGCTTCTTCAGCACACAAGCAGCTTTGCAACGGGGTCACCATCATTGCAGTCTCTCCTCGGTTTCATACCTAAAAGTCCATTTCAATCCAAATTCTCAAGCGGTCTCAGCTGCCCAGCAGCACAGTGAGTACTGCACGAACGTTTGGCATCTGCTCCCACAGCAGAAGAGCAAGGATTGAAAGCTGGTGCTGGACCTGTTCAGCACACAATCCCCTTTACATTGGTGCATCCATCGTTGCTTTCACTGCTAACACTCATACAGGAAAAGCATTTGAATAGAATCAGTCCTGAGGCTCCTCTCTGCTGCGCAGCAACACAGTCAGCACAGAATGAACAGTGGCATCTGCTCACACGGCAGAAGGAGCAGCAGGGAAAGCTAGTACTCTGCTTCTTCAGCACACAAGCACCTTTGCAACGGGGTCACCATCATTGCAGTCTCTCCTCGGGTTCATACCTAAAAGTCCATTTGAATCCAAATTCTGAGGTGGTGTCTCTCAGCTGCCCAGCAGCACAGTTAGTACAGCACGAACGTTTGGCCTCTGCTCCCACAGCAGAAGAGGCAGGATTGAAAGCTGGTGCTGGACCTGTTCAGCACACAATCCCTTTTACATTGGTGCATTCATCGTTGCTTTCACTGCTCACTTTCATACAGGAAAAGCATTTGAATAGAATCAGTCCAGAGGCTGCTCTCTGCTGCGCAGGAACACAGTCAGCACAGAATGAACAGTGGCATCTGCTCACACGGCAGAAGGAGCAGCAGGGAAAGCTAGTGCTCTGCTTCTTCAGCACACAAGCAGCTTTGCAACGGGGTCACCATCATTGCAGTCTCTCCTCGGTTTCATGCCTAAAAGTCCATTTGAATCCAAATTCTCAAGCCGTCTCAGCTGCCCAGCAGCACAGTGAGTACAGCACGAACGTTTGGCCTCTGCTCCCACAGCAGAAGAGCAAGGATTGAAAGCTGGTGCTGGACCTGTTCAGCACACAATCCCCTTTACATTGGTGCATCCATCGTTGCTTTCACTGCTAACACTCGTACAGGAAAAGCATTTGAATAGAATCAGTCCAGAGCCTGCTCCCTGCTGGCAGCAACACAGCACAGAATGAACAGGGGCATCTGCTCACACGGCAGAAGGACCAGCAGGGAAACCTAGTGCTGTGTCTCTTCAGCACACAAGCAGCTTTGCAACGGGGTCACCATCATTGCAGTCTCTCCTCGGGTTCATACCTAAAAGTAAATTTGAATCCAAATTCTCAGGTGGTGTCTCTCAGCTGCCCAGCAGCACAGTTAGTACAGCACTAACGTTTGGCCTCTGCTCCCACAGCAGAAGAGCCAGGATTGAAAGCTGGTGCTGGACCTGTTCAGCACACAATCACCTTTACATTGGTGCCTCCATCGTTGCTTTCACTGCTGACATTCATGCAGGAAAAGCATTTGAATGGAATCAGTCCAGAGGCTGCTCTCTGCTGTGCAGGAACACAGTCAGCACAGAATGAACAGTGGCATCTGCTCACACGGCAGAAGGAGCAGCAGGGAAAGCTAGTGCTCTGCTTCTTCAGCACACAAGCAGCTTTGCAACGGGGTCACCATCATTGCAGTCTCTCCTCGGGTTCATACCTAAAAGTCCATTTGAATCCAAATTCTCAGGTGGTGTCTCTCATCTGCCCAGCAGCACAGTTAGTACAGCACGAACGTTTGGCCTCTGCTCCCACAGCAGAAGAGCCAGGATTGAAAGCTGGTGCTGGACCTGTTCAGCACACAATCCCCTTTACATTGGTGCCTCCATCGTTGCTTTCACTGCTCACTTTCATACAGGAAAAGCATTTGAATGGAATCAGTCCAGAGCCTGCTCTCTGCTGCGCAGGAACACAGTCAGCACAGAATGA
Organism: Pezoporus flaviventris; assembly: GCF_033815535.1. NCBI lineage: Eukaryota > Metazoa > Chordata > Aves > Psittaciformes > Psittacidae > Pezoporus > Pezoporus flaviventris. The sequence continues at coordinate 167,578 of NW_026892935.1, forward strand.
ACAGTGTTATCTGCTCACACAGCAGAAGGAGCAGCAGGGAAAGCTAGTGCTCTGCTTCTTCAGCACACAAGCAGCTTTGCAACGGGGTCACCATCATTGCAGTCTCTCCTCGGTTTCCTACCTAAAAGTCCATTTGAATCCAAATTCTCAAGCGGTCTCAGCTGCCCAGCAGCACAGTGAGTACTGCACGAACGTTTGGCATCTGCTCCCACAGCAGAAGAGCAGGGATTGAAAGCTGGTGCTGGACCTGTTCAGCACACAATGCCCTTTACATTGGTGCATCCATCGTTGCTTTCACTGCTAACACTCGTACAGGAAAAGCATTTGAATAGAATCAGTCCTGAGGCTGCTCTCTGCTGCGCAGGAACACAGTCAGCACAGAATGAACAGTGGCATCTGCTCACACGGCAGAAGGAGCAGCAGGGAAAGCTAGTGCTCTGCTTCTTCAGCACACAAGCAGCTTTGCAACGGGGTCACCATCATTGCAGTCTCTCCTCGGCTTCATACCTAAAAGTCCATTTGAATCCGAATTCTCAGGTGGTGTCGCTCAGCTGCCCAGCAGCACAGTTAGTACTGCACGAACGTTTGGCCTCTGCTCCCACAGCAGAAGAGCCAGGATTGAAAGCTGGTGCTGGACCTGTTCAGCACACAATCCCTTTTACATTGGTGCATTCATCGTTGCTTTCACTGCTCACTTTCATACAGGAAAAGCATTTGAATGGAATCAGTCCAGAGGCTGCTCTCTGCTGCGCAGCAACACAGTCAGCACAGAATGAGCATTGGCATCTGCTCACACGGCAGAAGGAGCAGCAGGGAAAGCTAGTGCTCTGCTTCTTCAGCACACAAGCAGCTTTGCAACGGGGTCACCATCATTGCAGTCTCTCCTCGGTTTCCTACCTAAAAGTCCATTTGAATCCAAATTCTCAGGTGGTGTCTCTCAGCTGCCCAGCAGCACAGTTAGTACAGCACGAACGTTTGGCCTCTGCTCCCACAGCAGAAGAGCCAGGATTGAAAGCTGGTGCTGGACCTGTTCAGCACACAATCCCTTTTACATTGGTGCATTCATCGTTGCTTTCACTGCTCACTTTCATACAGGAAAAGCATTTGAATGGAATCAGTCCAGAGGCTGCTCTCTGCTGCGCAGCAACACAGTCAGCACAGAATGAGCATTGGCATCTGCTCACACGGCAGAAGGAGCAGCAGGGAAAGCTAGTGCTCTGCCTCTTCAGCACACAAGCAGCTTTGCAACGGGGTCACCATCATTGCAGTCTCTCCTCGGTTTCCTACCTAAAAGTCCATTTGAATCCAAATTCTCAGGTGGTGTCTCTCAGCTGCCCAGCAGCACAGTTAGTACAGCACGAACGTTTGGCCTCTGCTCCCACAGCAGAAGAGCCAGGATTGAAAGCTGGTGCTGGACCTGTTCAGCACACAATCCCTTTTACATTGGTTCATTCATCGTTGCTTTCACTGCTCACTTTCATACAGGAAAAGCATTTGAATAGAATCAGTCCAGAGGCTGCTCTCTGCTGCGCAGGAACACAGTCAGCACAGAATGAACAGTGGCATCTGCTCACACGGCAGAAGGAGCAGCAGGGAAAACTAGTGCTCTGCTTCTTCAGCACACAAGCAGCTTTGCAACGGGGTCACCATCATTGCAGTCTCTCCTCGGTTTCATACCTAAAAGTCCATTTGAATCCAAATTCTCAAGCGGTCTCAGCTGCCCAGCAGCACAGTGAGTACAGCACGAACGTTTGGCCTCTGCTCCCACAGCAGAAGAGCAAGGATTGAAAGCTGGTGCTGGACCTGTTCAGCACACAATCCCCTTTACATTGGTGCATCCATCGTTGCTTTCACTGCTAACACTCGTACAGGAAAAGCATTTGAATAGAATCAGTCCAGAGCCTTCTCCCTGCTGGCAGCAACACAGCACAGAATGAACAGGGGCATCTGCTCACACGGCAGAAGGACCAGCAGGGAAACCTAGTGCTGTGTCTCTTCAGCACACAAGCAGCTTTGCAACGGGGTCACCATCATTGCAGTCTCTCCTCGGGTTCATACCTAAAAGTCCATTTGAATCCAAATTCTCAGGTGGTGTCTCTCAGCTGCCCAGCAGCACAGTTAGTACAGCACGAACGTTTGGCCTCTGCTCCCACAGCAGAAGAGCCAGGATTGAAAGCTGGTGCTGGACCTGTTCAGCAAACAATCACCTTTACATTGGTGCCTCCATCGTTGCTTTCACTGCTGACATTCATACAGGAAAAGCATTTGAATGGAATCAGTCCAGAGCCTGCTCTCTGCTGCGCAGCAACACTGTCAGCACAGAATGAAGAGTGGCATCTGCTCACACGGCAGAAGGAGCAGCAGGGAAAGCTAGTGCTCTGCTTCTTCAGCACACAAGCAGCTTTGCAACGGGGTCACCATCATTGCAGTCTATCCTCGGCTTCATACCTAAAAGTCCTTTTGAATCCGAATTCTCAGGTGGTGTCGCTCAGCTGCCCAGCAGCACAGTTAGTACAGCACGAACGTTTGGCCTCTGCTCCCACAGCAGAAGAGCCAGGATTGAAAGCTGGTGCTGGACCTGTTCAGCACACAATCCCCTTTACATTGGTGCATCCATCGTTGCTTTCACTGCTCACTTTCATACAGGAAAAGCATTTGAATGGAATCAGTCCAGAGCCTGCTCTCTGCTGCGCAGGAACACAGTCAGCACAGAATGAACAGTGTTATCTGCTCACACGGCAGAAGGAGCAGCAGGGAAAGCTAGTGCTCTGCTTCTTCAGCACACAAGCAGCTTTGCAACGGGGTCACCATCATTGCAGTCTCTCCTCGGTTTCATACCTAAAAGTCCATTTGAATCCAAATTCTCAAGCGGTCTCAGCTGCCCAGCAGCACAGTGAGTACTGCACGAACGTTTGGCATCTGCTCCCACAGCAGAAGAGCAAGGATTGAAAGCTGGTGCTGGACCTGTTCAGCACACAATCCCCTTTACATTGGTGCATCCATCGTTGCTTTCACTGCTAACACTCGTACAGGAAAAGCATTTGAATAGAATCAGTCCAGAGCCTGCTCCCTGCTGGCAGCAACACAGCACAGAATGAAGAGTGGCATCTGCTCACACGGCAGAAGGAGCAGCAGGGAAAGCTAGTGCTCTGCTTCTTCAGCACACAAGCAGCTTTGCAACGGGGTCACCATCATTGCAGTCTCTCCTCGGCTTCATACCTAAAAGTCCATTTGAATGCAAATTCTCAGGTGGTGTCTCTCAGCTGCCCAGCAGCACAGTTAGTACAGCACGAACGTTTCGCCTCTGCTCCCACAGCAGAAGAGCCAGGATTGAAAGCTGGTGCTGGACCTGTTCAGCACACAATCACCTTTACATTGGTGCCTCCATCGTTGCTTTCACTGCTGACATTCATACAGGAAAAGCATTTGAATGGAATCAGTCCAGAGGCTGCTCTCTGCTGCGCAGCAACACAGTCAGCACAGAATGAAGAGTGGCATCTGCTCACACGGCAGAAGGAGCAGCAGGGAAAGCTAGTGCTCTGCTTCTTCAGCACACAAGCAGCTTTGCAACGGGGTCACCATCATTGCAGTCTCTCCTCGGTTTCATACCTAAAAGTCCATTTCAATCCAAATTCTCAAGCGGTCTCAGCTGCCCAGCAGCACAGTGAGTACTGCAAGAACGTTTGGCATCTGCTCCCACAGCAGAAGAGCAAGGATTGAAAGCTGGTGCTGGACCTGTTCAGCACACAATCCCCTTTACATTGGTGCATCCATCGTTGCTTTCACTGCTAACACTCGTACAGGAAAAGTATTTGAATAGAATCAGTCCTGAGGCTGCTCTCTGCTGCGCAGCAACACAGTCAGCACAGAATGAACAGTGGCATCTGCTCACACGGCAGAAGGAGCAGCAGGGAAAGCTAGTGCTCTGCTTCTTCAGCACACAAGCAGCTTTGCAACGGGGTCACCATCATTGCAGTCTCTCCTCGGCTTCATACCTAAAAGTCCATTTGAATCCAAATTCTCAGGTGGTGTCGCTCAGCTGCCCAGCAGCACAGTGAGTACAGCACGAACGTTTGGCCTCTGCTCCCACAGCAGAAGAGCCAGGATTGAAAGCTGGTGCTGGACCTGTTCAGCACACAATCCCCTTTACATTGGTGCCTCCATCGTTGCTTTCACTGCTCACTTTCATACAGGTAAAGCATTTGAATAGAATCCGTCCAGAGCCTGCTCCCTGCTGGCAGCAACACAGCACAGAATGAACAGTGGCATCTGCTCACACGGCAGAAGAGCAGCAGGGAAAGCTAGTGCTCTGCTTCTTCAGCACACAATCAGCTTTGCAACGGGGTCACCATCATTGCAGTCTCTCCTCGGTTTCATACCTAAAAGTCCATTTGAATCCAAATTCTCAGGTGGTGTCTCTCAGCTGCCCAGCAGCACAGTTAGTACAGCACGAACGTTTGGCCTCTGCTCCCACAGCAGAAGAGCCAGGATTGAAAGCTGGTGCTGGACCTGTTCAGCACACAATCCCTTTTACATTGGTGCATTCATCGTTGCTTTCACTGCTCACTTTCATACAGGAAAAGCATTTGAATGGAATCAGTCCAGAGGCTGCTCTCTGCTGCGCAGCAACACAGTCAGCACAGAATGAGCATTGGCATCTGCTCACACGGCAGAAGGAGCAGCAGGGAAAGCTAGTGCTCTGCTTCTTCAGCACACAAGCAGATTTGCAACGGGGTCACCATCATTGCAGTCTCTCCTCGGTTTCCTACCTAAAAGTCCATTTGAATCCAAATTCTCAGGTGGTGTCTCTCAGCTGCCCAGCAGCACAGTTAGTACAGCACGAACGTTTGGCCTCTGCTCCCACAGCAGAAGAGCCAGGATTGAAAGCTGGTGCTGGACCTGTTCAGCACACAATCCCTTTTACATTGGTGCATTCATCGTTGCTTTCACTGCTCACTTTCATACAGGAAAAGCATTTGAATGGAATCAGTCCAGAGGCTGCTCTCTGCTGCGCAGCAACACAGTCAGCACAGAATGAACAGTGGCATCTGCTCACACGGCAGAAGGAGCAGCAGGGAAAGCTAGTGCTCTGCTTCTTCAGCACACAAGCAGCTTTGCAACGGGGTCACCATCATTGCAGTCTCTCCTCGGGTTCATACCTAAAAGTCCATTTGAATCCAAATTCTCAAGCGGTCTCAGCTGCCCAGCAGCACAGTGAGTACAGCACGAACGTTTGGCCTCTGCTCCCACAGCAGAAGAGCCAGGATTGAAAGCTGGTGCTGGACCTGTTCAGCACACAATCCCCTTTACATTGGTGCCTCCATCGTTGCTTTCACTGCTAACACTCGTACAGGAAAAGCATTTGAATAGAATCAGTCCAGAGCCTGCTCTCTGCTGCGCAGCAACACAGTCAGCACAGAATGAACAGTGGCATCTGCTCACACGGCAGAAGGAGCAGCAGGGAAAGCTAGTGCTCTGCTTCTTCAGCACACAAGCAGCTTTGCAACGGGGTCACCATCATTGCAGTCTCTCCTCGGTTTCATACCTAAAAGTCCATTTGAATCCAAATTCTCAGGTGGTGTCTCTCAGCTGCCCAGCAGCACAGTTAGTACAGCACGAACGTTTGGCCTCTGCTCCCACAGCAGAAGAGCCAGGATTGAAAGCTGGTGATGGACCTGTTCAGCACACAATCCCTTTTACATTGGTGCATTCATCGTTGCTTTCACTGCTCACTTTCATACAGGAAAAGCATTTGAATAGCATCAGTCCAGAGGCTGCTCTCTGCTGCGCAGGAACACAGTCAGCACAGAATGAACAGTGGCATCTGCTCACACGGCAGAAGGAGCAGCAGGGAAAGCTAGTGCTCTGCTTCTTCAGCACACAAGCAGCTTTGCAACGGGGTCACCATCATTGCAGTCTCTCCTCGGTTTCATACCTAAAAGTCCTTTTGAATCCAAATTCTCAAGCGGTCTCAGCTGCCCAGCAGCACAGTGAGTACAGCACGAACGTTTGGCCTCTGCTCCCACAGCAGAAGAGCAAGGATTGAAAGCTGGTGCTGGACCTGTTCAGCACACAATCCCCTTTACATTGGTGCATCCATCGTTGCTTTCACTGCTAACACTCGTACAGGAAAAGCATTTGAATAGAATCAGTCCTGAGGCTGCTCTCTGCTGCGCAGCAACACAGCACAGAATGAAGAGTGGCATCTGCTCACACGGCAGAAGGAGCAGCAGGGAAAGCTAGTGCTCTGCTTCTTCAGCACACAAGCAGCTTTGCAACGGGGTCACCATCATTCCAGTCTCTCCTCGGCTTCATACCTAAAAGTCCTTTTGAATCCGAATTCTCAGGTGGTGTCGCTCAGCTGCCCAGCAGCACAGTTAGTACTGCACGAACGTTTGGCCTCTGCTCCCACAGCAGAAGAGCCAGGATTGAAAGCTGGTGCTGGACCTGTTCAGCAAACAATCCCTTTTACATTGGTGCATTCATCGTTGCTTTCACTGCTCACTTTCATACAGGAAAAGCATTTGAATGGAATCAGTCCAGAGGCTGCTCTCTGCTGCGCAGCAACACAGTCAGCACAGAATGAACAGTGGCATCTGCTCACACGGCAGAAGGAGCAGCAGGGAAAGCTAGTGCTCTGCTTCTTCAGCACACAAGCAGCTTTGCAACGGGGTCACCATCATTGCAGTCTCTCCTCGGTTTCCTACCTAAAAGTCCATTTGAATCCAAATTCTCAGGTGGTGTCTCTCAGCTGCCCAGCAGCACAGTTAGTACAGCACGAACGTTTGGCCTCTGCTCCGACAGCAGAAGAGCCAGGATTGAAAGCTGGTGCTGGACCTGTTCAGCACACAATCACCTTTACATTGGTGCCTCCATCGTTGCTTTCACTGCTCACATTCATACAGGAAAAGCATTTGAATGGAATCAGTCCAGAGGCTGCTCTCTGCTGGCAGCAACACAGCACAGAATGAACAGTGGCATCTGCTCACACGGCAGAAGAGCAGCAGGGAAAGCTAGTGCTCTGCTTCTTCAGCACACAAGCAGCTTTGCAACGGGGTCACCATCATTGCAGTCTCTCCTCGGTTTCATACCTAAAAGTCCATTTGAATCCAAATTCTCAGGTGGTGTCTCTCAGCTGCCCAGCAGCACAGTTAGTACAGCACGAACGTTTGGCCTCTGCTCCCACAGCAGAAGAGCCAGGATTGAAAGCTGGTGCTGGACCTGTTCAGCACACAATCCCTTTTACATTGGTGCATTCATCGTTGCTTTCACTGCTCACTTTCATACAGGAAAAGCATTTGAATGGAATCAGTCCAGAGGCTGCTCTCTGCTGCGCAGCAACACTGTCAGCACAGAATGAAGAGTGGCATCTGCTCACACGGCAGAAGGAGCAGCAGGGAAAGCTAGTGCTCTGCTTCTTCAGCACACAAGCAGCTTTGCAACGGGGTCACCATCATTGCAGTCTCTCCTCGGCTTCATACCTAAAAGTCCTTTTGAATCCGAATTCTCAAGCGGTCTCAGCTGCCCAGCAGCACAGTGAGTACTGCAAGAACGTTTGGCATCTGCTCCCACAGCAGAAGAGCAAGGATTGAAAGCTGGTGCTGGACCTGTTCAGCACACAATCCCCTTTACATTGGTGCATCCATCGTTGCTTTCACTGCTAACACTCGTACAGGAAAAGCATTTGAATAGAATCAGTCCTGAGGCTGCTCTCTGCTGCGCAGCAACACAGTCAGCACAGAATGAACAGTGGCATCTGCTCACACGGCAGAAGGAGCAGCAGGGAAAGCTAGTGCTCTGCTTCTTCAGCACACAAGCAGCTTTGCAACGGGGTCACCATCATTGCAGTCTCTCCTCGGTTTCATACCTAAAAGTCCATTTGAATCCAAATTCTCAGGTGGTGTCTCTCAGCTGCCCAGCAGCACAGTTAGTACAGCACGAACGTTTGGCCTCTGCTCCCACAGCAGAAGAGCCAGGATTGAAAGCTGGTGATGGACCTGTTCAGCACACAATCCCTTTTACATTGGTGCATTCATCGTTGCTTTCACTGCTCACTTTCATACAGGAAAAGCATTTGAATAGAATCAGTCCAGAGGCTGCTCTCTGCTGCGCAGGAACACAGTCAGCACAGAATGAACAGTGGCATCTGCTCACACGGCAGAAGGAGCAGCAGGGAAAGCTAGTGCTCTGCTTCTTCAGCACACAAGCAGCTTTGCAACGGGGTCACCATCATTGCAGTCTCTCCTCGGTTTCATACCTAAAAGTCCTTTTGAATCCAAATTCTCAAGCGGTCTCAGCTGCCCAGCAGCACAGTGAGTACAGCACGAACGTTTGGCCTCTGCTCCCACAGCAGAAGAGCAAGGATTGAAAGCTGGTGCTGGACCTGTTCAGCACACAGTCCCCTTTACATTGGTGCATCCATCGTTGCTTTCACTGCTAACACTCGTACAGGAAAAGCATTTGAATAGAATCAGTCCAGAGCCTGCTCCCTGCTGGCAGCAACACAGCACAGAATGAAGAGTGGCATCTGCTCACACGGCAGAAGGAGCAGCAGGGAAAGCTAGTGCTCTGCTTCTTCAGCACACAAGCAGCTTTGCAACGGGGTCACCATCATTGCAGTCTCTCCTCGGCTTCATACCTAAAAGTCCTTTTGAATCCGAATTCTCAGGTGGTGTCGCTCAGCTGCCCAGCAGCACAGTTAGTACTGCACGAACGTTTGGCCTCTGCTCCCACAGCAGAAGAGCCAGGATTGAAAGCTGGTGCTGGACCTGTTCAGCACACAATCCCTTTTACATTGGTGCATTCATCGTTGCTTTCACTGCTCACTTTCATACAGGAAAAGCATTTGAATGGAATCAGTCCAGAGGCTGCTCTCTGCTGCGCAGCAACACAGTCAGCACAGAATGAACAGTGGCATCTGCTCACACGGCAGAAGGAGCAGCAGGGAAAGCTAGTGCTCTGCTTCTTCAGCACACAAGCAGCTTTGCAACGGGGTCACCATCATTGCAGTCTCTCCTCGGGTTCATACCTAAAAGTCCATTTGAATGCAAATTCTCAGGTGGTGTCTCTCAGCTGCCCAGCAGCACAGTTAGTACAGCACGAACGTTTGGCCTCTGCTCCCACAGCAGAAGAGCCAGGATTGAAAGCTGGTGCTGGACCTGTTCAGCACACAATCACCTTTACATTGGTGCCTCCATCGTTGCTTTCACTGCTGACATTCATACAGGAAAAGCATTTGAATGGAATCAGTCCAGAGGCTGCTCTCTGCTGCGCAGCAACACAGTCAGCACAGAATGAACAGTGGCATCTGCTCACACGGCAGAAGGAGCAGCAGGGAAAGCTAGTGCTCTGCTTCTTCAGCACACAAGCAGCTTTGCAACGGGGTCACCATCATTGCAGTCTCTCCTCGGTTTCCTACCTAAAAGTCCATTTGAATCCAAATTCTCAGGTGGTGTCTCTCAGCTGCCCAGCAGCACAGTTAGTACAGCACGAACGTTTGGCCTCTGCTCCCACAGCAGAAGAGCCAGGATTGAAAGCTGGTGCTGGACCTGTTCAGCACACAATCCCCTTTACATTGGTGCATCCATCGTTGCTTTCACTGCTAACACTCGTACAGGAAAAGCATTTGAATAGAATCAGTCCTGAGGCTGCTCTCTGCTGCGCAGCAACACAGTCAGCACAGAATGAACAGTGGCATCTGCTCACACGGCAGAAGGAGCAGCAGGGAAAGCTAGTGCTCTGCTTCTTCAGCACACAAGCAGCTTTGCAACGGGGTCACCATCATTGCAGTCTCTCCTCGGTTTCCTACCTAAAAGTCCATTTGAATCCAAATTCTCAGGTGGTGTCTCTCAGCTGCCCAGCAGCACAGTTAGTACAGCACGAACGTTTGGCCTCTGCTCCCACAGCAGAAGAGCCAGGATTGAAAGCTGGTGATGGACCTGTTCAGCACACAATCCCTTTTACATTGGTGCATTCATCGTTGCTTTCACTGCTCACTTTCATACAGGAAAAGCATTTGAATAGAATCAGTCCAGAGGCTGCTCTCTGCTGCGCAGGAACACAGTCAGCACAGAATGAACAGTGGCATCTGCTCACACGGCAGAAGGAGCAGCAGGGAAAGCTAGTGCTCTGCTTCTTCAGCACACAAGCAGCTTTGCAACGGGGTCACCATCATTGCAGTCTCTCCTCGGTTTCATACCTAAAAGTCCATTTGAATCCAAATTCTCAAGCGGTCTCAGCTGCCCAGCAGCACAGTGAGTACAGCACGAACGTTTGGCATCTGCTCCCACAGCAGAAGAGCAAGGATTGAAAGCTGGTGCTGGACCTGTTCAGCACACAATCCCTTTTACATTGGTGCATTCATCGTTGCTTTCACTGCTCACTTTCATACAGGAAAAGCATTTGAATGGAATCAGTCCAGAGCCTGCTCTCTGCTGCGCAGCAACACAGTCAGCACAGAATGAGCATTAGCATCTGCTCACACGGCAGAAGGAGCAGCAGGGAAAGCTAGTGCTCTGCTTCTTCAGCACACAAGCAGCTTTGCAACGGGGTCACCATCATTGCAGTCTCTCCTCGGTTTCCTACCTAAAAGTCCATTTGAATCCAAATTCTCAGGTGGTGTCTCTCAGCTGCCCAGCAGCACAGTTAGTACAGCACGAACGTTTGGCCTCTGCTCCCACAGCAGAAGAGCCAGGATTGAAAGCTGGTGCTGGACCTGTTCAGCACACAATCCCTTTTACATTTGTGCATTCATCGTTGCTTTCACTGCTCACTTTCATACAGGAAAAGGATTTGAATGGAATCAGTCCAGAGGCTGCTCTCTGCTGCGCAGCAACACTGTCAGCACAGAATGAAGAGTGGCATCTGCTCACACGGCAGAAGGAGCAGCAGGGAAAGCTAGTGCTCTGCTTCTTCAGCACACAAGCAGCTTTGCAACGGGGTCACCATCATTGCAGTCTCTCCTCGGTTTCATACCTAAAAGTCCATTTGAATCCAAATTCTCAGGTGGTGTCTCTCAGCTGCCCAGCAGCACAGTTAGTACAGCACGAACGTTTGGCCTCTGCTCCCACAGCAGAAGAGCCAGGATTGAAAGCTGGTGATGGACCTGTTCAGCACACAATCCCTTTTACATTGGTGCATTCATCCTTGCTTTCACTGCTCACTTTCATACAGGAAAAGCATTTGAATAGAATCAGTCCAGAGGCTGCTCTCTGCTGCGCAGCAACACAGTCAGCACAGAATGAACAGTGGCATCTGCTCACACGGCAGAAGGAGCAGCAGGGAAAGCTAGTGCTCTGCTTCTTCAGCACACAAGCAGCTTTGCAACGGGGTCACCATCATTGCAGTCTCTCCTCGGTTTCATACCTAAAAGTCCTTTTGAATCCAAATTCTCAAGCGGTCTCAGCTGCCCAGCAGCACAGTGAGTACAGCACGAACGTTTGGCCTCTGCTCCCACAGCAGAAGAGCAAGGATTGAAAGCTGGTGCTGGACCTGTTCAGCACACAGTCCCCTTTACATTGGTGCATCCATCGTTGCTTTCACTGCTAACACTCGTACAGGAAAAGCATTTGAATAGAATCAGTCCAGAGCCTGCTCCCTCCTGGCAGCAACACAGCACAGAAGGAAGAGTGGCATCTGCTCACACGGCAGAAGGAGCAGCAGGGAAAGCTAGTGCTCTGCTTCTTCAGCACACAAGCAGCTTTGCAACGGGGTCACCATCATTGCAGTCTCTCCTCGGCTTCATACCTAAAAGTCCTTTTGAATCCGAATTCTCAGGTGGTGTCGCTCAGCTGCCCAGCAGCACAGTTAGTACTGCACGAACGTTTGGCCTCTGCTCCCACAGCAGAAGAGCCAGGATTGAAAGCTGGTGATGGACCTGTTCAGCACACAATCCCTTTTACATTGGTGCATTCATCGTTGCTTTCACTGCTCACTTTCATACAGGAAAAGCATTTGAATAGCATCAGTCCAGAGGCTGCTCTCTGCTGCGCAGGAACACAGTCAGCACAGAATGAACAGTGGCATCTGCTCACACGGCAGAAGGAGCAGCAGGGAAAGCTAGTGCTCTGCTTCTTCAGCACACAAGCAGCTTTGCAACGGGGTCACCATCATTGCAGTCTCTCCTCGGTTTCATACCTAAAAGTCCTTTTGAATCCAAATTCTCAAGCGGTCTCAGCTGCCCAGCAGCACAGTGAGTACAGCACGAACGTTTGGCCTCTGCTCCCACAGCAGAAGAGCAAGGATTGAAAGCTGGTGCTGGACCTGTTCAGCACACAATCCCCTTTACATTGGTGCATCCATCGTTGCTTTCACTGCTAACACTCGTACAGGAAAAGCATTTGAATAGAATCAGTCCTGAGGCTGCTCTCTGCTGCGCAGCAACACAGCACAGAATGAAGAGTGGCATCTGCTCACACGGCAGAAGGAGCAGCAGGGAAAGCTAGTGCTCTGCTTCTTCAGCACACAAGCAGCTTTGCAACGGGGTCACCATCATTCCAGTCTCTCCTCGGCTTCATACCTAAAAGTCCTTTTGAATCCGAATTCTCAGGTGGTGTCGCTCAGCTGCCCAGCAGCACAGTTAGTACTGCACGAACGTTTGGCCTCTGCTCCCACAGCAGAAGAGCCAGGATTGAAAGCTGGTGCTGGACCTGTTCAGCAAACAATCCCTTTTACATTGGTGCATTCATCGTTGCTTTCACTGCTCACTTTCATACAGGAAAAGCATTTGAATGGAATCAGTCCAGAGGCTGCTCTCTGCTGCGCAGCAACACAGTCAGCACAGAATGAACAGTGGCATCTGCTCACACGGCAGAAGGAGCAGCAGGGAAAGCTAGTGCTCTGCTTCTTCAGCACACAAGCAGCTTTGCAACGGGGTCACCATCATTGCAGTCTCTCCTCGGTTTCCTACCTAAAAGTCCATTTGAATCCAAATTCTCAGGTGGTGTCTCTCAGCTGCCCAGCAGCACAGTTAGTACAGCACGAACGTTTGGCCTCTGCTCCGACAGCAGAAGAGCCAGGATTGAAAGCTGGTGCTGGACCTGTTCAGCACACAATCACCTTTACATTGGTGCCTCCATCGTTGCTTTCACTGCTCACATTCATACAGGAAAAGCATTTGAATGGAATCAGTCCAGAGGCTGCTCTCTGCTGGCAGCAACACAGCACAGAATGAACAGTGGCATCTGCTCACACGGCAGAAGAGCAGCAGGGAAAGCTAGTGCTCTGCTTCTTCAGCACACAAGCAGCTTTGCAACGGGGTCACCATCATTGCAGTCTCTCCTCGGTTTCATACCTAAAAGTCCATTTGAATCCAAATTCTCAGGTGGTGTCTCTCAGCTGCCCAGCAGCACAGTTAGTACAGCACGAACGTTTGGCCTCTGCTCCCACAGCAGAAGAGCCAGGATTGAAAGCTGGTGCTGGACCTGTTCAGCACACAATCCCTTTTACATTGGTGCATTCATCGTTGCTTTCACTGCTCACTTTCATACAGGAAAAGGATTTGAATGGAATCAGTCCAGAGGCTGCTCTCTGCTGCGCAGCAACACTGTCAGCACAGAATGAAGAGTGGCATCTGCTCACACGGCAGAAGGAGCAGCAGGGAAAGCTAGTGCTCTGCTTCTTCAGCACACAAGCAGCTTTGCAACGGGGTCACCATCATTGCAGTCTCTCCTCGGGTTCATACCTAAAAGTCCATTTGAATGCAAATTCACAGGTGGTGTCTCTCAGCTGCCCAGCAGCACAGTTAGTACAGCACGAACGTTTGGCCTCTGCTCCCACAGCAGAAGAGCCAGGATTGAAAGCTGGTGCTGGACCTGTTCAGCACACAATCACCTTTACATTGGTGCCTCCATCGTTGCTTTCACTGCTGACATTCATACAGGAAAAGCATTTGAATGGAATCAGTCCAGAGGCTGCTCTCTGCTGCGCAGCAACACAGTCAGCACAGAATGAACAGTGGCATCTGCTCACACGGCAGAAGGAGCAGCAGGGAAAGCTAGTGCTCTGCTTCTTCAGCACACAAGCAGCTTTGCAACGGGGTCACCATCATTGCAGTCTCTCCTCGGTTTCATACCTAAAAGTCCATTTGAATCCAAATTCTCAGGTGGTGTCTCTCAGCTGCCCAGCAGCACAGTTAGTACAGCACGAACGTTTGGCCTCTGCTCCCACAGCAGAAGAGCCAGGATTGAAAGCTGGTGCTGGACCTGTTCAGCACACAATCCCCTTTACATTGGTGCATCCATCGTTGCTTTCACTGCTAACACTCGTACAGGAAAAGCATTTGAATAGAATCAGTCCTGAGGCTGCTCTCTGCTGCGCAGCAACACAGTCAGCACAGAATGAACAGTGGCATCTGCTCACACGGCAGAAGGAGCAGCAGGGAAAGCTAGTGCTCTGCTTCTTCAGCACACAAGCAGCTTTGCAACGGGGTCACCATCATTGCAGTCTCTCCTCGGTTTCCTACCTAAAAGTCCATTTGAATCCAAATTCTCAGGTGCTGTCTCTCAGCTGCCCAGCAGCACAGTTAGTACAGCACGAACGTTTGGCCTCTGCTCCCACAGCAGAAGAGCCAGGATTGAAAGCTGGTGATGGACCTGTTCAGCACACAATCCCTTTTACATTGGTGCATTCATCGTTGCTTTCACTGCTCACTTTCATACAGGAAAAGCATTTGAATAGAATCAGTCCAGAGGCTGCTCTCTGCTGCGCAGGAACACAGTCAGCACAGAATGAACAGTGGCATCTGCTCACACGGCAGAAGGAGCAGCAGGGAAAGCTAGTGCTCTGCTTCTTCAGCACACAAGCAGCTTTGCAACGGGGTCACCATCATTGCAGTCTCTCCTCGGTTTCATACCTAAAAGTCCATTTGAATCCAAATTCTCAAGCGGTCTCAGCTGCCCAGCAGCACAGTGAGTACAGCACGAACGTTTGGCATCTGCTCCCACAGCAGAAGAGCCTGGATTGAAAGCTGGTGCTGGACCTGTTCAGCACACAATCCCTTTTACATTGGTGCATTCATCGTTGCTTTCACTGCTCACTTTCATACAGGAAAAGGATTTGAATGGAATCAGTCCAGAGGCTGCTCTCTGCTGCGCAGGAACACTGTCAGCACAGAATGAAGAGTGGCATCTGCTCACACGGCAGAAGGAGCAGCAGGGAAAGCTAGTGCTCTGCTTCTTCAGCACACAAGCAGCTTTGCAACGGGGTCACCATCATTGCAGTCTCTCCTCGGCTTCGTACCTAAAAGTCCATTTGAATCCAAATTCTCAGGTGGTGTCTCTCAGCTGCCCAGCAGCACAGTTAGTACAGCACGAACGTTTGGCCTCTGCTCCCACAGCAGAAGAGCCAGGATTGAAAGCTGGTGCTGGACCTGTTCAGCACACAATCACCTTTACATTGGTGCCTCCATCGTTGCTTTCACTGCTCACATTCATACAGGAAAAGCATTTGAATGGAATCAGTCCAGAGGCTGCTCTCTGCTGGCAGCAACACAGCACAGAATGAACAGTGGCATCTGCTCACACGGCAGAAGAGCAGCAGGGAAAGCTAGTGCTCTGCTTCTTCAGCACACAAGCAGCTTTGCAACGGGGTCACCATCATTGCAGTCTCTCCTCGGGTTCATACCTAAAAGTCCATTTGAATCCAAATTCTCAAGCGGTCTCAGCTGCCCAGCAGCACAGTGAGTACAGCACGAACGTTTGGCCTCTGCTCCCACAGCAGAAGAGCCAGGATTGAAAGCTGGTGCTGGACCTGTTCAGCACACAATCCCCTTTACATTGGTGCCTCCATCGTTGCTTTCACTGCTAACACTCATACAGGTAAAGCATTTGAATAGAATCCGTCCAGAGCCTGCTCCCTGCTGGCAGCAACACAGCACAGAATGAACAGGGGCATCTGCTCACACGGCAGAAGAGCAGCAGGGAAAGCTAGTGCTCTGCTTCTTCAGCACACAAGCAGCTTTGCAACGGGGTCACCATCATTGCAGTCTCTCCTCGGTTTCATACCTAAAAGTCCATTTGAATCCAAATTCTCAGGTGGTGTCTCTCAGCTGCCCAGCAGCACAGTTAGTACAGCACGAACGTTTGGCCTCTGCTCCCACAGCAGAAGAGCCAGGATTGAAAGCTGGTGCTGGACCTGCTCAGCACACAATCCCTTTTACATTGGTGCATTCATCGTTGCTTTCACTGCTCACTTTCATACAGGAAAAGCATTTGAATGGATTCAGTCCAGAGGCTGCTCTCTGCTGCGCAGCAACACAGTCAGCACAGAATGAGCATTAGCATCTGCTCACACGGCAGAAGGAGCAGCAGGGAAAGCTAGTGCTCTGCTTCTTCAGCACACAAGCAGCTTTGCAACGGGGTCACCATCATTGCAGTCTCTCCTCGGTTTCCTACCTAAAAGTCCATTTGAATCCAAATTCTCAGGTGGTGTCTCTCAGCTGCCCAGCAGCACAGTTAGTACAGCAGGAACGTTTGGCCTCTGCTCCCACAGCAGAAGAGCCAGGATTGAAAGCTGGTGCTGGACCTGTTCAGCACACAATCCCTTTTACATTTGTGCATTCATCGTTGCTTTCACTGCTCA
This sequence comes from Pezoporus flaviventris, assembly GCF_033815535.1. Classification (NCBI taxonomy): domain Eukaryota; kingdom Metazoa; phylum Chordata; class Aves; order Psittaciformes; family Psittacidae; genus Pezoporus; species Pezoporus flaviventris. The sequence goes on from NW_026892935.1 coordinate 184,156, forward strand.
CTTTCATACAGGAAAAGGATTTGAATGGAATCAGTCCAGAGGCTGCTCTCTGCTGCGCAGCAACACTGTCAGCACAGAATGAAGAGTGGCATCTGCTCACACGGCAGAAGGAGCAGCAGGGAAAGCTAGTGCTCTGCTTCTTCAGCACACAAGCAGCTTTGCAACGGGGTCACCATCATTGCAGTCTCTAATCGGTTTCATACCTAAAAGTCCATTTCAATCCAAATTCTCAAGCGGTCTCAGCTGCCCAGCAGCACAGTGAGTACTGCAAGAACGTTTGGCATCTGCTCCCACAGCAGAAGAGCAAGGATTGAAAGCTGGTGCTGGACCTGTTCAGCACACAATCCCCTTTACATTGGTGCATCCATCGTTGCTTTCACTGCTAACACTCGTACAGGAAAAGCATTTGAATAGAATCAGTCCTGAGGCTGCTCTCTGCTGCGCAGCAACACAGTCAGCACAGAATGAACAGTGGCATCTGCTCACACGGCAGAAGGAGCAGCAGGGAAAGCTAGTGCTCTGCTTCTTCAGCACACAAGCAGCTTTGCAACGGGGTCACCATCATTGCAGTCTCTCCTCGGTTTCATACCTAAAAGTCCATTTGAATCCAAATTCTCAGGTGGTGTCTCTCAGCTGCCCAGCAGCACAGTTAGTACAGCACGAACGTTTGGCCTCTGCTCCCACAGCAGAAGAGCCAGGATTGAAAGCTGGTGATGGACCTGTTCAGCACACAATCCCTTTTACATTGGTGCATTCATCGTTGCTTTCACTGCTCACTTTCATACAGGAAAAGCATTTGAATAGAATCAGTCCAGAGGCTGCTCTCTGCTGCGCAGGAACACAGTCAGCACAGAATGAACAGTGGCATCTGCTCACACGGCAGAAGGAGCAGCAGGGAAAGCTAGTGCTCTGCTTCTTCAGCACACAAGCAGCTTTGCAACGGGGTCACCATCATTGCAGTCTCTCCTCGGTTTCATACCTAAAAGTCCTTTTGAATCCAAATTCTCAAGCGGTCTCAGCTGCCCAGCAGCACAGTGAGTACAGCACGAACGTTTGGCCTCTGCTCCCACAGCAGAAGAGCAAGGATTGAAAGCTGGTGCTGGACCTGTTCAGCACACAGTCCCCTTTACATTGGTGCATCCATCGTTGCTTTCACTGCTAACACTCGTACAGGAAAAGCATTTGAATAGAATCAGTCCAGAGCCTGCTCCCTGCTGGCAGCAACACAGCACAGAATGAAGAGTGGCATCTGCTCACACGGCAGAAGGAGCAGCAGGGAAAGCTAGTGCTCTGCTTCTTCAGCACACAAGCAGCTTTGCAACGGGGTCACCATCATTGCAGTCTCTCCTCGGCTTCATACCTAAAAGTCCTTTTGAATCCGAATTCTCAGGTGGTGTCGCTCAGCTGCCCAGCAGCACAGTTAGTACTGCACGAACGTTTGGCCTCTGCTCCCACAGCAGAAGAGCCAGGATTGAAAGCTGGTGCTGGACCTGTTCAGCACACAATCCCTTTTACATTGGTGCATTCATCGTTGCTTTCACTGCTCACTTTCATACAGGAAAAGCATTTGAATGGAATCAGTCCAGAGGCTGCTCTCTGCTGCGCAGCAACACAGTCAGCACAGAATGAACAGTGGCATCTGCTCACACGGCAGAAGGAGCAGCAGGGAAAGCTAGTGCTCTGCTTCTTCAGCACACAAGCAGCTTTGCAACGGGGTCACCATCATTGCAGTCTCTCCTCGGGTTCATACCTAAAAGTCCATTTGAATGCAAATTCTCAGGTGGTGTCTCTCAGCTGCCCAGCAGCACAGTTAGTACAGCACGAACGTTTGGCCTCTGCTCCCACAGCAGAAGAGCCAGGATTGAAAGCTGGTGCTGGACCTGTTCAGCACACAATCACCTTTACATTGGTGCCTCCATCGTTGCTTTCACTGCTGACATTCATACAGGAAAAGCATTTGAATGGAATCAGTCCAGAGGCTGCTCTCTGCTGCGCAGCAACACAGTCAGCACAGAATGAACAGTGGCATCTGCTCACACGGCAGAAGGAGCAGCAGGGAAAGCTAGTGCTCTGCTTCTTCAGCACACAAGCAGCTTTGCAACGGGGTCACCATCATTGCAGTCTCTCCTCGGTTTCCTACCTAAAAGTCCATTTGAATCCAAATTCTCAGGTGGTGTCTCTCAGCTGCCCAGCAGCACAGTTAGTACAGCACGAACGTTTGGCCTCTGCTCCCACAGCAGAAGAGCCAGGATTGAAAGCTGGTGCTGGACCTGTTCAGCACACAATCCCCTTTACATTGGTGCATCCATCGTTGCTTTCACTGCTAACACTCGTACAGGAAAAGCATTTGAATAGAATCAGTCCTGAGGCTGCTCTCTGCTGCGCAGCAACACAGTCAGCACAGAATGAACAGTGGCATCTGCTCACACGGCAGAAGGAGCAGCAGGGAAAGCTAGTGCTCTGCTTCTTCAGCACACAAGCAGCTTTGCAACGGGGTCACCATCATTGCAGTCTCTCCTCGGTTTCCTACCTAAAAGTCCATTTGAATCCAAATTCTCAGGTGGTGTCTCTCAGCTGCCCAGCAGCACAGTTAGTACAGCACGAACGTTTGGCCTCTGCTCCCACAGCAGAAGAGCCAGGATTGAAAGCTGGTGATGGACCTGTTCAGCACACAATCCCTTTTACATTGGTGCATTCATCGTTGCTTTCACTTCTCACTTTCATACAGGAAAAGCATTTGAATAGAATCAGTCCAGAGGCTGCTCTCTGCTGCGCAGGAACACAGTCAGCACAGAATGAACAGTGGCATCTGCTCACACGGCAGAAGGAGCAGCAGGGAAAGCTAGTGCTCTGCTTCTTCAGCACACAAGCAGCTTTGCAACGGGGTCACCATCATTGCAGTCTCTCCTCGGTTTCATACCTAAAAGTCCATTTGAATCCAAATTCTCAAGCGGTCTCAGCTGCCCAGCAGCACAGTGAGTACAGCACGAACGTTTGGCATCTGCTCCCACAGCAGAAGAGCCTGGATTGAAAGCTGGTGCTGGACCTGTTCAGCACACAATCCCTTTTACATTGGTGCATTCATCGTTGCTTTCACTGCTCACTTTCATACAGGAAAAGCATTTGAATGGAATCAGTCCAGAGGCTGCTCTCTGCTGCACAGCAACACAGTCAGCACAGAATGAGCATTAGCATCTGCTCACACGGCAGAAGGAGCAGCAGGGAAAGCTAGTGCTCTGCTTCTTCAGCACACAAGCAGCTTTGCAACGGGGTCACCATCATTGCAGTCTCTCCTCGGTTTCCTACCTAAAAGTCCATTTGAATCCAAATTCTCAGGTGGTGTCTCTCAGCTGCCCAGCAGCACAGTTAGTACAGCACGAACGTTTGGCCTCTGCTCCCACAGCAGAAGAGCCAGGATTGAAAGCTGGTGCTGGACCTGTTCAGCACACAATCCCTTTTACATTTGTGCATTCATCGTTGCTTTCACTGCTCACTTTCATACAGGAAAAGGATTTGAATGGAATCAGTCCAGAGGCTGCTCTCTGCTGCGCAGCAACACTGTCAGCACAGAATGAAGAGTGGCATCTGCTCACACGGCAGAAGGAGCAGCAGGGAAAGCTAGTGCTCTGCTTCTTCAGCACACAAGCAGCTTTGCAACGGGGTCACCATCATTGCAGTCTCTCCTCGGTTTCATACCTAAAAGTCCATTTGAATCCAAATTCTCAGGTGGTGTCTCTCAGCTGCCCAGCAGCACAGTTAGTACAGCACGAACGTTTGGCCTCTGCTCCCACAGCAGAAGAGCCAGGATTGAAAGCTGGTGATGGACCTGTTCAGCACACAATCCCTTTTACATTGGTGCATTCATCGTTGCTTTCACTGCTCACTTTCATACAGGAAAAGCATTTGAATAGAATCAGTCCAGAGGCTGCTCTCTGCTGCGCAGGAACACAGTCAGCACAGAATGAACAGTGGCATCTGCTCACACGGCAGAAGGAGCAGCAGGGAAAGCTAGTGCTCTGCTTCTTCAGCACACAAGCAGCTTTGCAACGGGGTCACCATCATTGCAGTCTCTCCTCGGTTTCATACCTAAAAGTCCTTTTGAATCCAAATTCTCAAGCGGTATCAGCTGCCCAGCAGCACAGTGAGTACAGCACGAACGTTTGGCCTCTGCTCCCACAGCAGAAGAGCCTGGATTGAAAGCTGGTGCTGGACCTGTTCAGCACACAGTCCCCTTTACATTGGTGCATCCATCGTTGCTTTCACTGCTAACACTCGTACAGGAAAAGCATTTGAATAGAATCAGTCCAGAGCCTGCTCCCTGCTGGCAGCAACACAGCACAGAATGAAGAGTGGCATCTGCTCACACGGCAGAAGGAGCAGCAGGGAAAGCTAGTGCTCTGCTTCTTCAGCACACAAGCAGCTTTGCAACGGGGTCACCATCATTGCAGTCTCTCCTCGGCTTCATACCTAAAAGTCCTTTTGAATCCGAATTCTCAGGTGGTGTCGCTCAGCTGCCCAGCAGCACAGTTAGTACAGCACGAACGTTTGGCCTCTGCTCCCACAGCAGAAGAGCCAGGATTGAAAGCTGGTGCTGGACCTGCTCAGCACACAATCCCTTTTACATTGGTGCATTCATCGTTGCTTTCACTGCTCACTTTCATACAGGAAAAGCATTTGAATGGAATCAGTCCAGAGGCTGCTCTCTGCTGCGCAGCAACACAGTCAGCACAGAATGAACAGTGGCATCTGCTCACACGGCAGAAGGAGCAGCAGGGAAAGCTAGTGCTCTGCTTCTTCAGCACACAAGCAGCTTTGCAACGGGGTCACCATCATTGCAGTCTCTCCTCGGGTTCATACCTAAAAGTCCATTTGAATCCAAATTCTCAGGTGGTGTCTCTCAGCTGCCCAGCAGCACAGTTAGTACAGCACGAACGTTTGGCCTCTGCTCCCACAGCAGAAGAGCCAGGATTGAAAGCTGGTGATGGACCTGTTCAGCACACAATCCCTTTTACATTGGTGCATTCATCGTTGCTTTCACTGCTCACTTTCATACAGGAAAACCATTTGAATGGAATCAGTCCAGAGGCTGCTCTCTGCTGCGCAGCAACACAGTCAGCACAGAATGAACAGTAGCATCTGCTCACACGGCAGAAGGAGCAGCAGGGAAAGCTAGTGCTCTGCCTCTTCCGCACACAAGCAGCTTTGCAACGGGGTCACCATCATTGCAGTCTCTCCTCGGTTTCATACCTAAAAGTCCATTTGAATCCAAATTCTCAAGCGGTATCAGCTGCCCAGCAGCACAGTGAGTACTGCACGAACGTTTGGCCTCTGCTCCCACAGCAGAAGAGCCTGGATTGAAAGCTGGTGCTGGACCTGTTCAGCACACAATCACCTTTACATTGGTGCCTCCATCGTTGCTTTCACTGCTGACATTCATACAGGAAAAGCATTTGAATGGAATCAGTCCAGAGGCTGCTCTCTGCTGCGCAGCAACACAGCACAGAATGAACAGTGGCATCTGCTCACACGGCAGAAGGAGCAGCAGGGAAAGCTAGTGCTCTGCTTCTTCAGCACACAAGCAGCTTTGCAACGGGGTCACCATCATTGCAGTCTCTCCTCGGGTTCATACCTAAAAGTCCATTTGAATGCAAATTCTCAGGTGGTGTCTCTCAGCTGCCCAGCAGCACAGTTAGTACAGCACGAACGTTTGGCCTCTGCTCCCACAGCAGAAGAGCCAGGATTGAAAGCTGGTGCTGGACCTGTTCAGCACACAATCACCTTTACATTGGTGCCTCCATCGTTGCTTTCACTGCTCACATTCATACAGGAAAAGCATTTGAATGGAATCAGTCCAGAGGCTGCTCTCTGCTGCGCAGCAACACAGTCAGCACAGAATGAACAGTGGCATCTGCTCACACGGCAGAAGGAGCAGCAGGGAAAGCTAGTGCTCTGCTTCTTCAGCACACAAGCAGCTTTGCAACGGGGTCACCATCATTGCAGTCTCTCCTCGGTTTCCTACCTAAAAGTCCATTTGAATCCAAATTCTCAGGTGGTGTCTCTCAGCTGCCCAGCAGCACAGTTAGTACAGCACGAACGTTTGGCCTCTGCTCCCACAGCAGAAGAGCCAGGATTGAAAGCTGGTGCTGGACCTGTTCAGCACACAATCCCCTTTACATTGGTGCATCCATCGTTGCTTTCACTGCTAACACTCGTACAGGAAAAGCATTTGAATAGAATCAGTCCTGAGGCTGCTCTCTGCTGCGCAGCAACACAGTCAGCACAGAATGAACAGTGGCATCTGCTCACACGGCAGAAGGAGCAGCAGGGAAAGCTAGTGCTCTGCTTCTTCAGCACACAAGCAGCTTTGCAACGGGGTCACCATCATTGCAGTCTCTCCTCGGTTTCCTACCTAAAAGTCCATTTGAATCCAAATTCTCAGGTGGTGTCTCTCAGCTGCCCAGCAGCACAGTTAGTACAGCACGAACGTTTGGCCTCTGCTCCCACAGCAGAAGAGCCAGGATTGAAAGCTGGTGATGGACCTGTTCAGCACACAATCCCTTTTACATTGGTGCATTCATCGTTGCTTTCACTGCTCACTTTCATACAGGAAAAGCATTTGAATAGAATCAGTCCAGAGGCTGCTCTCTGCTGCGCAGGAACACAGTCAGCACAGAATGAACAGTGGCATCTGCTCACACGGCAGAAGGAGCAGCAGGGAAAGCTAGTGCTCTGCTTCTTCAGCACACAAGCAGCTTTGCAACGGGGTCACCATCATTGCAGTCTCTCCTCGGTTTCATACCTAAAAGTCCATTTGAATCCAAATTCTCAAGCGGTCTCAGCTGCCCAGCAGCACAGTGAGTACAGCACGAACGTTTGGCATCTGCTCCCACAGCAGAAGAGCCTGGATTGAAAGCTGGTGCTGGACCTGTTCAGCACACAATCCCTTTTACATTGGTGCATTCATCGTTGCTTTCACTGCTCACTTTCATACAGGAAAAGCATTTGAATGGAATCAGTCCAGAGGCTGCTCTCTGCTGCGCAGCAACACAGTCAGCACAGAATGAGCATTAGCATCTGCTCACACGGCAGAAGGAGCAGCAGGGAAAGCTAGTGCTCTGCTTCTTCAGCACACAAGCAGCTTTGCAACGGGGTCACCATCATTGCAGTCTCTCCTCGGTTTCCTACCTAAAAGTCCATTTGAATCCAAATTCTCAGGTGGTGTCTCTCAGCTGCCCAGCAGCACAGTTAGTACAGCACGAACGTTTGGCCTCTGCTCCCACAGCAGAAGAGCCAGGATTGAAAGCTGGTGCTGGACCTGTTCAGCACACAATCCCTTTTACATTTGTGCATTCATCGTTGCTTTCACTGCTCACTTTCATACAGGAAAAGGATTTGAATGGTATCAGTCCAGAGGCTGCTCTCTGCTGCGCAGCAACACTGTCAGCACAGAATGAAGAGTGGCATCTGCTCACACGGCAGAAGGAGCAGCAGGGAAAGCTAGTGCTCTGCTTCTTCAGCACACAAGCAGCTTTGCAACGGGGTCACCATCATTGCAGTCTCTCCTCGGTTTCATACCTAAAAGTCCATTTGAATCCAAATTCTCAGGTGGTGTCTCTCAGCTGCCCAGCAGCACAGTTAGTACAGCACGAACGTTTGGCCTCTGCTCCCACAGCAGAAGAGCCAGGATTGAAAGCTGGTGATGGACCTGTTCAGCACACAATCCCTTTTACATTGGTGCATTCATCGTTGCTTTCACTGCTCACTTTCATACAGGAAAAGCATTTGAATAGAATCAGTCCAGAGGCTGCTCTCTGCTGCGCAGGAACACAGTCAGCACAGAATGAACAGTGGCATCTGCTCACACGGCAGAAGGAGCAGCAGGGAAAGCTAGTGCTCTGCTTCTTCAGCACACAAGCAGCTTTGCAACGGGGTCACCATCATTGCAGTCTCTCCTCGGTTTCATACCTAAAAGTCCTTTTGAATCCAAATTCTCAAGCGGTCTCAGCTGCCCAGCAGCACAGTGAGTACAGCACGAACGTTTGGCCTCTGCTCCCACAGCAGAAGAGCAAGGATTGAAAGCTGGTGCTGGACCTGTTCAGCACACAGTCCCCTTTACATTGGTGCATCCATCGTTGCTTTCACTGCTAACACTCGTACAGGAAAAGCATTTGAATAGAATCAGTCCAGAGCCTGCTCCCTGCTGGCAGCAACACAGCACAGAATGAAGAGTGGCATCTGCTCACACGGCAGAAGGAGCAGCAGGGAAAGCTAGTGCTCTGCTTCTTCAGCACACAAGCAGCTTTGCAACGGGGTCACCATCATTGCAGTCTCTCCTCGGCTTCATACCTAAAAGTCCTTTTGAATCCGAATTCTCAGGTGGTGTCGCTCAGCTGCCCAGCAGCACAGTTAGTACAGCACGAACGTTTGGCCTCTGCTCCCACAGCAGAAGAGCCAGGATTGAAAGCTGGTGCTGGACCTGCTCAGCACACAATCCCTTTTACATTGGTGCATTCATCGTTGCTTTCACTGCTCACTTTCATACAGGAAAAGCATTTGAATGGAATCAGTCCAGAGGCTGCTCTCTGCTGCGCAGCAACACAGTCAGCACAGAATGAACAGTGGCATCTGCTCACACGGCAGAAGGAGCAGCAGGGAAAGCTAGTGCTCTGCTTCTTCAGCACACAAGCAGCTTTGCAACGGGGTCACCATCATTGCAGTCTCTCCTCGGGTTCATACCTAAAAGTCCATTTGAATCCAAATTCTCAGGTGGTGTCTCTCAGCTGCCCAGCAGCACAGTTAGTACAGCACGAACGTTTGGCCTCTGCTCCCACAGCAGAAGAGCCAGGATTGAAAGCTGGTGATGGACCTGTTCAGCACACAATCCCTTTTACATTGGTGCATTCATCGTTGCTTTCACTGCTCACTTTCATACAGGAAAACCATTTGAATGGAATCAGTCCAGAGGCTGCTCTCTGCTGCGCAGCAACACAGTCAGCACAGAATGAACAGTAGCATCTGCTCACACGGCAGAAGGAGCAGCAGGGAAAGCTAGTGCTCTGCCTCTTCAGCACACAAGCAGCTTTGCAACGGGGTCACCATCATTGCAGTCTCTCCTCGGTTTCATACCTAAAAGTCCATTTGAATCCAAATTCTCAAGCGGTATCAGCTGCCCAGCAGCACAGTGAGTACTGCACGAACGTTTGGCCTCTGCTCCCACAGCAGAAGAGCCTGGATTGAAAGCTGGTGCTGGACCTGTTCAGCACACAATCACCTTTACATTGGTGCCTCCATCGTTGCTTTCACTGCTGACATTCATACAGGAAAAGCATTTGAATGGAATCAGTCCAGAGGCTGCTCTCTGCTGCGCAGCAACACAGCACAGAATGAACAGTGGCATCTGCTCACACGGCAGAAGGAGCAGCAGGGAAAGCTAGTGCTCTGCTTCTTCAGCACACAAGCAGCTTTTCAACGGGGTCACCATCATTGCAGTCTCTCCTCGGTTTCCTACCTAAAAGTCCATTTGAATCCAAATTCTCAGGTGGTGTCTCTCAGCTGCCCAGCAGCACAGTTAGTACAGCACGAACGTTTGGCCTCTGCTCCCACAGCAGAAGAGCCAGGATTGAAAGCTGGTGCTGGACCTGTTCAGCACACAATCCCCTTTACATTGGTGCATCCATCGTTGCTTTCACTGCTAACACTCGTACAGGAAAAGCATTTGAATAGAATCAGTCCTGAGGCTGCTCTCTGCTGCGCAGCAACACAGTCAGCACAGAATGAACAGTGGCATCTGCTCACACGGCAGAAGGAGCAGCAGGGAAAGCTAGTGCTCTGCTTCTTCAGCACACAAGCAGCTTTGCAACGGGGTCACCATCATTGCAGTCTCTCCTCGGTTTCCTACCTAAAAGTCCATTTGAATCCAAATTCTCAGGTGGTGTCTCTCAGCTGCCCAGCAGCACAGTTAGTACAGCACGAACGTTTGGCCTCTGCTCCCACAGCAGAAGAGCCAGGATTGAAAGCTGGTGATGGACCTGTTCAGCACACAATCCCTTTTACATTGGTGCATTCATCGTTGCTTTCACTGCTCACTTTCATACAGGAAAAGCATTTGAATAGAATCAGTCCAGAGGCTGCTCTCTGCTGCGCAGCAACACAGTCAGCACAGAATGAACAGTGGCATCTGCTCACACGGCAGAAGGAGCAGCAGGGAAAGCTAGTGCTCTGCTTCTTCAGCACACAAGCAGCTTTGCAACGGGGTCACCATCATTGTAGTCTCTCCTCGGTTTCCTACCTAAAAGTCCATTTGAATCCAAATTCTCAGGTGGTGTCTCTCAGCTGCCCAGCAGCACAGTGAGTACAGCACGAACGTTTGGCATCTGCTCCCACAGCAGAAGAGCCTGGATTGAAAGCTGGTGCTGGACCTGTTCAGCACACAATCCCTTTTACATTGGTGCATTCATCGTTGCTTTCACTGCTCACTTTCATACAGGAAAAGGATTTGAATGGAATCAGTCCAGAGGCTGCTCTCTGCTGCGCAGGAACACTGTCAGCACAGAATGAAGAGTGGCATCTGCTCACACGGCAGAAGGAGCAGCAGGGAAAGCTAGTGCTCTGCTTCTTCAGCACACAAGCAGCTTTGCAACGGGGTCACCATCATTGCAGTCTCTCCTCGGCTTCATACCTAAAAGTCCATTTGAATCCAAATTCTCAGGTGGTGTCTCTCAGCTGCCCAGCAGCACAGTTAGTACAGCACGAACGTTTGGCCTCTGCTCCCACAGCAGAAGAGCCAGGATTGAAAGCTGGTGCTGGACCTGTTCAGCACACAATCCCTTTTACATTGGTGCATTCATCGTTGCTTTCACTGCTCACTTTCATACAGGAAAAGCATTTGAATGGAATCAGTCCAGAGGCTGCTCTCTGCTGCGCAGCAACACAGTCAGCACAGAATGAACAGTGGCATCTGCTCACACGGCAGAAGGACCAGCAGGGAAAGCTAGTGCTCTGCTTCTTCAGCACACAAGCAGCTTTGCAACGGGGTCACCATCATTGCAGTCTCTCCTCGGGTTCATACCTAAAAGTCCATTTGAATCCAAATTCTCAGGTGGTGTCTCTCAGCTGCCCAGCAGCACAGTTAGTACAGCACGAACGTTTGGCCTCTGCTCCCACAGCAGAAGAGCCAGGATTGAAAGCTGGTGCTGGACCTGTTCAGCACACAATCCCCTTTACATTGGTGCCTCCATCGTTGCTTTCACTGCTAACACTCATACAGGTAAAGCATTTGAATAGAATCCGTCCAGAGCCTGCTCCCTGCTGGCAGCAACACAGCACAGAATGAACAGTGGCATCTGCTCACACGGCAGAAGAGCAGCAGGGAAAGCTAGTGCTCTGCTTCTTCAGCACACAAGCAGCTTTGCAACGGGGTCACCATCATTGCAGTCTCTCCTCGGTTTCATACCTAAAAGTCCATTTGAATCCAAATTCTCAGGTGGTGTCTCTCAGCTGCCCAGCAGCACAGTTAGTACAGCACGAACGTTTGGCCTCTGCTCCCACAGCAGAAGAGCCAGGATTGAAAGCTGGTGCTGGACCTGTTCAGCACACAGTCCCCTTTACATTGGTGCATCCATCGTTGCTTTCACTGCTAACACTCGTACAGGAAAAGCATTTGAATAGAATCAGTCCAGAGCCTGCTCCCTGCTGGCAGCAACACAGCACAGAATGAAGAGTGGCATCTGCTCACACGGCAGAAGGAGCAGCAGGGAAAGCTAGTGCTCTGCTTCTTCAGCACACAAGCAGCTTTGCAACGGGGTCACCATCATTGCAGTCTCTCCTCGGCTTCATACCTAAAAGTCCTTTTGAATCCGAATTCTCAGGTGGTGTCGCTCAGCTGCCCAGCAGCACAGTTAGTACTGCACGAACGTTTGGCCTCTGCTCCCACAGCAGAAGAGCCAGGATTGAAAGCTGGTGCTGGACCTGTTCAGCACACAATCCCTTTTACATTGGTGCATTCATCGTTGCTTTCACTGCTCACTTTCATACAGGAAAAGCATTTGAATGGAATCAGTCCAGAGGCTGCTCTCTGCTGCGCAGCAACACTGTCAGCACAGAATGAACAGTGGCATCTGCTCACACGGCAGAAGGAGCAGCAGGGAAAGCTAGTGCTCTGCTTCTTCAGCACACAAGCAGCTTTGCAACGGGGTCACCATCATTGCAGTCTCTCCTCGGGTTCATACCTAAAAGTCCATTTGAATGCAAATTCTCAGGTGGTGTCTCTCAGCTGCCCAGCAGCACAGTTAGTACAGCACGAACGTTTGGCCTCTGCTCCCACAGCAGAAGAGCCAGGATTGAAAGCTGGTGCTGGACCTGTTCAGCACACAATCACCTTTACATTGGTGCCTCCATCGTTGCTTTCACTGCTGACATTCATACAGGAAAAGCATTTGAATGGAATCAGTCCAGAGGCTGCTCTCTGCTGCGCAGCAACACAGTCAGCACAGAATGAACAGTGGCATCTGCTCACACGGCAGAAGGAGCAGCAGGGAAAGCTAGTGCTCTGCTTCTTCAGCACACAAGCAGCTTTGCAACGGGGTCACCATCATTGCAGTCTCTCCTCGGTTTCCTACCTAAAAGTCCATTTGAATCCAAATTCTCAGGTGGTGTCTCTCAGCTGCCCAGCAGCACAGTTAGTACAGCACGAACGTTTGGCCTCTGCTCCCACAGCAGAAGAGCCAGGATTGAAAGCTGGTGCTGGACCTGTTCAGCACACAATCCCCTTTACATTGGTGCATCCATCGTTGCTTTCACTGCTAACACTCGTACAGGAAAAGCATTTGAATAGAATCAGTCCTGAGGCTGCTCTCTGCTGCGCAGCAACACAGTCAGCACAGAATGAACAGTGGCATCTGCTCACACGGCAGAAGGAGCAGCAGGGAAAGCTAGTGCTCTGCTTCTTCAGCACACAAGCAGCTTTGCAACGGGGTCACCATCATTGCAGTCTCTCCTCGGTTTCCTACCTAAAAGTCCATTTGAATCCAAATTCTCAGGTGGTGTCTCTCAGCTGCCCAGCAGCACAGTTAGTACAGCACGAACGTTTGGCCTCTGCTCCCACAGCAGAAGAGCAAGGATTGAAAGCTGGTGCTGGACCTGTTCAGCACACAATCCCCTTTACATTGGTGCATTCATCGTTGCTTTCACTGCTCACTTTCATACAGGAAAAGCATTTGAATAGAATCAGTCCAGAGGCTGCTCTCTGCTGCGCAGGAACACAGTCAGCACAGAATGAACAGTGGCATCTGCTCACACGGCAGAAGGAGCAGCAGGGAAAGCTAGTGCTCTGCTTCTTCAGCACACAAGCAGCTTTGCAACGGGGTCACCATCATTGCAGTCTCTCCTCGGTTTCATACCTAAAAGTCCATTTGAATCCAAATTCTCAAGCGGTCTCAGCTGCCCAGCAGCACAGTGAGTACAGCACGAACGTTTGGCATCTGCTCCCACAGCAGAAGAGCCTGGATTGAAAGCTGGTGCTGGACGTGTTCAGCACACAATCCCTTTTACATTGGTGCATTCATCGTTGCTTTCACTGCTCACTTTCATACAGGAAAAGCATTTGAATGGAATCAGTCCAGAGGCTGCTCTCTGCTGCGCAGCAACACAGTCAGCACAGAATGAGCATTAGCATCTGCTCACACGGCAGAAGGAGCAGCAGGGAAAGCTAGTGCTCTGCTTCTTCAGCACACAAGCAGCTTTGCAACGGGGTCACCATCATTGCAGTCTCTCCTCGGTTTCCTACCTAAAAGTCCATTTGAATCCAAATTCTCAGGTGGTGTCTCTCAGCTGCCCAGCAGCACAGTTAGTACAGCACGAACGTTTGGCCTCTGCTCCCACAGCAGAAGAGCCAGGATTGAAAGCTGGTGCTGGACCTGTTCAGCACACAATCCCTTTTACATTTGTGCATTCATCGTTGCTTTCACTGCTCACTTTCATACAGGAAAAGGATTTGAATGGAATCAGTCCAGAGGCTGCTCTCTGCTGCGCAGCAACACTGTCAGCACAGAATGAAGAGTGGCATCTGCTCACACGGCAGAAGGAGCAGCAGGGAAAGCTAGTGCTCTGCTTCTTCAGCACACAAGCAGCTTTGCAACGGGGTCACCATCATTGCAGTCTCTCCTCGGTTTCATACCTAAAAGTCCATTTGAATCCAAATTCTCAGGTGGTGTCTCTCAGCTGCCCAGCAGCACAGTGAGTACAGCACGAACGTTTGGCCTCTGCTCCCACAGCAGAAGAGCCAGGATTGAAAGCTGGTGCTGGACCTGTTCAGCACACAATCCCTTTTACATTGGTGCATTCATCGTTGCTTTCACTGCTCACTTTCATACAGGAAAAGCATTTGAATAGAATCAGTCCAGAGGCTGCTCTCTGCTGCGCAGGAACACAGTCAGCACAGAATGAACAGTGGCATCTGCTCACACGGCAGAAGGAGCAGCAGGGAAAGCTAGTGCTCTGCTTCTTCAGCACACAAGCAGCTTTGCAACGGGGTCACCATCATTGCAGTCTCTCCTCGGTTTCATACCTAAAAGTCCTTTTGAATCCAAATTCTCAAGCGGTCTCAGCTGCCCAGCAGCACAGTGAGTACAGCACGAACTTTTGGCCTCTGCTCCCACAGCAGAAGAGCAAGGATTGAAAGCTGGTGCTGGACCTGTTCAGCACACAGTCCCCTTTACATTGGTGCATCCATCGTTGCTTTCACTGCTAACACTCGTACAGGAAAAGCATTTGAATAGAATCAGTCCAGAGCCTGCTCCCTGCTGGCAGCAACACAGCACAGAATGAAGAGTGGCATCTGCTCACACGGCAGAAGGAGCAGCAGGGAAAGCTAGTGCTCTGCTTCTTCAGCACACAAGCAGCTTTGCAACGGGGTCACCATCATTGCAGTCTCTCCTCGGCTTCATACCTAAAAGTCCTTTTGAATCCGAATTCTCAGGTGGTGTCGCTCAGCTGCCCAGCAGCACAGTTAGTACTGCACGAACGTTTGGCCTCTGCTCCCACAGCAGAAGAGCCAGGATTGAAAGCTGGTGCTGGACCTGTTCAGCACACAATCCCTTTTACATTGGTGCATTCATCGTTGCTTTCACTGCTCACTTTCATACAGGAAAAGCATTTGAATGGAATCAGTCCAGAGGCTGCTCTCTGCTGCGCAGCAACACAGTCAGCACAGAATGAACAGTGGCATCTGCTCACACGGCAGAAGGAGCAGCAGGGAAAGCTAGTGCTCTGCTTCTTCAGCACACAAGCAGCTTTGCAACGGGGTCACCATCATTGCAGTCTCTCCTCGGTTTCATACCTAAAAGTCCATTTGAATCCAAATTCTCAGGTGGTGTCTCTCAGCTGCCCAGCAGCACAGTTAGTACAGCACGAACGTTTGGCCTCTGCTCCCACAGCAGAAGAGCCAGGATTGAAAGCTGGTGCTGGACCTGTTCAGCACACAATCACTTTTACATTGGTGCATTCATCGTTGCTTTCACTGCTCACTTTCATACAAGAAAAGCATTTGAATGGAATCAGTCCAGAGCCTGCTCTCTGCTGCGCAGCAACACAGTCAGCACAGAATGAACAGTGGCATCTGCTCACACGGCAGAAGGAGCAGCAGGGAAAGCTAGTGCTGTGTCTCTTCAGCACACAAGCAGCTTTGCAACGGGGTCACCATCATTGCAGTCTCTCCTCGGTTTCCTACCTAAAAGTACATTTGATTCCAAATTCTCAGGTGGTGTCGCTCAGCTGCCCAGCAGCACAGTGAGTACAGCACGAACGTTTGGCCTCTGCTCCCACAGCAGAAGAGCCAGGATTGAAAGCTGGTGCTGGACCTGTTCAACACACAATCCCCTTTACATTGGTGCCTCCATTGTTGCTTTCACTGCTAACACTCATACAGGAAAAGCATTTGAATAGAATCAGTCCAGAGCCTGCTCCATGCTGGCAGCAACACAGCACAGAATGAACAGAGGCATCTGCTCACACGGCAGAAGGACCAGCAGGGAAAGCTAGTGCTGTGTCTCTTCAGCACAAAAGCAGCTTTGCAACGTGGTCACCATCATTGCAGTCTCTCCTCGGTTTCATACCTAAAAGTCCATTTGAATCCAAATTCTCAGGTGGTGTCTCTCAGCTGCCCAGCAGCACAGTTAGTACAGCACGAACGTTTGGCCTCTGCTCCCACAGCAGAAGAGCCAGGATTGAAAGCTGGTGCTGGACCTGTTCAGCACACAATCACCTTTACATTGGTGCATTCATTGTTGCTTTCACTGCTCACTTTCATACAAGAAAAGCATTTGAATGGAATCAGTCCAGAGGCTGCTCTCTGCTGCGCAGCAACACAGTCAGCACAGAATGAACAGTGGCATCTGCTCACACGGCAGAAGGAGCAGCAGGGAAAGCTAGTGCTGTGTCTCTTCAGCACACAAGCAGCTTTGCAACGGGGTCACCATCATTGCAGTCTCTCCTCGGTTTCCTACCTAAAAGTCCATTTGAATCCAAATTCTCAGGTGGTGTCTCTCAGCTGCCCAGCAGCACAGTGAGTACAGCACGAACGTTTGGCCTCTGCTCCCACAGCAGAAGAGCCAGGATTGAAAGCTGGTGCTGGACCTGTTCAGCACACAATCACCTTTACATTGGTGCATCCATCGTTGCTTTCACTGCTCACTTTCATACAGGAAAAGCATTTGAATGGAATTAGTCCAGAGCCTGCTCTCTGCTGCGCAGCAACACAGTCAGCACAGAATGAACAGTGGCATCTGCTCACACGGCAGAAGGACCAGCAGGGAAAGCTAGTGCTGTGTCTCTTCAGCACACAAGCAGCTTTGCAACGGGGTCACCATCATTGCAGTCTCTCCTCGGTTTCCTACCTAAAAGTCCATTTGAATCCAAATTCTCAGGTGGTCTCAGCTGCCCAGCAGCACAGTGAGTACAGCACGAACGTTTGGCCTCTGCTCCCACAGCAGAAGAGCCAGGATTGAAAGCTGGTGCTGGACCTGTCCAGCACACAATCCCCTTTACATTGGTGCCTCCATCGTTGCTTTCACTGCTCACTTTCATACAGGAAAAGCTTTTGAATGGAATCAGTCCAGAGCCTGCTCTCTGCTGCGCAGCAACACAGTCAGCACAGAATGAACAGTAGCATCTGCTCACACGGCAGAAGGAGCAGCAGGGAAAGCTAGTGCTCTGCCTCTTCAGCACACAAGCAGCTTTGCAACGGGGTCACCATCATTGCAGTCTCTCCTCGGTTTCATACCTAAAAGTCCATTTGAATCCAAATTCTCAAGCGGTATCAGCTGCCCAGCAGCACAGTGAGTACTGCACGAACGTTTGGCCTCTGCTCCCACAGCAGAAGAGCCAGGATTGAAAGCTGGTGCTGGACCTGTTCAGCACACAATCACCTTTACATTGGTGCCTCCATCGTTGCTTTCACTGCTGACATTCATACAGGAAAAGCATTTGAATGGAATCAGTCCAGAGGCTGCTCTCTGCTGCGCAGCAACACAGCACAGAATGAACAGTGGCATCTGCTCACACGGCAGAAGGAGCAGCAGGGAAAGCTAGTGCTCTGCTTCTTCAGCACACAAGCAGCTTTGCAACGGGGTCACCATCATTGCAGTCTCTCCTCGGGTTCCTACCTAAAAGTCCATTTGAATCCAAATTCTCAGGTGGTGTCTCTCAGCTGCCCAGCAGCACAGTTAGTACAGCACGAACGTTTGGCCTCTGCTCCCACAGCAGAAGAGCCAGGATTGAAAGCTGGTGCTGGACCTGCTCAGCACACAATCCCCTTTACATTGGTGCATCCATCGTTGCTTTCACTGCTAACACTCGTACAGGAAAAGCATTTGAATAGAATCAGTCCTGAGGCTGCTCTCTGCTGCGCAGCAACACAGTCAGCACAGAATGAACAGTGGCATCTGCTGACACGGCAGAAGGAGCAGCAGGGAAAGCTAGTGCTCTGCTTCTTCAGCAAACAAGCAGCTTTGCAACGGGGTCACCATCATTGCAGTCTCTCCTCGGTTTCCTACCTAAAAGTCCATTTGAATCCAAATTCTCAGGTGGTGTCTCTCAGCTGCCCAGCAGCACAGTTAGTACAGCACGAACGTTTGGCCTCTGCTCCCACAGCAGAAGAGCCAGGATTGAAAGCTGGTGATGGACCTGTTCAGCACACAATCCCTTTTACATTGGTGCATTCATCGTTGCTTTCACTGCTCACTTTCATACAGGAAAAGCATTTGAATAGAATCAGTCCAGAGGCTGCTCTCTGCTGCGCAGGAACACAGTCAGCACAGAATGAACAGTGGCATCTGCTCACACGGCAGAAGGAGCAGCAGGGAAAGCTAGTGCTCTGCTTCTTCAGCACACAAGCAGCTTTGCAACGGGGTCACCATCATTGTAGTCTCTCCTCGGTTTCATACCTAAAAGTCCATTTGAATCCAAATTCTCAAGCGGTCTCAGCTGCCCAGCAGCACAGTGAGTACAGCACGAACTTTTGGCATCTGCTCCCACAGCAGAAGAGCCTGGATTGAAAGCTGGTGCTGGACCTGTTCAGCACACAATCCCTTTTACATTGGTGCATTCATCGTTGCTTTCACTGCTCACTTTCATACAGGAAAAGGATTTGAATGGAATCAGTCCAGAGGCTGCTCTCTGCTGCGCAGGAACACTGTCAGCACAGAATGAAGAGTGGCATCTGCTCACACGGCAGAAGGAGCAGCAGGGAAAGCTAGTGCTCTGCTTCTTCAGCACACAAGCAGCTTTGCAACGGGGTCACCATCATTGCAGTCTCTCCTCGGCTTCATACCTAAAAGTCCATTTGAATCCAAATTCTCAGGTGGTGTCTCTCAGCTGCCCAGCAGCACAGTTAGTACAGCACGAACGTTTGGCCTCTGCTCCCACAGCAGAAGAGCCAGGATTGAAAGCTGGTGCTGGACCTGTTCAGCACACAATCCCTTTTAAATTGGTGCATTCATCGTTGCTTTCACTGCTCACTTTCATACAGGAAAAGCATTTGAATGGAATCAGTCCAGAGGCTGCTCTCTGCTGCGCAGCAACACAGTCAGCACAGAATGTACAGTGGCATCTGCTCACACGGCAGAAGGACCAGCAGGGAAAGCTAGTGCTCTGCTTCTTCAGCACACAAGCAGCTTTGCAACGGGGTCACCATCATTGCAGTCTCTCCTCGGGTTCATACCTAAAAGTCCATTTGAATCCAAATTCTCAGGTGGTGTCTCTCAGCTGCCCAGCAGCACAGTTAGTACAGCACGAACGTTTGGCCTCTGCTCCCACAGCAGAAGAGCCAGGATTGAAAGCTGGTGCTGGACCTGTTCAGCACACAATCCCCTTTACATTGGTGCCTCCATCGTTGCTTTCACTGCTAACACTCATACAGGTAAAGCATTTGAATAGAATCCGTCCAGAGCCTGCTCCCTGCTGGCAGCAACACAGCACAGAATGAACAGTGGCATCTGCTCACACGGCAGAAGAGCAGCAGGGAAAGCTAGTGCTCTGCTTCTTCAGCACACAAGCAGCTTTGCAACGGGGTCACCATCATTGCAGTCTCTCCTCGGTTTCATACCTAAAAGTCCATTTGAATCCAAATTCTCAGGTGGTGTCTCTCAGCTGCCCAGCAGCACAGTTAGTACAGCACGAACGTTTGGCCTCTGCTCCCACAGCAGAAGAGCCAGGATTGAAAGCTGGTGCTGGACCTGTTCAGCACACAATCCCTTTTACATTGGTGCATTCATCGTTGCTTTCACTGCTCAATTTCATACAGGAAAAGCATTTGAATGGAATCAGTCCAGAGGCTGCTCTCTGCTGCGCAGCAACACAGTCAGCACAGAATGAGCATTAGCATCTGCTCACACGGCAGAAGGAGCAGCAGGGAAAGCTAGTGCTCTGCTTCTTCAGCACACAAGCAGCTTTGCAACGGGGTCACCATCATTGCAGTCTCTCCTCGGTTTCCTACCTAAAAGTCCATTTGAATCCAAATTCTCAGGTGGTGTCTCTCAGCTGCCCAGCAGCACAGTTAGTACAGCACGAACGTTTGGCCTCTGCTCCCACAGCAGAAGAGCCAGGATTGAAAGCTGGTGCTGGACCTGTTCAGCACACAATCCCTTTTACATTTGTGCATTCATCGTTGCTTTCACTGCTCACTTTCATACAGGAAAAGGATTTCAATGGAATCAGTCCAGAGGCTGCTCTCTGCTGCGCAGCAACACTGTCAGCACAGAATGAAGAGTGGCATCTGCTCACACGGCAGAAGGAGCAGCAGGGAAAGCTAGTGCTCTGCTTCTTCAGCACACAAGCAGCTTTGCAACGGGGTCACCATCATTGCAGTCTCTAATCGGTTTCATACCTAAAAGTCCATTTCAATCCAAATTCTCAAGCGGTCTCAGCTGCCCAGCAGCACAGTGAGTACTGCAAGAACGTTTGGCATCTGCTCCCACAGCAGAAGAGCAAGGATTGAAAGCTGGTGCTGGACCTGTTCAGCACACAATCCCCTTTACATTGGTGCATCCATCGTTGCTTTCACTGCTAACACTCGTACAGGAAAAGCATTTGAATAGAATCAGTCCTGAGGCTGCTCTCTGCTGCGTAGCAACACAGTCAGCACAGAATGAACAGTGGCATCTGCTCACACGGCAGAAGGAGCAGCAGGGAAAGCTAGTGCTCTGCTTCTTCAGCACACAAGCAGCTTTGCAACGGGGTCACCATCATTGCAGTCTCTCCTCGGTTTCATACCTAAAAGTCCATTTGAATCCAAATTCTCAGGTGGTGTCTCTCAGCTGCCCAGCAGCACAGTTAGTACAGCACGAACGTTTGGCCTCTGCTCCCACAGCAGAAGAGCCAGGATTGAAAGCTGGTGCTGGACCTGTTCAGCACACAATCCCTTTTACATTGGTGCATTCATCGTTGCTTTCACTGCTCACTTTCATACAGGAAAAGCATTTGAATAGAATCAGTCCAGAGGCTGCTCTCTGCTGCGCAGGAACACAGTCAGCACAGAATGAACAGTGGCATCTGCTCACACGGCAGAAGGAGCAGCAGGGAAAGCTAGTGCTCTGCTTCTTCAGCACACAAGCAGCTTTGCAACGGGGTCACCATCATTGCAGTCTCTCCTCGGTTTCAT
The DNA here is from genome assembly GCF_033815535.1 of Pezoporus flaviventris. Taxonomy (NCBI): domain Eukaryota; kingdom Metazoa; phylum Chordata; class Aves; order Psittaciformes; family Psittacidae; genus Pezoporus; species Pezoporus flaviventris. The sequence continues at coordinate 205,307 of NW_026892935.1, forward strand.
ACCTAAAAGTCCTTTTGAATCCAAATTCTCAAGCGGTCTCAGCTGCCCAGCAGCACAGTGAGTACAGCACGAACGTTTGGCCTCTGCTCCCACAGCAGAAGAGCAAGGATTGAAAGCTGGTGCTGGACCTGTTCAGCACACAGTCCCCTTTACATTGGTGCATCCATCGTTGCTTTCACTGCTAACACTCGTACAGGAAAAGCTTTTGAATAGAATCAGTCCAGAGCCTGCTCCCTGCTGGCAGCAACACAGCACAGAATGAAGAGTGGCATCTGCTCACACGGCAGAAGGAGCAGCAGGGAAAGCTAGTGCTCTGCTTCTTCAGCACACAAGCAGCTTTGCAACGGGGTCACCATCATTGCAGTCTCTCCTCGGCTTCATACCTAAAAGTCCTTTTGAATCCTAATTCTCAGGTGGTGTCGCTCAGCTGCCCAGCAGCACAGTTAGTACTGCACGAACGTTTGGCCTCTGCTCCCACAGCAGAAGAGCCAGGATTGAAAGCTGGTGCTGGACCTGTTCAGCACACAATCCCTTTTACATTGGTGCATTCATCGTTGCTTTCACTGCTCACTTTCATACAGGAAAAGCATTTGAATGGAATCAGTCCAGAGGCTGCTCTCTGCTGCGCAGCAACACAGTCAGCACAGAATGAACAGTGGCATCTGCTCACACGGCAGAAGGAGCAGCAGGGAAAGCTAGTGCTCTGCTTCTTCAGCACACAAGCAGCTTTGCAACGGGGTCACCATCATTGCAGTCTCTCCTCGGGTTCATACCTAAAAGTCCATTTGAATGCAAATTCTCAGGTGGTGTCTCTCAGCTGCCCAGCAGCACAGTTAGTACAGCACGAACGTTTGGCCTCTGCTCCCACAGCAGAAGAGCCAGGATTGAAAGCTGGTGCTGGACCTGTTCAGCACACAATCACCTTTACATTGGTGCCTCCATCGTTGCTTTCACTGCTGACATTCATACAGGAAAAGCATTTGAATGGAATCAGTCCTGAGGCTCCTCTCTGCTGCGCAGCAACACAGTCAGCACAGAATGAACAGTGGCATCTGCTCACACGGCAGAAGGAGCAGCAGGGAAAGCTAGTGCTCTGCTTCTTCAGCACACAAGCAGCTTTGCAACGGGGTCACCATCATTGCAGTCTCTCCTCGGTTTCCTACCTAAAAGTCCATTTGAATCCAAATTCTCAGGTGGTGTCTCTCAGCTGCCCAGCAGCACAGTTAGTACAGCACGAACGTTTGGCCTCTGCTCCCACAGCAGAAGAGCCAGGATTGAAAGCTGGTGCTGGACCTGTTCAGCACACAATCCCCTTTACATTGGTGCATCCATCGTTGCTTTCACTGCTAACACTCGTACAGGAAAAGCATTTGAATAGAATCAGTCCTGAGGCTGCTCTCTGCTGCGCAGCAACACAGTCAGCACAGAATGAACAGTGGCATCTGCTCACACGGCAGAAGGAGCAGCAGGGAAAGCTAGTGCTCTGCTTCTTCAGCACACAAGCAGCTTTGCAACGGGGTCACCATCATTGCAGTCTCTCCTCGGTTTCCTACCTAAAAGTCCATTTGAATCCAAATTCTCAGGTGGTGTCTCTCAGCTGCCCAGCAGCACAGTTAGTACAGCACGAACGTTTGGCCTCTGCTCCCACAGCAGAAGAGCCAGGATTGAAAGCTGGTGATGGACCTGTTCAGCACACAATCCCTTTTACATTGGTGCATTCATCGTTGCTTTCACTGCTCACTTTCATACAGGAAAAGCATTTGAATGGAATCAGTCCAGAGGCTGCTCTCTGCTGCGCAGGAACACAGTCAGCACAGAATGAACAGTGGCATCTGCTCACACGGCAGAAGGAGCAGCAGGGAAAGCTAGTGCTCTGCTTCTTCAGCACACAAGCAGCTTTGCAACGGGGTCACCATCATTGCAGTCTCTCCTCGGTTTCATACCTAAAAGTCCATTTGAATCCAAATTCTCAAGCGGTCTCAGCTGCCCAGCAGCACAGTGAGTACAGCACGAACGTTTGGCATCTGCTCCCACAGCAGAAGAGCCTGGATTGAAAGCTGGTGCTGGACCTGTTCAGCACACAATCCCTTTTACATTGGTGCATTCATCGTTGCTTTCACTGCTCACTTTCATACAGGAAAAGCATTTGAATGGAATCAGTCAGGAGGCTGCTCTCTGCTGCGCAGCAACACAGTCAGCACAGAATGAACAGTGGCATCTGCTCACACGGCAGAAGGAGCAGCAGGGAAAGCTAGTGCTCTGCTTCTTCAGCACACAAGCAGCTTTGCAACGGGGTCACCATCATTGCAGTCTCTCCTCGGCTTCATACCTAAAAGTCCATTTGAATGCAAATTCTCAGGTGGTGTCTCTCAGCTGCCCAGCAGCACAGTTAGTACAGCACGAACGTTTCGCCTCTGCTCCCACAGCAGAAGAGCCAGGATTGAAAGCTGGTGCTGGACCTGTTCAGCACACAATCCCCTTTACATTGGTGCCTCCATCGTTGCTTTCACTGCTAACACTCGTACAGGAAAAGCATTTGAATAGAATCAGTCCAGAGCCTGCTCCCTGCTGGCAGCAACACAGCACAGAATGAAGAGTGGCATCTGCTCACACGGCAGAAGGAGCAGCAGGGAAAGCTAGTGCTCTGCTTCTTCAGCACACAAGCAGCTTTGCAACGGGGTCACCATCATTGCAGTCTCTCCTCGGCTTCATACCTAAAAGTCCATTTGAATCCGAATTCTCAGGTGGTGTCGCTCAGCTGCCCAGCAGCACAGTTAGTACTGCACGAACTTTTGGCCTCTGCTCCCACAGCAGAAGAGCCAGGATTGAAAGCTGGTGCTGGACCTGTTCAGCACACAATCCCTTTTACATTGGTGCATTCATCGTTGCTTTCACTGCTCACTTTCATACAGGAAAAGCATTTGAATAGAATCAGTCCAGAGGCTGCTCTCTGCTGCGCAGCAACACAGTCAGCACAGAATGAACAGTGGCATCTGCTCACACGGCAGAAGGAGCAGCAGGGAAAGCTAGTGCTCTGCTTCTTCAGCACACAATCAGCTTTGCAACGGGGTCACCATCATTGCAGTCTCTCCTCGGTTTCATACCTAAAAGTCCATTTGAATCCAAATTCTCAAGCGGTCTCCGCTGCCCAGCAGCACAGTGAGTACAGCACGAACGTTTGGCATCTGCTCCCACAGCAGAAGAGCCTGGATTGAAAGCTGGTGCTGGACCTGTTCAGCACACAATCCCTTTTACATTGGTGCATTCATCGTTGCTTTCACTGCTCACTTTCATACAGGAAAAGGATTTGAATGAAATCAGTCCAGAGGCTGCTCTCTGCTGCGCAGGAACACTGTCAGCACAGAATGAAGAGTGGCATCTGCTCACACGGCAGAAGGAGCAGCAGGGAAAGCTAGTGCTCTGCTTCTTCAGCACACAAGCAGCTTTGCAACGGGGTCACCATCATTGCAGTCTCTCCTCGGCTTCATACCTAAAAGTCCATTTGAATCCAAATTCTCAGGTGGTGTCTCTCAGCTGCCCAGCAGCACAGTTAGTACAGCACGAACGTTTGGCCTCTGCTCCCACAGCAGAAGAGCCAGGATTGAAAGCTGGTGCTGGACCTGTTCAGCACACAATCACCTTTACATTGGTGCCTTCATCGTTGCTTTCACTGCTCACTTTCATACAGGAAAAGCATTTGAATGGAATCAGTCCAGAGGCTGCTCTCTGCTGCGCAGCAACACAGTCAGCACAGAATGAACAGTGGCATCTGCTCACACGGCAGAAGGAGCAGCAGGGAAAGCTAGTGCTCTGCTTCTTCAGCACACAAGCAGCTTTGCAACGGGGTCACCATCATTGCAGTCTCTCCTCGGGTTCATACCTAAAAGTCCATTTGAATCCAAATTCTCAGGTGGTGTCTCTCAGCTGCCCAGCAGCACAGTTAGTACAGCACGAACGTTTGGCCTCTGCTCCCACAGCAGAAGAGCCAGGATTGAAAGCTGGTGCTGGACCTGTTCAGCAAACAATCACCTTTACATTGGTGCCTCCATCGTTGCTTTCACTGCTCACATTCATACAGGAAAAGCATTTGAATGGAATCAGTCCAGAGGCTGCTCTCTGCTGCAGAGCAACACTGTCAGCACAGAATGAAGAGTGGCATCTGCTCACACGGCAGAAGGAGCAGCAGGGAAAGCTAGTGCTCTGCTTCTTCAGCACACAAGCAGCTTTGCAACGGGGTCACCATCATTGCAGTCTCTCCTCGGCTTCATACCTAAAAGTCCATTTGAATGCAAATTCTCAGGTGGTGTCTCTCAGCTGCCCAGCAGCACAGTTAGTACAGCACGAACGTTTCGCCTCTGCTCCCACAGCAGAAGAGCCAGGATTGAAAGCTGGTGCTGGACCTGTTCAGCACACAATCCCCTTTACATTGGTGCCTCCATCGTTGCTTTCACTGCTAACACTCGTACAGGAAAAGCATTTGAATAGAATCAGTCCAGAGCCTGCTCCCTGCTGGCAGCAACACAGCACAGAATGAAGAGTGGCATCTGCTCACACGGCAGAAGGAGCAGCAGGGAAAGCTAGTGCTCTGCTTCTTCAGCACACAAGCAGCTTTGCAACGGGGTCACCATCATTGCAGTCTCTCCTCGGCTTCATACCTAAAAGTCCATTTGAATCCGAATTCTCAGGTGGTGTCGCTCAGCTGCCCAGCAGCACAGTTAGTACTGCACGAACGTTTGGCCTCTGCTCCCACAGCAGAAGAGCCAGGATTGAAAGCTGGTGCTGGACCTGTTCAGCACACAATCCCTTTTACATTGGTGCATTCATCGTTGCTTTCACTGCTCACTTTCATACAGGAAAAGCATTTGAATAGAATCAGTCCAGAGGCTGCTCTCTGCTGCGCAGCAACACAGTCAGCACAGAATGAACAGTGGCATCTGCTCACACGGCAGAAGGAGCAGCAGGGAAAGCTAGTGCTCTGCTTCTTCAGCACACAATCAGCTTTGCAACGGGGTCACCATCATTGCAGTCTCTCCTCGGTTTCATACCTAAAAGTCCATTTGAATCCAAATTCTCAAGCGGTCTCCGCTGCCCAGCAGCACAGTGAGTACAGCACGAACGTTTGGCATCTGCTCCCACAGCAGAAGAGCCTGGATTGAAAGCTGGTGCTGGACCTGTTCAGCACACAATCCCTTTTACATTGGTGCATTCATCGTTGCTTTCACTGCTCACTTTCATACAGGAAAAGGATTTGAATGAAATCAGTCCAGAGGCTGCTCTCTGCTGCGCAGGAACACTGTCAGCACAGAATGAAGAGTGGCATCTGCTCACACGGCAGAAGGAGCAGCAGGGAAAGCTAGTGCTCTGCTTCTTCAGCACACAAGCAGCTTTGCAACGGGGTCACCATCATTGCAGTCTCTCCTCGGCTTCATACCTAAAAGTCCATTTGAATCCAAATTCTCAGGTGGTGTCTCTCAGCTGCCCAGCAGCACAGTTAGTACAGCACGAACGTTTGGCCTCTGCTCCCACAGCAGAAGAGCCAGGATTGAAAGCTGGTGCTGGACCTGTTCAGCACACAATCCCTTTTACATTGGTGCATTCATCGTTGCTTTCACTGCTCACTTTCATACAGGAAAAGCATTTGAATGGAATCAGTCCAGAGGCTGCTCTCTGCTGCGCAGCAACACAGTCAGCACAGAATGAACAGTGGCATCTGCTCACACGGCAGAAGGAGCAGCAGGGAAAGCTAGTGCTCTGCTTCTTCAGCACACAAGCAGCTTTGCAACGGGGTCACCATCATTGCAGTCTCTCCTCGGGTTCATACCTAAAAGTCCATTTGAATGCAAATTCTCAGGTGGTGTCTCTCAGCTGCCCAGCAGCACAGTTAGTACAGCACGAACGTTTGGCCTGTGCTCCCACAGCAGAAGAGCCAGGATTGAAAGCTGGTGCTGGACCTGTTCAGCAAACAATCACCTTTACATTGGTGCCTCCATCGTTGCTTTCACTGCTCACATTCATACAGGAAAAGCATTTGAATGGAATCAGTCCAGAGGCTGCTCTCTGCTGCAGAGCAACACTGTCAGCACAGAATGAAGAGTGGCATCTGCTCACACGGCAGAAGGAGCAGCAGGGAAAGCTAGTGCTCTGCTTCTTCAGCACACAAGCAGCTTTGCAACGGGGTCACCATCATTGCAGTCTCTCCTCGGCTTCATACCTAAAAGTCCTTTTGAATCCGAATTCTCAGGTGGTGTCGCTCAGCTGCCCAGCAGCACAGTTAGTACAGCACGAACGTTTGGCCTCTGCTCCCACAGCAGAAGAGCCAGGATTGAAAGCTGGTGCTGGACCTGTTCAGCACTAATCCCCTTTACATTGGTGCCTCCATCGTTGCTTTCACTGCTAACACTCGTACAGGAAAAGCATTTGAATAGAATCAGTCCAGAGCCTGCTCCCTGCTGGCAGCAACACAGCACAGAATGAAGAGTGGCATCTGCTCACACGGCAGAAGGAGCAGCAGGGAAAGCTAGTGCTCTGCTTCTTCAGCACACAAGCAGCTTTGCAACGGGGTCACCATCATTGCAGTCTCTCCTCGGCTTCATACCTAAAAGTCCATTTGAATCCGAATTCTCAGGTGGTGTCGCTCAGCTGCCCAGCAGCACAGTTAGTACTGCACGAACGTTTGGCCTCTGCTCCCACAGCAGAAGAGCCAGGATTGAAAGCTGGTGCTGGACCTGTTCAGCACACAATCCCTTTTACATTGGTGCATTCATCGTTGCTTTCACTGCTCACTTTCATACAGGAAAAGCATTTGAATAGAATCAGTCCAGAGGCTGCTCTCTGCTGCGCAGGAACACAGTCAGCACAGAATGAACAGTGGCATCTGCTCACACGGCAGAAGGAGCAGCAGGGAAAGCTAGTGCTCTGCTTCTTCAGCACACAATCAGCTTTGCAACGGGGTCACCATCATTGCAGTCTCTCCTCGGTTTCATACCTAAAAGTCCATTTGAATCCAAATTCTCAAGCGGTCTCAGCTGCCCAGCAGCACAGTGAGTACAGCACGAACGTTTGGCATCTGCTCCCACAGCAGAAGAGCCTGGATTGAAAGCTGGTGCTGGACCTGTTCAGCACACAATCCCTTTTACATTGGTGCATTCATCGTTGCTTTCACTGCTCACTTTCATACAGGAAAAGGATTTGAATGGAATCAGTCCAGAGGCTGCTCTCTGCTGCGCAGCAACACTGTCAGCACAGAATGAAGAGTGGCATCTGCTCACACGGCAGAAGGAGCAGCAGGGAAAGCTAGTGCTCTGCTTCTTCAGCACACAAGCAGCTTTGCAACGGGGTCACCATCATTGCAGTCTCTCCTCGGCTTCATACCTAAAAGTCCTTTTGAATCCGAATTCTCAGGTGGTGTCGCTCAGCTGCCCAGCAGCACAGTTAGTACAGCACGAACTTTTGGCCTCTGCTCCCACAGCAGAAGAGCCAGGATTGAAAGCTGGTGCTGGACCTGTTCAGCACACAATCCCTTTTACATTGGTGCATTCATCGTTGCTTTCACTGCTCACTTTCATACTGGAAAAGCATTTGAAAGGAATCAGTCCAGAGGCTGCTCTCTGCTGCGCAGCAACACAGTCAGCACAGAATGAACAGTGGCATCTGCTCACACGGCAGAAGGAGCAGCAGGGAAAGCTAGTGCTCTGCTTCTTCAGCACACAAGCAGCTTTTCAACGGGGTCACCATCATTGCAGTCTCTCCTCGGGTTCATTCCTAAAAGTCCATTTGAATCCAAATTCTCAGGTGGTGTCTCTCAGCTGCCCAGCAGCACAGTTAGTACAGCACGAACGTTTGGCCTCTGCTCCCACAGCAGAAGAGCCAGGATTGAAAGCTGGTGCTGGACCTGTTCAACACACAATCCCTTTTACATTGGTGCCTCCATCGTTGCTTTCACTGCTCACTTTCATACAGGAAAAGCATTTGAATGGAATCAGTCCAAAGCCTGCTCTCTGCTGCGCAGCAACACAGTCAGCACAGAATGAACAGTGGCATCTGCTCACACGGCAGAAGGAGCAGCAGGGAAAGCTAGTGCTCTGCTTCAGCACACAAGCAGCTTTTCAACGGGGTCACCATCATTGCAGTCTCTCCTCGGTTTCATACCTAAAAGTCCATTTGAATCCAAATTCTCAAGCGGTCTCAGCTGCCCAGCAGCACAGTGAGTACTGCACGAACGTTTGGCATCTGCTCCCACAGCAGAAGAGCAAGGATTGAAAGCTGGTGCTGGACCTGTTCAGCACACAATCCCCTTTACATTGGTGCCTCCATCGTTGCTTTCACTGCTCACTTTCATACAGGAAAAGCATTTGAATGGAATCAGTCCAGAGGCTGCTCTCTGCTGCACAGCAACACAGTCAGCACAGAATGAACAGTGGCATCTGCTCACACGGCAGAAGGACCAGCAGGGAAAGCTAGTGCTCTGCTTCTTCAGCACACAAGCAGCTTTGCAACGGGGTCACCATCATTGCAGTCTCTCCTCGGTTTCCTACCTAAAAGTCCAATTGAATCCAAATTCTCAGGTGGTGTCTCTCAGCTGCCCAGCAGCACAGTGAGTACAGCACGAACGTTTGGCCTCTGCTCCCACAGCAGAAGAGCCAGGATTGAAAGCTGGTGCTGGACCTGTTCAGCACACAATCACCTTTACATTGGTGCATCCATCGTTGCTTTCACTGCTAACACTCGTACAGGAAAAGCATTTGAATAGAATCAGTCCAGAGCCTGCTCCCTGCTGGCAGCAACACAGCACAGACTGAACAGTGGCATCTGCTCACAGGGCAGAAGGAGCAGCAGGGAAAGCTAGTGCTCTGCTTCTTCAGCACACAAGCAGCTTTGCAACGGGGTCACCATCATTGCAGTCTCTCCTCGGCTTCATACCTAAAAGTCCTTTTGAATCCGAATTCTCAGGTGGTGTCGCTCAGCTGCCCAGCAGCACAGTGAGTACTGCACGAACGTTTGGCCTCTGCTCCCACAGCAGAAGAGCCAGGATTGAAAGCTGGTGCTGGACCTGTTCAGCACACAATCCCTTTTACATTGGTGCATTCATCGTTGCTTTCACTGCTCACTTTCATACAGGAAAAGCATTTGAATGGAATCAGTCCAGAGGCTGCTCTCTGCTGCGCAGCAACACAGTCAGCACAGAATGAGCATTGGCATCTGCTCACACGGCAGAAGGAGCAGCAGGGAAAGCTAGTGCTCTGCTTCTTCAGCACACAAGCAGCTTTGCAACGGGGTCACCATCATTGCAGTCTGTCCTCGGGTTCATACCTAAAAGTCCATTTGAATGCAAATTCTCAGGTGGTGTCTCTCAGCTGCCCAGCAGCACAGTTAGTACAGCACGAACGTTTGGCCTCTGCTCCCACAGCAGAAGAGCCTGGATTGAAAGCTGGTGCTGGACCTGTTCAGCACACAATCACCTTTACATTGGTGCCTCCATCGTTGCTTTCACTGCTGACATTCATACAGGAAAAGCATTTGAATGGAATCAGTCCAGAGGCTGCTCTCTGCTGCGCAGCAACACAGTCAGCACAGAATGAACAGTGGCATCTGCTCACACGGCAGAAGGAGCAGCAGGGAAAGCTAGTGCTCTGCTTCTTCAGCACACAAGCAGCTTTGCAACGGGGTCACCATCATTGCAGTCTCTCCTCGGCTTCATACCTAAAAGTCCATTTGAATCCGAATTCTCAGGTGGTGTCTCTCAGCTGCCCAGCAGCACAGTTAGTACAGCACGAACGTTTGGCCTGTGCTCCCACAGCAGAAGAGCCAGGATTGAAAGCTGGTGCTGGACCTGTTCAGCACACAATCCCTTTTACATTGGTGCATTCATCGTTGCTTTCACTGCTGACATTCATACAGGAAAAGCATTTGAATGGAATCAGTCCAGAGCCTGCTCTCTGCTGCGCAGCAACACAGTCAGCACAGAATGAACAGTGGCATCTGCTCACACGGCAGAAGGAGCAGCAGGGAAAGCTAGTGCTCTGCTTCTTCAGCACACAAGCAGCTTTTCAACGGGGTCACCATCATTGCAGTCTCTCCTCGGTTTCCTACCTAAAAGTCCATTTGAATCCAAATTCTCAAGCGGTCTCAGCTGCCCAGCAGCACAGTGAGTACAGCACGAACGTTTGGCCTCTGCTCCCACAGCAGAAGAGCCAGGATTGAAAGCTGGTGCTGGACCTGTTCAGCACACAATCCCCTTTACATTGGTGCATCCATCGTTGCTTTCACTGCTAACACTCGTACAGGAAAAGCATTTGAATAGAATCAGTCCAGAGCCTGCTCCCTGCTGGCAGCAACACAGCACAGACTGAACAGTGGCATCTGCTCACACGGCAGAAGGAGCAGCAGGGAAAGCTAGTGCTCTGCTTCTTCAGCACACAAGCAGCTTTGCAACGGGGTCACCATCATTGCAGTCTCTCCTCGGCTTCATACCTAAAAGTCCTTTTGAATCCGAATTCTCAGGTGGTGTCGCTCAGCTGCCCAGCAGCACAGTTAGTACTGCACGAACGTTTGGCCTCTGCTCCCACAGCAGAAGAGCCAGGATTGAAAGCTGGTGCTGGACCTGTTCAGCACACAATCCCTTTTACATTGGTGCATTCATCGTTGCTTTCACTGCTCACTTTCATACAGGAAAAGCATTTGAATGGAATCAGTCCAGAGGCTGCTCTCTGCTGCGCAGCAACACAGTCAGCACAGAATGAGCATTGGCATCTGCTCACACGGCAGAAGGAGCAGCAGGGAAAGCTAGTGCTCTGCTTCTTCAGCACACAAGCAGCTTTGCAACGGGGTCACCATCATTGCAGTCTCTCCTCGGGTTCATACCTAAAAGTCCATTTGAATGCAAATTCTCAGGTGGTGTCTCTCAGCTGCCCAGCAGCACAGTTAGTACAGCACGAACGTTTGGCCTCTGCTCCCACAGCAGAAGAGCCAGGATTGAAAGCTGGTGCTGGACCTGTTCAGCACACAATCCCCTTTACATTGGTGCATCCATCGTTGCTTTCACTGCTAACACTCGTACAGGAAAAGCATTTGAATAGAATCAGTCCAGAGCCTGCTCCCTGCTGGCAGCAACACAGCACAGACTGAACAGTGGCATCTGCTCACACGGCAGAAGGACCAGCAGGGAAAGCTAGTGCTCTGCTTCTTCAGCACACAAGCAGCTTTGCAACGGGGTCACCATCATTGCAGTCTCTCCTCGGCTTCATACCTAAAAGTCCTTTTGAATCCGAATTCTCAGGTGGTGTCGCTCAGCTGCCCAGCAGCACAGTTAGTACTGCACGAACGTTTGGCGTCTGCTCCCACAGCAGAAGAGCCAGGATTGAAAGCTGGTGCTGGACCTGTTCAGCACACAATCCCTTTTACATTGGTGCATTCATCGTTGCTTTCACTGCTCACTTTCATACAGGAAAAGCATTTGAATGGAATCAGTCCAGAGGCTGCTCTCTGCTGCGCAGCAACACAGTCAGCACAGAATGAGCATTGGCATCTGCTCACACGGCAGAAGGAGCAGCAGGGAAAGCTAGTGCTCTGCTTCTTCAGCACACAAGCAGCTTTGCAACGGGGTCACCATCATTGCAGTCTCTCCTCGGGTTCATACCTAAAAGTCCATTTGAATGCAAATTCTCAGGTGGTGTCTCTCAGCTGCCCAGCAGCACAGTTAGTACAGCACGAACGTTTGGCCTCTGCTCCGACAGCAGAAGAGCCAGGATTGAAAGCTGGTGCTGGACCTGTTCAGCACACAATCACCTTTACATTGGTGCCTCCATCGTTGCTTTCACTGCTCACATTCATACAGGAAAAGCATTTGAATGGAATCAGTCCAGAGGCTGCTCTCTGCTGCGCAGCAACACAGTCAGCACAGAATGAACAGTGGCATCTGCTCACACGGCAGAAGGAGCAGCAGGGAAAGCTAGTGCTCTGCTTCTTCAGCACACAAGCAGCTTTGCAACGGGGTCACCATCATTGCAGTCTCTCCTCGGCTTCATACCTAAAAGTCCATTTGAATCCAAATTCTCAGGTGGTGTCGCTCAGCTGCCCAGCAGCACAGTGAGTACAGCACGAACGTTTGGCCTCTGCTCCCACAGCAGAAGAGCCAGGATTGAAAGCTGGTGCTGGACCTGTTCAGCACACAATCACCTTTACATTGGTGCCTCCATCGTTGCTTTCACTGCTCACATTCATACAGGAAAAGCATTTGAATGGAATCAGTCCAGAGCCTGCTCTCTGCTGCTCAGCAACACAGTCAGCACAGAATGAACAGTGGCATCTGCTCACACGGCAGAAGGAGCAGCAGGGAAAGCTAGTGCTCTGCTTCTTCAGCACACAAGCAGCTTTGCAACGGGGTCACCATCATTGCAGTCTCTCCTCGGCTTCATACCTAAAAGTCCATTTGAATCCGAATTCTCAGGTGGTGTCTCTCAGCTGCCCAGCAGCACAGTTAGTACAGCACGAACGTTTGGCCTGTGCTCCCACAGCAGAAGAGCCAGGATTGAAAGCTGGTGCTGGACCTGTTCAGCACACAATCACCTTTACATTGGTGCATCCATCGTTGCTTTCACTGCTAACACTCGTACAGGAAAAGCATTTGAATAGAATCAGTCCAGAGCCTGCTCCCTGCTGGCAGCAACACAGCACAGACTGAACAGTGGCATCTGCTCACACGGCAGAAGGAGCAGCAGGGAAAGCTAGTGCTCTGCTTCTTCAGCACACAAGCAGCTTTGCAACGGGGTCACCATCATTGCAGTCTCTCCTCGGCTTCATACCTAAAAGTCCTTTTGAATCCGAATTCTCAGGTGGTGTCGCTCAGCTGCCCAGCAGCACAGTTAGTACTGCACGAACGTTTGGCCTCTGCTCCCACAGCAGAAGAGCCAGGATTGAAAGCTGGTGCTGGACCTGTTCAGCACACAATCCCTTTTACATTGGTGCATTCATCGTTGCTTTCACTGCTCACTTTCATACAGGAAAAGCATTTGAATGGAATCAGTCCAGAGGCTGCTCTCTGCTGCGCAGCAACACAGTCAGCACAGAATGAGCATTGGCATCTGCTCACACGGCAGAAGGAGCAGCAGGGAAAGCTAGTGCTCTGCTTCTTCAGCACACAAGCAGCTTTGCAACGGGGTCACCATCATTGCAGTCTCTCCTCGGGTTCATACCTAAAAGTCCATTTGAATGCAAACTCTCAGGTGGTGTCTCTCAGCTGCCCAGCAGCACAGTTAGTACAGCACGAACGTTTGGCCTCTGCTCCCACAGCAGAAGAGCCAGGATTGAAAGCTGGTGCTGGACCTGTTCAGCACACAATCCCCTTTACATTGGTGCATCCATCGTTGCTTTCACTGCTAACACTCGTACAGGAAAAGCATTTGAATAGAATCAGTCCAGAGCCTGCTCCCTGCTGGCAGCAACACAGCACAGACTGAACAGTGGCATCTGCTCACACGGCAGAAGGACCAGCAGGGAAAGCTAGTGCTCTGCTTCTTCAGCACACAAGCAGCTTTGCAACGGGGTCACCATCATTGCAGTCTCTCCTCGGCTTCATACCTAAAAGTCCTTTTGAATCCGAATTCTCAGGTGGTGTCGCTCAGCTGCCCAGCAGCACAGTTAGTACTGCACGAACGTTTGGCGTCTGCTCCCACAGCAGAAGAGCCAGGATTGAAAGCTGGTGCTGGACCTGTTCAGCACACAATCCCTTTTACATTGGTGCATTCATCGTTGCTTTCACTGCTCACTTTCATACAGGAAAAGCATTTGAATGGAATCAGTCCAGAGGCTGCTCTCTGCTGCGCAGCAACACAGTCAGCACAGAATGAGCATTGGCATCTGCTCACACGGCAGAAGGAGCAGCAGGGAAAGCTAGTGCTCTGCTTCTTCAGCACACAAGCAGCTTTGCAACGGGGTCACCATCATTGCAGTCTCTCCTCGGGTTCATACCTAAAAGTCCATTTGAATGCAAATTCTCAGGTGGTGTCTCTCAGCTGCCCAGCAGCACAGTTAGTACAGCACGAACGTTTGGCCTCTGCTCCGACAGCAGAAGAGCCAGGATTGAAAGCTGGTGCTGGACCTGTTCAGCACACAATCACCTTTACATTGGTGCCTCCATCGTTGCTTTCACTGCTCAGTTTCATACAGGAAAAGCATTTGAATGGAATCAGTCCAGAGGCTGCTCTCTGCTGCGCAGCAACACAGTCAGCACAGAATGAACAGTGGCATCTGCTCACACGGCAGAAGGAGCAGCAGGGAAAGCTAGTGCTCTGCTTCTTCAGCACACAAGCAGCTTTGCAACGGGGTCACCATCATTGCAGTCTCTCCTCGGCTTCATACCTAAAAGTCCATTTGAATCCAAATTCTCAGGTGGTGTCGCTCAGCTGCCCAGCAGCACAGTGAGTACAGCACGAACGTTTGGCCTCTGCTCCCACAGCAGAAGAGCCAGGATTGAAAGCTGGTGCTGGACCTGTTCAGCACACAATCCCCTTTACATTGGTGCCTCCATCGTTGCTTTCACTGCTAACACTCATACAGGTAAAGCATTTGAATAGAATCCGTCCAGAGCCTGCTCCCTGCTGGCAGCAACACAGCACAGAATGAACAGTGGCATCTGCTCACACGGCAGAAGGAGCAGCAGGGAAAGCTAGTGCTCTGCTTCAGCACACAAGCAGCTTTTCAACGGGGTCACCATCATTGCAGTCTCTCCTCGGTTTCATACCTAAAAGTCCATTTCAATCCAAATTCTCAAGCGGTCTCAGCTGCCCAGCAGCACAGTGAGTACTGCACGAACGTTTGGCATCTGCTCCCACAGCAGAAGAGCAAGGATTGAAAGCTGGTGCTGGACCTGTTCAGCACACAATCCCCTTTACATTGGTGCATCCATCGTTGCTTTCACTGCTAACACTCGTACAGGAAAAGCATTTGAATAGAATCAGTCCAGAGCCTGCTCCCTGCTGGCAGCAACACAGCACAGAATGAAGAGTGGCATCTGCTCACACGGCAGAAGGACCAGCAGGGAAAGCTAGTGCTCTGCTTCTTCAGCACACAAGCAGCTTTGCAACGGGGTCACCATCATTGCAGTCTCTCCTCGGCTTCATACCTAAAAGTCCATTTGAATCCGAATTCTCAGGTGGTGTCGCTCAGCTGCCCAGCAGCACAGTTAGTACTGCACGAACGTTTGGCCTCTGCTCCCACAGCAGAAGAGCCAGGATTGAAAGCTGGTGCTGGACCTGTTCAGCACACAATCCCTTTTACATTGGTGCATTCATCGTTGCTTTCACTGCTCACTTTCATACAGGAAAAGCATTTGAATAGAATCAGTCCAGAGGCTGCTCTCTGCTGCGCAGCAACACAGTCAGCACAGAATGAACAGTGGCATCTGCTCACACGGCAGAAGGAGCAGCAGGGAAAGCTAGTGCTCTGCTTCTTCAGCACACAATCAGCTTTGCAACGGGGTCACCATCATTGCAGTCTCTCCTCGGTTTCATACCTAAAAGTCCATTTGAATCCAAATTCTCAAGCGGTCTCCGCTGCCCAGCAGCACAGTGAGTACAGCACGAACGTTTGGCATCTGCTCCCACAGCAGAAGAGCCTGGATTGAAAGCTAGTGCTGGACCTGTTCAGCACACAATCCCTTTTACATTGGTGCATTCATCGTTGCTTTCACTGCTCACTTTCATACAGGAAAAGGATTTGAATGAAATCAGTCCAGAGGCTGCTCTCTGCTGCGCAGGAACACTGTCAGCACAGAATGAAGAGTGGCATCTGCTCACACGGCAGAAGGAGCAGCAGGGAAAGCTAGTGCTCTGCTTCTTCAGCACACAAGCAGCTTTGCAACGGGGTCACCATCATTGCAGTCTCTCCTCGGCTTCATACCTAAAAGTCCATTTGAATCCAAATTCTCAGGTGGTGTCTCTCAGCTGCCCAGCAGCACAGTTAGTACAGCACGAACGTTTGGCCTCTGCTCCCACAGCAGAAGAGCCAGGATTGAAAGCTGGTGCTGGACCTGTTCAGCACACAATCCCTTTTACATTGGTGCATTCATCGTTGCTTTCACTGCTCACTTTCATACAGGAAAAGCATTTGAATGGAATCAGTCCAGAGGCTGCTCTCTGCTGCGCAGCAACACAGTCAGCACAGAATGAACAGTGGCATCTGCTCACACGGCAGAAGGACCAGCAGGGAAAGCTAGTGCTCTGCTTCTTCAGCACACAAGCAGCTTTGCAACGGGGTCACCATCATTGCAGTCTCTCCTCGGGTTCATACCTAAAAGTCCATTTGAATCCAAATTCTCAGGTGGTGTCTCTCAGCTGCCCAGCAGCACAGTTAGTACAGCACGAACGTTTGGCCTCTGCTCCCACAGCAGAAGAGCCAGGATTGAAAGCTGGTGCTGGACCTGTTCAGCAAACAATCACCTTTACATTGGTGCCTCCATCGTTGCTTTCACTGCTCACATTCATACAGGAAAAGCATTTGAATGGAATCAGTCCAGAGGCTGCTCTCTGCTGCAGAGCAACACTGTCAGCACAGAATGAAGAGTGGCATCTGCTCACACGGCAGAAGGAGCAGCAGGGAAAGCTAGTGCTCTGCTTCTTCAGCACACAAGCAGCTTTGCAACGGGGTCACCATCATTGCAGTCTCTCCTCGGCTTCATACCTAAAAGTCCTTTTGAATCCGAATTCTCAGGTGGTGTCGCTCAGCTGCCCAGCAGCACAGTTAGTACAGCACGAACGTTTGGCCTCTGCTCCCACAGCAGAAGAGCCAGGATTGAAAGCTGGTGCTGGACCTGTTCAGCACTAATCCCCTTTACATTGGTGCCTCCATCGTTGCTTTCACTGCTAACACTGGTACAGGAAAAGCATTTGAATAGAATCAGTCCAGAGCCTGCTCCCTGCTGGCAGCAACACAGCACAGAATGAAGAGTGGCATCTGCTCACACGGCAGAAGGAGCAGCAGGGAAAGCTAGTGCTCTGCTTCTTCAGCACACAAGCAGCTTTGCAACGGGGTCACCATCATTGCAGTCTCTCCTCGGCTTCATACCTAAAAGTCCATTTGAATCCGAATTCTCAGGTGGTGTCGCTCAGCTGCCCAGCAGCACAGTTAGTACTGCACGAACGTTTGGCCTCTGCTCCCACAGCAGAAGAGCCAGGATTGAAAGCTGGTGCTGGACCTGTTCAGCACACAATCCCTTTTACATTGGTGCATTCATCGTTGCTTTCACTGCTCACTTTCATACAGGAAAAGCATTTGAATAGAATCAGTCCAGAGGCTGCTCTCTGCTGCGCAGGAACACAGTCAGCACAGAATGAACAGTGGCATCTGCTCACACGGCAGAAGGAGCAGCAGGGAAAGCTAGTGCTCTGCTTCTTCAGCACACAATCAGCTTTGCAACGGGGTCACCATCATTGCAGTCTCTCCTCGGTTTCATACCTAAAAGTCCATTTGAATCCAAATTCTCAAGCGGTCTCAGCTGCCCAGCAGCACAGTGAGTACAGCACGAACGTTTGGCATCTGCTCCCACAGCAGAAGAGCCTGGATTGAAAGCTGGTGCTGGACCTGTTCAGCACACAATCCCTTTTACATTGGTGCATTCATCGTTGCTTTCACTGCTCACTTTCATACAGGAAAAGGATTTGAATGGAATCAGTCCAGAGGCTGCTCTCTGCTGCGCAGGAACACTGTCAGCACAGAATGAAGAGTGGCATCTGCTCACACGGCAGAAGGAGCAGCAGGGAAAGCTAGTGCTCTGCTTCTTCAGCACACAAGCAGCTTTGCAACGGGGTCACCATCATTGCAGTCTCTCCTCGGCTTCATACCTAAAAGTCCTTTTGAATCCGAATTCTCAGGTGGTGTCGCTCAGCTGCCCAGCAGCACAGTTAGTACAGCACGAACTTTTGGCCTCTGCTCCCACAGCAGAAGAGCCAGGATTGAAAGCTGGTGCTGGACCTGTTCAGCACACAATCCCTTTTACATTGGTGCATTCATCGTTGCTTTCACTGCTCACTTTCATACTGGAAAAGCATTTGAAAGGAATCAGTCCAGAGGCTGCTCTCTGCTGCGCAGCAACACAGTCAGCACAGAATGAACAGTGGCATCTGCTCACACGGCAGAAGGAGCAGCAGGGAAAGCTAGTGCTCTGCTTCTTCAGCACACAAGCAGCTTTGCAACGGGGTCACCATCATTGCAGTCTCTCCTCGGTTTCATACCTAAAAGTCCATTTGAATCCAAATTCTCAGGTGGTGTCTCTCAGCTGCCCAGCAGCACAGTTAGTACAGCACGAACGTTTGGCCTCTGCTCCCACAGCAGAAGAGCCAGGATTGAAAGCTGGTGCTGGACCTGTTCAACACACAATCCCTTTTACATTGGTGCCTCCATCGTTGCTTTCACTGCTCACTTTCATACAGGAAAAGCATTTGAATGGAATCAGTCCAAAGCCTGCTCTCTGCTGCGCAGCAACACAGTCAGCACAGAATGAACAGTGGCATCTGCTCACACGGCAGAAGGAGCAGCAGGGAAAGCTAGTGCTCTGCTTCAGCACACAAGCAGCTTTTCAACGGGGTCACCATCATTGCAGTCTCTCCTCGGTTTCATACCTAAAAGTCCATTTGAATCCAAATTCTCAAGCGGTCTCAGCTGCCCAGCAGCACAGTGAGTACTGCACGAACGTTTGGCATCTGCTCCCACAGCAGAAGAGCAAGGATTGAAAGCTGGTGCTGGACCTGTTCAGCACACAATCCCCTTTACATTGGTGCCTCCATCGTTGCTTTCACTGCTCACTTTCATACAGGAAAAGCATTTGAATGGAATCAGTCCAGAGGCTGCTCTCTGCTGCACAGCAACACAGTCAGCACAGAATGAACAGTGGCATCTGCTCACACGGCAGAAGGACCAGCAGGGAAAGCTAGTGCTCTGCTTCTTCAGCACACAAGCAGCTTTGCAACGGGGTCACCATCATTGCAGTCTCTCCTCGGTTTCCTACCTAAAAGTCTAATTGAATCCAAATTCTCAGGTGGTGTCTCTCAGCTGCCCAGCAGCACAGTGAGTACAGCACGAACGTTTGGCCTCTGCTCCCACAGCAGAAGAGCCAGGATTGAAAGCTGGTGCTGGACCTGTTCAGCACACAATCACCTTTACATTGGTGCATCCATCGTTGCTTTCACTGCTAACACTCGTACAGGAAAAGCATTTGAATAGAATCAGTCCAGAGCCTGCTCCCTGCTGGCAGCAACACAGCACAGACTGAACAGTGGCATCTGCTCACAGGGCAGAAGGAGCAGCAGGGAAAGCTAGTGCTCTGCTTCTTCAGCACACAAGCAGCTTTGCAACGGGGTCACCATCATTGCAGTCTCTCCTCGGCTTCATACCTAAAAGTCCTTTTGAATCCGAATTCTCAGGTGGTGTCGCTCAGCTGCCCAGCAGCACAGTGAGTACTGCACGAACGTTTGGCCTCTGCTCCCACAGCAGAAGAGCCAGGATTGAAAGCTGGTGCTGGACCTGTTCAGCACACAATCCCTTTTACATTGGTGCATTCATCGTTGCTTTCACTGCTCAGTTTCATACAGGAAAAGCATTTGAATAGAATCAGTCCAGAGGCTGCTCTCTGCTGCGCAGGAACACAGTCAGCACAGAATGAACAGTGGCATCTGCTCACACGGCAGAAGGAGCAGCAGGGAAAGCTAGTGCTCTGCTTCTTCAGCACACAATCAGCTTTGCAACGGGGTCACCATCATTGCAGTCTCTCCTCGGTTTCATACCTAAAAGTCCATTTGAATCCAAATTCTCAAGCGGTCTCAGCTGCCCAGCAGCACAGTGAGTACAGCACGAACGTTTGGCATCTGCTCCCACAGCAGAAGAGCCTGGATTGAAAGCTGGTGCTGGACCTGTTCAGCACACAATCCCTTTTACATTGGTGCATTCATCGTTGCTTTCACTGCTCACTTTCATACAGGAAAAGGATTTGAATGGAATCAGTCCAGAGGCTGCTCTCTGCTGCGCAGGAACACTGTCAGCACAGAATGAAGAGTGGCATCTGCTCACACGGCAGAAGGAGCAGCAGGGAAAGCTAGTGCTCTGCTTCTTCAGCACACAAGCAGCTTTGCAACGGGGTCACCATCATTGCAGTCTCTCCTCGGCTTCATACCTAAAAGTCCTTTTGAATCCGAATTCTCAGGTGGTGTCGCTCAGCTGCCCAGCAGCACAGTTAGTACAGCACGAACTTTTGGCCTCTGCTCCCACAGCAGAAGAGCCAGGATTGAAAGCTGGTGCTGGACCTGTTCAGCACACAATCCCTTTTACATTGGTGCATTCATCGTTGCTTTCACTGCTCACTTTCATACTGGAAAAGCATTTGAAAGGAATCAGTCCAGAGGCTGCTCTCTGCTGCGCAGCAACACAGTCAGCACAGAATGAACAGTGGCATCTGCTCACACGGCAGAAGGAGCAGCAGGGAAAGCTAGTGCTCTGCTTCTTCAGCACACAAGCAGCTTTGCAACGGGGTCACCATCATTGCAGTCTCTCCTCGGTTTCATACCTAAAAGTCCATTTGAATCCAAATTCTCAGGTGGTGTCTCTCAGCTGCCCAGCAGCACAGTTAGTACAGCACGAACGTTTGGCCTCTGCTCCCACAGCAGAAGAGCCAGGATTGAAAGCTGGTGCTGGACCTGTTCAACACACAATCCCTTTTACATTGGTGCCTCCATCGTTGCTTTCACTGCTAACACTCATACAGGTAAAGCATTTGAATGGAATCAGTCCAAAGCCTGCTCTCTGCTGCGCAGCAACACAGTCAGCACAGAATGAACAGTGGCATCTGCTCACACGGCAGAAGGAGCAGCAGGGAAAGCTAGTGCTCTGCTTCAGCACACAAGCAGCTTTTCAAACGGGTCACCATCATTGCAGTCTCTCCTCGGTTTCATACCTAAAAGTCCATTTGAATCCAAATTCTCAAGCGGTCTCAGCTGCCCAGCAGCACAGTGAGTACTGCACGAACGTTTGGCATCTGCTCCCACAGCAGAAGAGCAAGGATTGAAAGCTGGTGCTGGACCTGTTCAGCACACAATCCCCTTTACATTGGTGCCTCCATCTTTGCTTTCACTGCTCACTTTCATACAGGAAAAGCATTTGAATGGAATCAGTCCAGAGGCTGCTCTCTGCTGCACAGCAACACAGTCAGCACAGAATGAACAGTGGCATCTGCTCACACGGCAGAAGGAGCAGCAGGGAAAGCTAGTGCTCTGCTTCTTCAGCACACAAGCAGCTTTGCAACGGGGTCACCATCATTGCAGTCTCTCCTCGGTTTCCTACCTAAAAGTCCAATTGAATCCAAATTCTCAGGTGGTGTCTCTCAGCTGCCCAGCAGCACAGTGAGTACAGCACGAACGTTTGGCCTCTGCTCCCACAGCAGAAGAGCCAGGATTGAAAGCTGGTGCTGGACCTGTTCAGCACACAATCACCTTTACATTGGTGCATCCATCGTTGCTTTCACTGCTAACACTCGTACAGGAAAAGCATTTGAATAGAATCAGTCCAGAGCCTGCTCCCTGCTGGCAGCAACACAGCACAGACTGAACAGTGGCATCTGCTCACAGGGCAGAAGGAGCAGCAGGGAAAGCTAGTGCTCTGCTTCTTCAGCACACAAGCAGCTTTGCAACGGGGTCACCATCATTGCAGTCTCTCCTCGGCTTCATACCTAAAAGTCCTTTTGAATCCGAATTCTCAGGTGGTGTCGCTCAGCTGCCCAGCAGCACAGTGAGTACTGCACGAACGTTTGGCCTCTGCTCCCACAGCAGAAGAGCCAGGATTGAAAGCTGGTGCTGGACCTGTTCAGCACACAATCCCTTTTACATTGGTGCATTCATCGTTGCTTTCACTGCTCACTTTCATACAGGAAAAGCATTTGAATGGAATCAGTCCAGAGGCTGCTCTCTGCTGCGCAGCAACACAGTCAGCACAGAATGAGCATTGGCATCTGCTCACACGGCAGAAGGAGCAGCAGGAAAGCTAGTGCTCTGCTTCTTCAGCACACAAGCAGCTTTGCAACGGGGTCACCATCATTGCAGTCTGTCCTCGGGTTCATACCTAAAAGTCCATTTGAATGCAAATTCTCAGGTGGTGTCTCTCAGCTGCCCAGCAGCACAGTTAGTACAGCACGAACGTTTGGCCTCTGCTCCCACAGCAGAAGAGCCAGGATTGAAAGCTGGTGCTGGACCTGTTCAGCACACAATCACCTTTACATTGGTGCCTCCATCGTTGCTTTCACTGCTGACATTCATACAGGAAAAGCATTTGAATGGAATCAGTCCAGAGGCTGCTCTCTGCTGCGCAGCAACACAGTCAGCACAGAATGAACAGTGGCATCTGCTCACACGGCAGAAGGAGCAGCAGGGAAAAGCTAGTGCTCTGCTTCTTCAGCACACAAGCAGCTTTGCAACGGGGTCACCATCATTGCAGTCTCTCCTCGGTTTCCTACCTAAAAGTCCATTTGAATCCAAATTCTCAGGTGGTGTCTCTCAGCTGCCCAGCAGCACAGTTAGTACAGCACGAACGTTTGGCCTCTGCTCCCACAGCAGAAGAGCCAGGATTGAAAGCTGGTGCTGGACCTGTTCAGCACACAATCCCTTTTACATTGGTGCATTCATCGTTGCTTTCACTGCTCACTTTCATACAGGAAAAGCATTTGAATGGAATCAGTCCAGAGGCTGCTCTCTGCTGCGCAGCAACACAGTCAGCACAGAATGAGCATTGGCATCTGCTCACACGGCAGAAGGAGCAGCAGGGAAAGCTAGTGCTCTGCTTCTTCAGCACACAAGCAGCTTTGCAACGGGGTCACCATCATTGCAGTCTGTCCTCGGGTTCATACCTAAAAGTCCATTTGAATGCAAATTCTCAGGTGGTGTCTCTCAGCTGCCCAGCAGCACAGTTAGTACAGCACGAACGTTTGGCCTCTGCTCCCACAGCAGAAGAGCCAGGATTGAAAGCTGGTGCTGGACCTGTTCAGCACACAATCACCTTTACATTGGTGCCTCCATCGTTGCTTTCACTGCTGACATTCATACAGGAAAAGCATTTGAATGGAATCAGTCCAGAGGCTGCTCTCTGCTGCGCAGCAACACAGTCAGCACAGAATGAACAGTGGCATCTGCTCACACGGCAGAAGGGAGCAGCAGGGAAAGCTAGTGCTCTGCTTCTTCAGCACACAAGCAGCTTTGCAACGGGGTCACCATCATTGCAGTCTCTCCTCGGTTTCCTACCTAAAAGTCCATTTGAATCCAAATTCTCAGGTGGTGTCTCTCAGCTGCCCAGCAGCACAGTTAGTACAGCACGAACGTTTGGCCTCTGCTCCCACAGCAGAAGAGCCAGGATTGAAAGCTGGTGCTGGACCTGTTCAGCACACAATCCCCTTTACATTGGTGCCTCCATCGTTGCTTTCACTGCTCACATTCATACAGGAAAAGCATTTGAATGGAATCAGTCCAGAGGCTGCTCTCTGCTGCGCAGCAACACAGTCAGCACAGAATGAACAGTGGCATCTGCTCACACGGCAGAAGGAGCAGCAGGGAAAGCTAGTGCTCTGCTTCTTGAGCACACAAGCAGCTTTGCAACGGGGTCACCATCATTGCAGTCTCTCCTCGGCTTCATACCTAAAAGTCCATTTGAATCCAAATTCTCAGGTGGTGTCGCTCAGCTGCCCAGCAGCACAGTGAGTACAGCACGAACGTTTGGCCTCTGCTCCCACAGCAGAAGAGCCAGGATTGAAAGCTGGTGCTGGACCTGTTCAGCACACAATCCCCTTTACATTGGTGCCTCCATCGTTGCTTTCACTGCTCACATTCATACAGGAAAAGCATTTGAATGGAATCAGTCCAGAGCCTGCTCTCTGCTGCTCAGCAACACAGTCAGCACAGAATGAACAGTGGCATCTGCTCACACGGCAGAAGGAGCAGCAGGGAAAGCTAGTGCTCTGCTTCTTCAGCACACAAGCAGCTTTGCAACGGGGTCACCATCATTGCAGTCTCTCCTCGGCTTCATACCTAAAAGTCCATTTGAATCCGAATTCTCAGGTGGTGTCTCTCAGCTGCCCAGCAGCACAGTTAGTACAGCACGAACGTTTGGCCTGTGCTCCCACAGCAGAAGAGCCAGGATTGAAAGCTGGTGCTGGACCTGTTCAGCACACAATCCCTTTTACATTGGTGCATTCATCGTTGCTTTCACTGCTGACATTCATACAGGAAAAGCATTTGAATGGAATCAGTCCAGAGCCTGCTCTCTGCTGCGCAGCAACACAGTCAGCACAGAATGAACAGTGGCATCTGCTCACACGGCAGAAGGAGCAGCAGGGAAAGCTAGTGCTCTGCTTCTTCAGCACACAAGCAGCTTTTCAACGGGGTCACCATCATTGCAGTCTCTCCTCGGTTTCCTACCTAAAAGTCCATTTGAATCCAAATTCTCAAGCGGTCTCAGCTGCCCAGCAGCACAGTGAGTACTGCACGAACGTTTGGCATCTGCTCCCACAGCAGAAGAGCAAGGATTGAAAGCTGGTGCTGGACCTGTTCAGCACACAATCCCCTTTACATTGGTGCATCCATCGTTGCTTTCACTGCTAACACTCGTACAGGAAAAGCATTTGAATAGAATCAGTCCTGAGGCTGCTCTCTGCTGCGCAGCAACACAGTCAGCACAGAAAGAACAGTGGCATCTGCTCACACGGCAGAAGGAGCAGCAGGGAAAGCTAGTGCTCTGCTTCTTCAGCACACAAGCAGCTTTGCAACGTGGTCACCATCATTGCAGTCTCTCCTCGGTTTCCTACCTAGAAATCCATTTGAATCCAAATTCTCAGGTGGTCTCTCTCAGCTGCCCAGCAGCACAGTGAGTACAGCACGAACGTTTGGCCTCTGCTCCCACAGCAGAAGAGCCAGGATTGAAAGCTGGTGCTGGACCTGTTCAGCACACAATCCCCTTTACATTGGTGCATCCATCGTTGCTTTCACTGCTAACACTCGTACAGGAAAAGCATTTGAATAGAATCAGTCCAGAGCCTGCTCCCTGCTGGCAGCAACACAGCACAGACTGAACAGTGGCATCTGCTCACACGGCAGAAGGAGCAGCAGGGAAAGCTAGTGCTCTGCTTCTTCAGCACACAAGCAGCTTTGCAACGGGGTCACCATCATTGCAGTCTCTCCTCGGCTTCATACCTAAAAGTCCTTTTGAATCCGAATTCTCAGGTGGTGTCGCTCAGCTGCCCAGCAGCACAGTTAGTACTGCACGAACGTTTGGCCTCTGCTCCCACAGCAGAAGAGCCAGGATTGAAAGCTGGTGCTGGACCTGTTCAGCACACAATCCCTTTTACATTGGTGCATTCATCGTTCCTTTCACTGCTCACTTTCATACAGGAAAAGCATTTGAATGGAATCAGTCCAGAGGCTGCTCTCTGCTGCGCAGCAACACAGTCAGCACAGAATGAGCATTGGCATCTGCTCACACGGCAGAAGGAGCAGCAGGGAAAGCTAGTGCTCTGCTTCTTCAGCACACAAGCAGCTTTGCAACGGGGTCACCATCATTGCAGTCTCTCCTCGGGTTCATACCTAAAAGTCCATTTGAATGCAAATTCTCAGGTGGTGTCTCTCAGCTGCCCAGCAGCACAGTTAGTACAGCACGAACGTTTGGCCTCTGCTCCCACAGCAGAAGAGCCAGGATTGAAAGCTGGTGCTGGACCTGTTCAGCACACAATCACCTTTACATTGGTGCCTCCATCGTTGCTTTCACTGCTGACATTCATACAGGAAAAGCATTTGAATGGAATCAGTCCAGAGGCTGCTCTCTGCTGCGCAGCAACACAGTCAGCACAGAATGAACAGTGGCATCTGCTCACACGGCAGAAGGAGCAGCAGGGAAAGCTAGTGCTCTGCTTCTTCAGCACACAAGCAGCTTTGCAACGGGGTCACCATCATTGCAGTCTCTCCTCGGCTTCATACCTAAAAGTCCATTTGAATCCAAATTCTCAGGTGGTGTCGCTCAGCTGCCCAGCAGCACAGTGAGTACAGCACGAACGTTTGGCCTCTGCTCCCACAGCAGAAGAGCCAGGATTGAAAGCTGGTGCTGGACCTGTTCAGCACACAATCCCCTTTACATTGGTGCCTCCATCGTTGCTTTCACTGCTAACACTCATACAGGTAAAGCATTTGAATAGAATCAGTCCAGAGCCTGCTCCCTGCTGGCAGCAACACAGCACAGAATGAACAGTGGCATCTGCTCACACGGCAGAAGGAGCAGCAGGGAAAGCTAGTGCTCTGCTTCAGCACACAAGCAGCTTTTCAACGGGGTCACCATCATTGCAGTCTCTCCTCGGTTTCATACCTAAAAGTCCATTTGAATCCAAATTCTCAAGCGGTCTCAGCTGCCCAGCAGCACAGTGAGTACTGCACGAACGTTTGGCATCTGCTCCCACAGCAGAAGAGCAAGGATTGAAAGCTGGTGCTGGACCTGTTCAGCACACAATCCCCTTTACATTGGTGCATCCATCGTTGCTTTCACTGCTAACACTCGTACAGGAAAAGCATTTGAATAGAATCAGTCCTGAGGCTGCTCTCTGCTGCGCAGCAACACAGTCAGCACAGAAAGAACAGTGGCATCTGCTCACACGGCAGAAGGAGCAGCAGGGAAAGCTAGTGCTCTGCTTCTTCAGCACACAAGCAGCTTTGCAACGTGGTCACCATCATTGCAGTCTCTCCTCGGTTTCCTACCTAGAAATCCATTTGAATCCAAATTCTCAGGTGGTGTCTCTCAGCTGCCCAGCAGCACAGTTAGTACAGCACGAACGTTTGGCCTCTGCTCCCACAGCAGAAGAGCCAGGATTGAAAGCTGGTGATGGACCTGTTCAGCACACAATCCCTTTTACATTGGTGCATTCATCGTTGCTTTCACTGCTCACTTTCATACAGGAAAAGCATTTGAATAGATTCAGTCCAGAGGCTGCTCTCTGCTGCGCAGGAACACAGTCAGCACAGAATGAACAGTGGCATCTGTTCACACGGCAGAAGGAGCAGCAGGGAAAGCTAGTGCTCTGCTTCTTCAGCACACAAGCAGCTTTGCAACGGGGTCACCATCATTGCAGTCTCTGCTCGCTTTCATACCTAAAAGTCCATTTGAATCCAAATTCTCAGGTGGTGTCTCTCACCTGCCCAGCAGCACAGTTAGTACAGCACGAACGTTTGGCCTCTGCTCCCACAGCAGAAGAGCCAGGATTGAAAGCTGGTGCTGGACCTGTTCAGCACACAATCCCCTTTACATTGGTGCCTCCATCGTTGCTTTCACTGCTAACACTCATACAGGTAAAGCATTTGAATAGAATCCGTCCAGAGCCTGCTCCCTGCTGGCAGCAACACAGCACAGAATGAACAGTGGCATCTGCTCACACGGCAGAAGAGCAGCAGGGAAAGCTAGTGCTCTGCTTCTTCAGCACACAATCAGCTTTGCAACGGGGTCACCATCATTGCAGTCTCTCCTCGGTTTCATACCTAAAAGTCCATTTGAATCCAAATTCTCAGGTGGTGTCTCTCAGCTGCCCTGCAGCACAGTTAGTACAGCACGAACGTTTGGCCTCTGCTCCCACAGCAGAAGAGCCAGGATTGAAAGCTGGTGCTGGACCTGTTCAGCACACAATCCCTTTTACATTGGTGCATTCATCGTTGCTTTCACTGCTCACTTTCATACAGGAAAAGCATTTGAATGGAATCAGTCCAGAGGCTGCTCTCTGCTGCGCAGCAACACAGTCAGCACAGAATGAGCATTGGCATCTGCTCACACGGCAGAAGGAGCAGCAGGGAAAGCTAGTGCTCTGCTTCAGCACACAAGCAGCTTTTCAACGGGGTCACCATCATTGCAGTCTCTCCTCGGTTTCCTACCTAAAAGTCCATTTGAATCCAAATTCTCAAGCGGTCTCAGCTGCCCAGCAGCACAGTGAGTACTGCACGAACGTTTGGCATCTGCTCCCACAGCAGAAGAGCAAGGATTGAAAGCTGGTGCTGGACCTGTTCAGCACACAATCCCCTTTACATTGGTGCCTCCATCGTTGCTTTCACTGCTCACTTTCATACAGGAAAAGCATTTGAATGGAATCAGTCCAGAGGCTGCTCTCTGCTGCACAGCAACACAGTCAGCACAGAATGAACAGTGGCATCTGCTCACACGGCAGAAGGACCAGCAGGGAAAGCTAGTGCTCTGCTTCTTCAGCACACAAGCAGCTTTGCAACGGGGTCACCATCATTGCAGTCTCTCCTCGGTTTCCTACCTAAAAGTCCAATTGAATCCAAATTCTCAGGTGGTGTCTCTCAGCTGCCCAGCAGCACAGTGAGTACAGCACGAACGTTTGGCCTCTGCTCCCACAGCAGAAGAGCCAGGATTGAAAGCTGGTGCTGGACCTGTTCAGCACACAATCACCTTTACATTGGTGCATCCATCGTTGCTTTCACTGCTAACACTCGTACAGGAAAAGCATTTGAATAGAATCAGTCCAGAGCCTGCTCCCTGCTGGCAGCAACACAGCACAGACTGAACAGTGGCATCTGCTCACAGGGCAGAAGGAGCAGCAGGGAAAGCTAGTGCTCTGCTTCTTCAGCACACAAGCAGCTTTGCAACGGGGTCACCATCATTGCAGTCTCTCCTCGGCTTCATACCTAAAAGTCCTTTTGAATCCGAATTCTCAGGTGGTGTCGCTCAGCTGCCCAGCAGCACAGTTAGTACTGCACGAACGTTTGGCCTCTGCTCCCACAGCAGAAGAGCCAGGATTGAAAGCTGGTGCTGGACCTGTTCAGCACACAATCCCTTTTACATTGGTGCATTCATCGTTGCTTTCACTGCTCACTTTCATACAGGAAAAGCATTTGAATGGAATCAGTCCAGAGGCTGCTCTCTGCTGCGCAGCAACACAGTCAGCACAGAATGAGCATTGGCATCTGCTCACACGGCAGAAGGAGCTGCAGGGAAAGCTAGTGCTCTGCTTCTTCAGCACACAAGCAGCTTTGCAACGGGGTCACCATCATTGCAGTCTCTCCTCGGTTTCCTACCTAAAAGGCCATTTGAATCCAAATTCTCAGGTGGTGTCTCTCAGCTGCCCAGCAGCACAGTTAGTACAGCACGAACGTTTGGCCTCTGCTCCGACAGCAGAAGAGCCAGGATTGAAAGCTGGTGCTGGACCTGTTCAGCACACAATCACCTTTACGTTGGTGCCTCCATCGTTGCTTTCACTGCTCACATTCATACAGGAAAAGCATTTGAATGGAATCAGTCCAGAGGCTGCTCTCTGCTGCGCAGCAACACAGTCAGCACAGAATGAACAGTGGCATCTGCTCACACGGCAGAAGGAGCAGCAGGGAAAGCTAGTGCTCTGCTTCTTCAGCACACAAGCAGCTTTGCAACGGGGTCACCATCATTGCAGTCTCTCCTCGGTTTCATACCTAAAAGTCCATTTGAATCCAAATTCTCAAGCGGTCTCAGCTGCCCAGCAGCACAGTGAGTACAGCACGAACGTTTGGCATCTGCTCCCACAGCAGAAGAGCCTGGATTGAAAGCTGGTGCTGGACCTGTTCAGCACACAATCCCTTTTACATTGGTGCATTCATCGTTGCTTTCACTGCTCACTTTCATACAGGAAAAGGATTTGAATGGAATCAGTCCAGAGGCTGCTCTCTGCTGCGCAGGAACACTGTCAGCACAGAATGAAGAGTGGCATCTGCTCACACGGCAGAAGGAGCAGCAGGGAAAGCTAGTGCTCTGCTTCTTCAGCACACAAGCAGCTTTGCAACGGGGTCACCATCATTGCAGTCTCTCCTCGGCTTCATACCTAAAAGTCCTTTTGAATCCGAATTCTCAGGTGGTGTCGCTCAGCTGCCCAGCAGCACAGTTAGTACAGCACGAACTTTTGGCCTCTGCTCCCACAGCAGAAGAGCCAGGATTGAAAGCTGGTGCTGGACCTGTTCAGCACACAATCCCTTTTACATTGGTGCATTCATCGTTGCTTTCACTGCTCACTTTCATACTGGAAAAGCATTTGAAAGGAATCAGTCCAGAGGCTGCTCTCTGCTGCGCAGCAACACAGTCAGCACAGAATGAACAGTGGCATCTGCTCACACGGCAGAAGGAGCAGCAGGGAAAGCTAGTGCTCTGCTTCTTCAGCACACAATCAGCTTTGCAACGGGGTCACCATCATTGCAGTCTCTCCTCGGTTTCATACCTAAAAGTCCATTTGAATCCAAATTCTCAGGTGGTGTCTCTCAGCTGCCCAGCAGCACAGTTAGTACAGCACGAACGTTTGGCCTCTGCTCCCACAGCAGAAGAGCCAGGATTGAAAGCTGGTGCTGGACCTGTTCAACACACAATCCCTTTTACATTGGTGCCTCCATCGTTGCTTTCACTGCTCACTTTCATACAGGAAAAGCATTTGAATGGAATCAGTCCAAAGCCTGCTCTCTGCTGCGCAGCAACACAGTCAGCACAGAATGAACAGTGGCATCTGCTCACACGGCAGAAGGAGCAGCAGGGAAAGCTAGTGCTCTGCTTCAGCACACAAGCAGCTTTTCAACGGGGTCACCATCATTGCAGTCTCTCCTCGGTTTCATACCTAAAAGTCCATTTGAATCCAAATTCTCAAGCGGTCTCAGCTGCCCAGCAGCACAGTGAGTACTGCACGAACGTTTGGCATCTGCTCCCACAGCAGAAGAGCAAGGATTGAAAGCTGGTGCTGGACCTGTTCAGCACACAATCCCCTTTACATTGGTGCCTCCATCGTTGCTTTCACTGCTCACTTTCATACAGGAAAAGCATTTGAATGGAATCAGTCCAGAGGCTGCTCTCTGCTGCACAGCAACACAGTCAGCACAGAATGAACAGTGGCATCTGCTCACACGGCAGAAGGACCAGCAGGGAAAGCTAGTGCTCTGCTTCTTCAGCACACAAGCAGCTTTGCAACGGGGTCACCATCATTGCAGTCTCTCCTCGGTTTCCTACCTAAAAGTCTAATTGAATCCAAATTCTCAGGTGGTGTCTCTCAGCTGCCCAGCAGCACAGTGAGTACAGCACGAACGTTTGGCCTCTGCTCCCACAGCAGAAGAGCCAGGATTGAAAGCTGGTGCTGGACCTGTTCAGCACACAATCACCTTTACATTGGTGCATCCATCGTTGCTTTCACTGCTAACACTCGTACAGGAAAAGCATTTGAATAGAATCAGTCCAGAGCCTGCTCCCTGCTGGCAGCAACACAGCACAGACTGAACAGTGGCATCTGCTCACAGGGCAGAAGGAGCAGCAGGGAAAGCTAGTGCTCTGCTTCTTCAGCACACAAGCAGCTTTGCAACGGGGTCACCATCATTGCAGTCTCTCCTCGGCTTCATACCTAAAAGTCCTTTTGAATCCGAATTCTCAGGTGGTGTCGCTCAGCTGCCCAGCAGCACAGTGAGTACTGCACGAACGTTTGGCCTCTGCTCCCACAGCAGAAGAGCCAGGATTGAAAGCTGGTGCTGGACCTGTTCAGCACACAATCCCTTTTACATTGGTGCATTCATCGTTGCTTTCACTGCTCAGTTTCATACAGGAAAAGCATTTGAATAGAATCAGTCCAGAGGCTGCTCTCTGCTGCGCAGGAACACAGTCAGCACAGAATGAACAGTGGCATCTGCTCACACGGCAGAAGGAGCAGCAGGGAAAGCTAGTGCTCTGCTTCTTCAGCACACAATCAGCTTTGCAACGGGGTCACCATCATTGCAGTCTCTCCTCGGTTTCATACCTAAAAGTCCATTTGAATCCAAATTCTCAAGCGGTCTCAGCTGCCCAGCAGCACAGTGAGTACAGCACGAACGTTTGGCATCTGCTCCCACAGCAGAAGAGCCTGGATTGAAAGCTGGTGCTGGACCTGTTCAGCACACAATCCCTTTTACATTGGTGCATTCATCGTTGCTTTCACTGCTCACTTTCATACAGGAAAAGGATTTGAATGGAATCAGTCCAGAGGCTGCTCTCTGCTGCGCAGGAACACTGTCAGCACAGAATGAAGAGTGGCATCTGCTCACACGGCAGAAGGAGCAGCAGGGAAAGCTAGTGCTCTGCTTCTTCAGCACACAAGCAGCTTTGCAACGGGGTCACCATCATTGCAGTCTCTCCTCGGCTTCATACCTAAAAGTCCTTTTGAATCCGAATTCTCAGGTGGTGTCGCTCAGCTGCCCAGCAGCACAGTTAGTACAGCACGAACTTTTGGCCTCTGCTCCCACAGCAGAAGAGCCAGGATTGAAAGCTGGTGCTGGACCTGTTCAGCACACAATCCCTTTTACATTGGTGCATTCATCGTTGCTTTCACTGCTCACTTTCATACTGGAAAAGCATTTGAAAGGAATCAGTCCAGAGGCTGCTCTCTGCTGCGCAGCAACACAGTCAGCACAGAATGAACAGTGGCATCTGCTCACACGGCAGAAGGAGCAGCAGGGAAAGCTAGTGCTCTGCTTCTTCAGCACACAAGCAGCTTTGCAACGGGGTCACCATCATTGCAGTCTCTCCTCGGCTTCATACCTAAAAGTCCATTTGAATCCAAATTCTCAGGTGGTGTCTCTCAGCTGCCCAGCAGCACAGTTAGTACAGCACGAACGTTTGGCCTCTGCTCCCACAGCAGAAGAGCCAGGATTGAAAGCTGGTGCTGGACCTGTTCAACACACAATCCCTTTTACATTGGTGCCTCCATCGTTGCTTTCACTGCTCACTTTCATACAGGAAAAGCATTTGAATGGAATCAGTCCAAAGCCTGCTCTCTGCTGCGCAGCAACACAGTCAGCACAGAATGAACAGTGGCATCTGCTCACACGGCAGAAGGAGCAGCAGGGAAAGCTAGTGCTCTGCTTCAGCACACAAGCAGCTTTTCAACGGGGTCACCATCATTGCAGTCTCTCCTCGGTTTCATACCTAAAAGTCCATTTGAATCCAAATTCTCAAGCGGTCTCAGCTGCCCAGCAGCACAGTGAGTACTGCACGAACGTTTGGCATCTGCTCCCACAGCAGAAGAGCAAGGATTGAAAGCTGGTGCTGGACCTGTTCAGCACACAATCCCCTTTACATTGGTGCCTCCATCTTTGCTTTCACTGCTCACTTTCATACAGGAAAAGCATTTGAATGGAATCAGTCCAGAGGCTGCTCTCTGCTGCACAGCAACACAGTCAGCACAGAATGAACAGTGGCATCTGCTCACACGGCAGAAGGAGCAGCAGGGAAAGCTAGTGCTCTGCTTCTTCAGCACACAAGCAGCTTTGCAACGGGGTCACCATCATTGCAGTCTCTCCTCGGTTTCCTACCTAAAAGTCCAATTGAATCCAAATTCTCAGGTGGTGTCTCTCAGCTGCCCAGCAGCACAGTGAGTACAGCACGAACGTTTGGCCTCTGCTCCCACAGCAGAAGAGCCAGGATTGAAAGCTGGTGCTGGACCTGTTCAGCACACAATCACCTTTACATTGGTGCATCCATCGTTGCTTTCACTGCTAACACTCGTACAGGAAAAGCATTTGAATAGAATCAGTCCAGAGCCTGCTCCCTGCTGGCAGCAACACAGCACAGACTGAACAGTGGCATCTGCTCACAGGGCAGAAGGAGCAGCAGGGAAAGCTAGTGCTCTGCTTCTTCAGCACACAAGCAGCTTTGCAACGGGGTCACCATCATTGCAGTCTCTCCTCGGCTTCATACCTAAAAGTCCTTTTGAATCCGAATTCTCAGGTGGTGTCGCTCAGCTGCCCAGCAGCACAGTGAGTACTGCACGAACGTTTGGCCTCTGCTCCCACAGCAGAAGAGCCAGGATTGAAAGCTGGTGCTGGACCTGTTCAGCACACAATCCCTTTTACATTGGTGCATTCATCGTTGCTTTCACTGCTCACTTTCATACAGGAAAAGCATTTGAATGGAATCAGTCCAGAGGCTGCTCTCTGCTGCGCAGCAACACAGTCAGCACAGAATGAGCATTGGCATCTGCTCACACGGCAGAAGGAGCAGCAGGGAAAGCTAGTGCTCTGCTTCTTCAGCACACAAGCAGCTTTGCAACGGGGTCACCATCATTGCAGTCTCTCCTCGGGTTCATACCTAAAAGTCCATTTGAATGCAAATTCTCAGGTGGTGTCTCTCAGCTGCCCAGCAGCACAGTTAGTACAGCACGAACGTTTGGCCTCTGCTCCCACAGCAGAAGAGCCAGGATTGAAAGCTGGTGCTGGACCTGTTCAGCACACAATCACCTTTACATTGGTGCCTCCATCGTTGCTTTCACTGCTGACATTCATACAGGAAAAGCATTTGAATGGAATCAGTCCAGAGGCTGCTCTCTGCTGCGCAGCAACACAGTCAGCACAGAATGAACAGTGGCATCTGCTCACACGGCAGAAGGAGCAGCAGGGAAAGCTAGTGCTCTGCTTCTTCAGCACACAAGCAGCTTTGCAACGGGGTCACCATCATTGCAGTCTCTGCTCGGTTTCCTACCTAAAAGTCCATTTGAATCCAAATTCTCAGGTGGTGTCTCTCAGCTGCCCAGCAGCACAGTTAGTACAGCACGAACGTTTGGCCTCTGCTCCCACAGCAGAAGAGCCAGGATTGAAAGCTGGTGCTGGACCTGTTCAGCACACAATCCCTTTTACATTGGTGCATTCATCGTTGCTTTCACTGCTCACTTTCATACAGGAAAAGCATTTGAATGGAATCAGTCCAGAGGCTGCTCTCTGCTGCGCAGCAACACAGTCAGCACAGAATGAGCATTGGCATCTGCTCACACGGCAGAAGGAGCAGCAGGGAAAGCTAGTGCTCTGCTTCTTCAGCACACAAGCAGCTTTGCAACGGGGTCACCATCATTGCAGTCTCTCCTCGGCTTCATACCTAAAAGTCCATTTGAATGCAAATTCTCAGGTGGTGTCTCTCAGCTGCCCAGCAGCACAGTTAGTACAGCACGAACGTTTGGCCTCTGCTCCCACAGCAGAAGAGCCAGGATTGAAAGCTGGTGCTGGACCTGTTCAGCACACAATCACCTTTACATTGGTGCCTCCATCGTTGCTTTCACTGCTGACATTCATACAGGAAAAGCATTTGAATGGAATCAGTCCAGAGGCTGCTCTCTGCTGCGCAGCAACACAGTCAGCACAGAATGAACAGTGGCATCTGCTCACACGGCAGAAGGAGCAGCAGGGAAAGCTAGTGCTCTGCTTCAGCACACAAGCAGCTTTTCAACGGGGTCACCATCATTGCAGTCTCTCCTCGGTTTCATACCTAAAAGTCCATTTGAATCCAAATTCTCAAGCGGTCTCAGCTGCCCAGCAGCACAGTGAGTACTGCACGAACGTTTGGCATCTGCTCCCACAGCAGAAGAGCAAGGATTGAAAGCTGGTGCTGGACCTGTTCAGCACACAATCCCCTTTACATTGGTGCCTCCATCTTTGCTTTCACTGCTCACTTTCATACAGGAAAAGCATTTGAATGGAATCAGTCCAGAGGCTGCTCTCTGCTGCACAGCAACACAGTCAGCACAGAATGAACAGTGGCATCTGCTCACACGGCAGAAGGAGCAGCAGGGAAAGCTAGTGCTCTGCTTCTTCAGCACACAAGCAGCTTTGCAACGGGGTCACCATCATTGCAGTCTCTCCTCGGTTTCCTACCTAAAAGTCCAATTGAATCCAAATTCTCAGGTGGTGTCTCTCAGCTGCCCAGCAGCACAGTGAGTACAGCACGAACGTTTGGCCTCTGCTCCCACAGCAGAAGAGCCAGGATTGAAAGCTGGTGCTGGACCTGTTCAGCACACAATCCCCTTTACATTGGTGCATCCATCGTTGCTTTCACTGCTAACACTCGTACAGGAAAAGCATTTGAATAGAATCAGTCCAGAGCCTGCTCCCTGCTGGCAGCAACACAGCACAGACTGAACAGTGGCATCTGCTCACAGGGCAGAAGGAGCAGCAGGGAAAGCTAGTGCTCTGCTTCTTCAGCACACAAGCAGCTTTGCAACGGGGTCACCATCATTGCAGTCTCTCCTCGGCTTCATACCTAAAAGTCCTTTTGAATCCGAATTCTCAGGTGGTGTCGCTCAGCTGCCCAGCAGCACAGTGAGTACTGCACGAACGTTTGGCCTCTGCTCCCACAGCAGAAGAGCCAGGATTGAAAGCTGGTGCTGGACCTGTTCAGCACACAATCCCTTTTACATTGGTGCATTCATCGTTGCTTTCACTGCTCACTTTCATACAGGAAAAGCATTTGAATGGAATCAGTCCAGAGGCTGCTCTCTGCTGCGCAGCAACACAGTCAGCACAGAATGAGCATTGGCATCTGCTCACACGGCAGAAGGAGCAGCAGGGAAAGCTAGTGCTCTGCTTCTTCAGCACACAAGCAGCTTTGCAACGGGGTCACCATCATTGCAGTCTGTCCTCGGGTTCATACCTAAAAGTCCATTTGAATGCAAATTCTCAGGTGGTGTCTCTCAGCTGCCCAGCAGCACAGTTAGTACAGCACGAACGTTTGGCCTCTGCTCCCACAGCAGAAGAGCCAGGATTGAAAGCTGGTGCTGGACCTGTTCAGCACACAATCACCTTTACATTGGTGCCTCCATCGTTGCTTTCACTGCTGACATTCATACAGGAAAAGCATTTGAATGGAATCAGTCCAGAGGCTGCTCTCTGCTGCGCAGCAACACAGTCAGCACAGAATGAACAGTGGCATCTGCTCACACGGCAGAAGGAGCAGCAGGGAAAGCTAGTGCTCTGCTTCTTCAGCACACAAGCAGCTTTGCAACGGGGTCACCATCATTGCAGTCTCTCCTCGGTTTCCTACCTAAAAGTCCATTTGAATCCAAATTCTCAGGTGGTGTCTCTCAGCTGCCCAGCAGCACAGTTAGTACAGCACGAACGTTTGGCCTCTGCTCCCACAGCAGAAGAGCCAGGATTGAAAGCTGGTGCTGGACCTGTTCAGCACACAATCCCCTTTACATTGGTGCCTCCATCGTTGCTTTCACTGCTGACATTCATACAGGAAAAGCATTTGAATGGAATCAGTCCAGAGGCTGCTCTCTGCTGCGCAGCAACACAGTCAGCACAGAATGAACAGTGGCATCTGCTCACACGGCAGAAGGAGCAGCAGGGAAAGCTAGTGCTCTGCTTCAGCACACAAGCAGCTTTTCAACGGGGTCACCATCATTGCAGTCTCTCCTCGGTTTCATACCTAAAAGTCCATTTGAATCCAAATTCTCAAGCGGTCTCAGCTGCCCAGCAGCACAGTGAGTACTGCACGAACGTTTGGCATCTGCTCCCACAGCAGAAGAGCAAGGATTGAAAGCTGGTGCTGGACCTGTTCAGCACACAATCCCCTTTACATTGGTGCATCCATCGTTGCTTTCACTGCTAACACTCGTACAGGAAAAGCATTTGAATAGAATCAGTCCTGAGGCTGCTCTCTGCTGCGCAGCAACACAGTCAGCACAGAAAGAACAGTGGCATCTGCTCACACGGCAGAAGGAGCAGCAGGGAAAGCTAGTGCTCTGCTTCTTCAGCACACAAGCAGCTTTGCAACGTGGTCACCATCATTGCAGTCTCTCCTCGGTTTCCTACCTAGAAATCCATTTGAATCCAAATTCTCAGGTGGTGTCTCTCAGCTGCCCAGCAGCACAGTTAGTACAGCACGAACGTTTGGCCTCTGCTCCCACAGCAGAAGAGCCAGGATTGAAAGCTGGTGATGGACCTGTTCAGCACACAATCCCTTTTACATTGGTGCATTCATCGTTGCTTTCACTGCTCACTTTCATACAGGAAAAGCATTTGAATAGATTCAGTCCAGAGGCTGCTCTCTGCTGCGCAGGAACACAGTCAGCACAGAATGAACAGTGGCATCTGTTCACACGGCAGAAGGAGCAGCAGGGAAAGCTAGTGCTCTGCTTCTTCAGCACACAAGCAGCTTTGCAACGGGGTCACCATCATTGCAGTCTCTGCTCGCTTTCATACCTAAAAGTCCATTTGAATCCAAATTCTCAGGTGGTGTCTCTCACCTGCCCAGCAGCACAGTTAGTACAGCACGAACGTTTGGCCTCTGCTCCCACAGCAGAAGAGCCAGGATTGAAAGCTGGTGCTGGACCTGTTCAGCACACAATCCCCTTTACATTGGTGCCTCCATCGTTGCTTTCACTGCTAACACTCATACAGGTAAAGCATTTGAATAGAATCCGTCCAGAGCCTGCTCCCTGCTGGCAGCAACACAGCACAGAATGAACAGTGGCATCTGCTCACACGGCAGAAGAGCAGCAGGGAAAGCTAGTGCTCTGCTTCTTCAGCACACAATCAGCTTTGCAACGGGGTCACCATCATTGCAGTCTCTCCTCGGTTTCATACCTAAAAGTCCATTTGAATCCAAATTCTCAGGTGGTGTCTCTCAGCTGCCCTGCAGCACAGTTAGTACAGCACGAACGTTTGGCCTCTGCTCCCACAGCAGAAGAGCCAGGATTGAAAGCTGGTGCTGGACCTGTTCAGCACACAATCCCTTTTACATTGGTGCATTCATCGTTGCTTTCACTGCTCACTTTCATACAGGAAAAGCATTTGAATGGAATCAGTCCAGAGGCTGCTCTCTGCTGCGCAGCAACACAGTCAGCACAGAATGAGCATTGGCATCTGCTCACACGGCAGAAGGAGCAGCAGGGAAAGCTAGTGCTCTGCTTCAGCACACAAGCAGCTTTTCAACGGGGTCACCATCATTGCAGTCTCTCCTCGGTTTCCTACCTAAAAGTCCATTTGAATCCAAATTCTCAAGCGGTCTCAGCTGCCCAGCAGCACAGTGAGTACTGCACGAACGTTTGGCATCTGCTCCCACAGCAGAAGAGCAAGGATTGAAAGCTGGTGCTGGACCTGTTCAGCACACAATCCCCTTTACATTGGTGCCTCCATCGTTGCTTTCACTGCTCACTTTCATACAGGAAAAGCATTTGAATGGAATCAGTCCAGAGGCTGCTCTCTGCTGCACAGCAACACAGTCAGCACAGAATGAACAGTGGCATCTGCTCACACGGCAGAAGGACCAGCAGGGAAAGCTAGTGCTCTGCTTCTTCAGCACACAAGCAGCTTTGCAACGGGGTCACCATCATTGCAGTCTCTCCTCGGTTTCCTACCTAAAAGTCCAATTGAATCCAAATTCTCAGGTGGTGTCTCTCAGCTGCCCAGCAGCACAGTGAGTACAGCACGAACGTTTGGCCTCTGCTCCCACAGCAGAAGAGCCAGGATTGAAAGCTGGTGATGGACCTGTTCAGCACACAATCACCTTTACATTGGTGCATCCATCGTTGCTTTCACTGCTAACACTCGTACAGGAAAAGCATTTGAATAGAATCAGTCCAGAGCCTGCTCCCTGCTGGCAGCAACACAGCACAGACTGAACAGTGGCATCTGCTCACAGGGCAGAAGGAGCAGCAGGGAAAGCTAGTGCTCTGCTTCTTCAGCACACAAGCAGCTTTGCAACGGGGTCACCATCATTGCAGTCTCTCCTCGGCTTCATACCTAAAAGTCCTTTTGAATCCGAATTCTCAGGTGGTGTCGCTCAGCTGCCCAGCAGCACAGTTAGTACTGCACGAACGTTTGGCCTCTGCTCCCACAGCAGAAGAGCCAGGATTGAAAGCTGGTGCTGGACCTGTTCAGCACACAATCCCTTTTACATTGGTGCATTCATCGTTGCTTTCACTGCTCACTTTCATACAGGAAAAGCATTTGAATGGAATCAGTCCAGAGGCTGCTCTCTGCTGCGCAGCAACACAGTCAGCACAGAATGAGCATTGGCATCTGCTCACACGGCAGAAGGAGCTGCAGGGAAAGCTAGTGCTCTGCTTCTTCAGCACACAAGCAGCTTTGCAACGGGGTCACCATCATTGCAGTCTCTCCTCGGTTTCCTACCTAAAAGGCCATTTGAATCCAAATTCTCAGGTGGTGTCTCTCAGCTGCCCAGCAGCACAGTTAGTACAGCACGAACGTTTGGCCTCTGCTCCGACAGCAGAAGAGCCAGGATTGAAAGCTGGTGCTGGACCTGTTCAGCACACAATCACCTTTACGTTGGTGCCTCCATCGTTGCTTTCACTGCTCACATTCATACAGGAAAAGCATTTGAATGGAATCAGTCCAGAGGCTGCTCTCTGCTGCGCAGCAACACAGTCAGCACAGAATGAACAGTGGCATCTGCTCACACGGCAGAAGGAGCAGCAGGGAAAGCTAGTGCTCTGCTTCTTCAGCACACAAGCAGCTTTGCAACGGGGTCACCATCATTGCAGTCTCTCCTCGGCTTCATACCTAAAAGTCCATTTGAATCCAAATTCTCAGGTGGTGTCGCTCAGCTGCCCAGCAGCACAGTGAGTACAGCACGAACGTTTGGCCTCTGCTCCCACAGCAGAAGAGCCAGGATTGAAAGCTGGTGCTGGACCTGTTCAGCACACAATCCCCTTTACATTGGTGCATCCATCGTTGCTTTCACTGCTAACACTCGTACAGGAAAAGCATTTGAATAGAATCAGTCCAGAGCCTGCTCCCTGCTGGCAGCAACACAGCACAGACTGAACAGTGGCATCTGCTCACACGGCAGAAGGAGCAGCAGGGAAAGCTAGTGCTCTGCTTCTTCAGCACACAAGCAGCTTTGCAACGGGGTCATCATCATTGCAGTCTCTCCTCGGCTTCATACCTAAAAGTCCTTTTGAATCCAATTTCTCAGGTGGTGTCGCTCAGCTGCCCAGCAGCACAGTTAGTACTGCACGAACGTTTGGCCTCTGCTCCCACAGCAGAAGAGCCAGGATTGAAAGCTGGTGCTGGACCTGTTCAGCACACAATCCCCTTTACATTGGTGCATTCATCGTTGCTTTCACTGCTCACTTTCATACAGGAAAAGCATTTGAATGGAATCAGTCCAGAGGCTGCTCTCTGCTGCGCAGCAACACAGTCAGCACAGAATGAGCATTGGCATCTGCTCACACGGCAGAAGGAGCAGCAGGGAAAGCTAGTGCTCTGCTTCTTCAGCACACAAGCAGCTTTGCAACGGGGTCACCATCATTGCAGTCTCTCCTCGGGTTCATACCTAAAAGTCCATTTGAATGCAAATTCTCAGGTGGTGTCTCTCAGCTGCCCAGCAGCACAGTTAGTACAGCACGAACGTTTGGCCTCTGCTCCCACAGCAGAAGAGCCAGGATTGAAAGCTGGTGCTGGACCTGTTCAGCACACAATCCCCTTTACATTGGTGCCTCCATCGTTGCTTTCACTGCTGACATTCATACAGGAAAAGCATTTGAATGGAATCAGTCCAGAGGCTGCTCTCTGCTGCGCAGCAACACAGTCAGCACAGAATGAAGAGTGGCATCTGCTCACACGGCAGAAGGAGCAGCAGGGAAAGCTAGTGCTCTGCTTCTTCAGCACACAAGCAGCTTTGCAACGGGGTCACCATCATTGCAGTCTCTCCTCGGTTTCCTACCTAAAAGTCCATTTGAATCCAAATTCTCAGGTGGTGTCTCTCAGCTGCCCAGCAGCACAGTTCGTACAGCACGAACGTTTGGCCTCTGCTCCGACAGCAGAAGAGCCAGGATTGAAAGCTGGTGCTGGACCTGTTCAGCACACAATCACCTTTACATTGGTGCCTCCATCGTTGCTTTCACTGCTCACATTCATACAGGAAAAGCATTTGAATGGAATCAGTCCAGAGGCTGCTCTCTGCTGCGCAGCAACACAGTCAGCACAGAATGAACAGTGGCATCTGCTCACACGGCAGAAGGAGCAGCAGGGAAAGCTAGTGCTCTGCTTCTTCAGCACACAAGCAGCTTTGCAACGGGGTCACCATCATTGCAGTCTCTCCTCGGCTTCATACCTAAAAGTCCATTTGA
The DNA here is from genome assembly GCF_033815535.1 of Pezoporus flaviventris. Lineage (NCBI taxonomy): Eukaryota > Metazoa > Chordata > Aves > Psittaciformes > Psittacidae > Pezoporus > Pezoporus flaviventris. Next base: position 247,197 of record NW_026892935.1, read on the forward strand.
ATCCGAATTCTCAGGTGGTGTCTCTCAGCTGCCCAGCAGCACAGTTAGTACAGCACGAACGTTTGGCCTCTGCTCCCACAGCAGAAGAGCCAGGATTGAAAGCTGGTGCTGGACCTGTTCAGCACACAATCCCCTTTACATTGGTGCCTCCATCGTTGCTTTCACTGCTCACATTCATACAGGAAAAGCATTTGAATGGAATCAGTCCAGAGGCTGCTCTCTGCTGCGCAGCAACACAGTCAGCACAGAATGAACAGTGGCATCTGCTCACACGGCAGAAGGAGCAGCAGGGAAAGCTAGTGCTCTGCTTCAGCACACAAGCAGCTTTTCAACGGGGCCACCATCATTGCAGTCTCTCCTCGGTTTCATACCTAAAAGTCCATTTCAATCCAAATTCTCAAGCGGTCTCAGCTGCCCAGCAGCACAGTGAGTACTGCACGAACGTTTGGCATCTGCTCCCACAGCAGAAGAGCAAGGATTGAAAGCTGGTGCTGGACCTGTTCAGCACACAATCCCCTTTACATTTGTGCATCCATCGTTGCTTTCACTGCTAACACTCGTACAGGAAAAGCATTTGAATAGAATCAGTCCTGAGGCTGCTCTCTGCTGCGCAGCAACACAGTCAGCACAGAATGAACAGTGTTATCTGCTCACACGGCAGAAGGAGCAGCAGGGAAAGCTAGTGCTCTGCTTCTTCAGCACACAAGCAGCTTTGCAACGTGGTCACCATCATTGCAGTCTCTCCTCGGTTTCCTACCTAGAAGTCCATTTGAATCCAAATTCTCAGGTGGTGTCTCTCAGCTGCCCAGCAGCACAGTTAGTACAGCACGAACGTTTGGCCTCTGCTCCCACAGCAGAAGAGCCAGGATTGAAAGCTGGTGATGGACCTGTTCAGCACACAATCCCTTTTACATTGGTGCATTCATCGTTGCTTTCACTGCTCACTTTCATACAGGAAAAGCATTTGAATGGAATCAGTCCAGAGGCTGCTCTCTGCTGCGCAGGAACACAGTCAGCACAGAATGAACAGTGGCATCTGCTCACACGGCAGAAGGAGCAGCAGGGAAAGCTAGTGCTCTGCTTCTTCAGCACACAAGCAGCTTTACAACGGTGTCACCATCATTGCAGTCTCTCCTCGGTTTCCTACCTAAAAGTCCATTTGAATCCAAATTCTCAGGTGGTGTCTCTCAGCTGCCCAGCAGCACAGTTAGTACAGCACGAACGTTTGGCCTCTGCTCCCACAGCAGAAGAGCCAGGATTGAAAGCTGGTGCTGGACCTGTTCAGCACACAATCACCTTTACATTGGTGCCTCCATCGTTGCTTTCACTGCTCACATTCATAGAGGAAAAGCATTTGAATGGAATCAGTCCAGAGGCTGCTCTCTGCTGCGCAGCAACACAGTCAGCACAGAATGAACAGTGGCATCTGCTCACACGGCAGAAGGAGCAGCAGGGAAAGCTAGTGCTCTGCTTCTTCAGCACACAAGCAGCTTTGCAACGGGGTCACCATCATTGCAGTCTCTCCTCGGCTTCATACCTAAAAGTCCATTTGAATCCAAATTCTCAGGTGGTGTCGCTCAGCTGCCCAGCAGCACAGTTAGTACAGCACGAACGTTTGGCCTCTGCTCCCACAGCAGAAGAGCCAGGATTGAAAGCTGGTGCTGGACCTGTTCAGCACAAAATCCCCTTTACATTGGTGCCTCCATCGTTGCTTTCACTGCTAACACTCATACAGGTAAAGCATTTGAATAGAATCCGTCCAGAGCCTGCTCCCTGCTGGCAGCAACACAGCACAGAATGAACAGTGGAATCTGCTCACACGGCAGAAGAGCAGCAGGGAAAGCTAGTGCTCTGCTTCTTCAGCACACAAGCAGCTTTGCAACGGGGTCACCATCATTGCAGTCTCTCCTCGGTTTCCTACCTAAAAGTCCATTTGAATCCAAATTCTCAGGTGGTGTCTCTCAGCTGCCCAGCAGCACAGTTAGTACAGCACGAACGTTTGGCCTCTGCTCCCACAGCAGAAGAGCCAGGATTGAAAGCTGGTGCTGGACCTGTTCAGCACACAATCCCCTTTACATTGGTGCATTCATCGTTGCTTTCACTGCTCACTTTCATACAGGAAAAGCATTTGAATGGAATCAGTCCAGAGGCTGCGCTCTGCTGCGCAGCAACACAGTCAGCACAGAATGAGCATTGGCATCTGCTCACACGGCAGAAGGACCAGCAGGGAAAGCTAGTGCTCTGCTTCTTCAGCACACAAGCAGCTTTGCAACGGGGTCACCATCATTGCAGTCTCTCCTCGGCTTCATACCTAAAAGTCCATTTGAATCCAAATTCTCAGGTGGTGTCTCTCAGCTGCCCAGCAGCACAGTTAGTACAGCACGAACGTTTGGCCTCTGCTCCCACAGCAGAAGAGCCAGGATTGAAAGCTGGTGCTGGACCTGTTCAGCACACAATCCCTTTTACATTGGTGCATTCATCGTTGCTTTCACTGCTCACTTTCATACTGGAAAAGCATTTGAATGGAATCAGTCCAGAGGCTGCTCTCTGCTGCGCAGCAACACAGTCAGTACAGAATGAACAGTGGCATCTGCTCACACGGCAGAAGGAGCAGCAGGGAAAGCTAGTGCTCTGCTTCTTCAGCACACAAGCAGCTTTGCAACGGGGTCACCATCATTGCAGTCTCTCCTCGGGTTCATACCTAAAAGTCCATTTGAATCCAAATTCTCAGGTGGTGTCTCTCAGCTGCCCAGCAGCACAGTTAGTACAGCACGAACGTTTGGCCTCTGCTCCCACAGCAGAAGAGCCAGGATTGAAAGATGGTGCTGGACCTGTTCAGCACACAATCCCTTTTACATTGGTGCCTCCATCGTTGCTTTCACTGCTCACTTTCATACAGGAAAAGCATTTGAATGGAATCAGTCCAGAGCCTGCTCTCTGCTGCGCAGCAACACAGTCAGCACAGAATGAAGAGTGGCATCTGCTCACACGGCAGAAGGAGCAGCAGGGAAAGCTAGTGCTCTGCTTCTTCAGCACACAAGCAGCTTTTCAACGGGGTCACCATCATTGCAGTCTCTCCTCGGTTTCCTACCTAAAAGTCCATTTCAATCCAAATTCTCAAGCGGTCTCAGCTGCCCAGCAGCACAGTGAGTACTGCACGAACGTTTGGCCTCTGCTCCCACAGCAGAAGAGCCAGGATTGAAAGCTGGTGCTGGACCTGTTCAGCACAAAATCCCCTTTACATTGGTGCATCCATCGTTGCTTTCACTGCTAACACTCGTACAGGAAAAGCATTTGAATAGAATCCGTCCAGAGCCTGCTCCCTGCGGGCAGCAACACAGCACAGACCAAACAGTGGCATCTGCTCACACGGCAGAAGGAGCAGCAGGGAAAGCTAGTGCTCTGCTTCTTCAGCACACAAGCAGCTTTGCAACGGGGTCACCATCATTGCAGTCTCTCCTCGGCTTCATACCTAAAAGTCCTTTTGAATCCGAATTCTCAGGTGGTGTCTCTCAGCTGCCCAGCAGCACAGTTAGTACAGCACGAACGTTTGGCCTCTGCTCCCACAGCAGAAGAGCCAGGATTGAAAGCTGGTGCTGGACCTGTTCAGCACACAATCCCTTTTACATTGGTGCATTCATCGTTGCTTTCACTGCTCACTTTCATACAGGAAAAGCATTTGAATGGAATCAGTCCAGAGGCTGCTCCCTGCTGCGCAGCAACACAGTCAGCACAGAATGAACAGTGGCATCTGCTCACACGGCAGAAGGAGCAGCAGGGAAAGCTAGTGCTCTGCTTCTTCAGCACACAAGCAGCTTTGCAACGGGGTCACCATCATTGCAGTCTCTCCTCGGGTTCATACCTAAAAGTCCATTTGAATCCAAATTCTCAGGTGGTGTCTCTCAGCTGCCCAGCAGCACAGTTAGTACAGCACGAACGTTTGGCCTCTGCTCCCACAGCAGAAGAGCCAGGATTGAAAGCTGGTGCTGGACCTGTTCAGCACACAATCACCTTTACATTGGTGCATCCATCGTTGCTTTCACTGCTCACATTCATACAGGAAAAGCATTTGAATGGAATCAGTCCAGAGGCTGCTCTCTGCTGCGCAGCAACACAGTCAGCACAGAATGAACAGTGGCATCTGCTCACACGGCAGAAGGAGCAGCAGGGAAAGCTAGTGCTCTGCTTCTTCAGCACACAAGCAGCTTTGCAACGGGGTCACCATCATTGCAGTCTCTCCTCGGCTTCATACCTAAAAGTCCATTTGAATCCAAATTCTCAGGTGGTGTCGCTCAGCTGCCCAGCAGCACAGTGAGTACAGCACGAACGTTTGGCCTCTGCTCCCACAGCAGAAGAGCCAGGATTGAAAGCTGGTGCTGGACCTGTTCAGCACACAATCCCCTTTACATTGGTGCCTCCATCGTTGCTTTCACTGCTAACACTCATACAGGAAAAGCATTTGAATAGAATCCGTCCAGAGCCTGCTCCCTGCTGGCAGCAACTCAGCACAGAATGAACAGTGGCATCTGCTCACACGGCAGAAGAGCAGCAGGGAAAGCTAGTGCTCTGCTTCTTCAGCACACAAGCAGCTTTTCAACGGGGTCACCATCATTGCAGTCTCTCCTCGGTTTCCTACCTAAAAGTCCATTTCAATCCAAATTCTCAAGCGGTCTCAGCTGCCCAGCAGCACAGTGAGTACTGCACGAACGTTTGGCCTCTGCTCCCACAGCAGAAGAGCCAGGATTGAAAGCTGGTGCTGGACCTGTTCAGCACAAAATCCCCTTTACATTGGTGCATCCATCGTTGCTTTCACTGCTAACACTCGTACAGGAAAAGCATTTGAATAGAATCAGTCCAGAGCCTGCTACCTGCGGGCAGCAACACAGCACAGACCAAACAGTGGCATCTGCTCACACGGCAGAAGGAGCAGCAGGGAAAGCTAGTGCTCTGCTTCTTCAGCACACAAGCAGCTTTGCAACGGGGTCACCATCATTGCAGTCTCTCCTCGGCTTCATACCTAAAAGTCCATTTGAATCCGAATTCTCAGGTGGTGTCGCTCAGCTGCCCAGCAGCACAGTTAGTACTGCACGAACGTTTGGCCTCTGCTCCCACAGCAGAAGAGCCAGGATTGAAAGCTGCTGCTGGACCTGTTCAGCACACAATCCCTTTTACATTGGTGCATTCATCGTTGCTTTCACTGCTCACTTTCATACAGGAAAAGCATTTGAATGGAATCAGTCCAGAGGCTGCTCTCTGCTGCGCAGCAACACAGTCAGCACAGAATGAACAGTGGCATCTGCTCACACGGCAGAAGGAGCAGCAGGGAAAGCTAGTGCTCTGCTTCTTCAGCACACAAGCAGCTTTGCAACGGGGTCACCATCATTGCAGTCTCTCCTCGGGTTCATACCTAAAAGTCCATTTGAATCCAAATTCTCAGGTGGTGTCTCTCAGCTGCCCAGCAGCACAGTTAGTACAGCACGAACGTTTGGCCTCTGCTCCCACAGCAGAAGAGCCAGGATTGAAAGCTGGTGCTGGACCTGTTCAGCACACAATCACCTTTACATTGGTGCATCCATCGTTGCTTTCACTGCTCACATTCATACAGGAAAAGCATTTGAATGGAATCAGTCCAGAGGCTGCTCTCTGCTGCGCAGCAACACAGTCAGCACAGAATGAACAGTGGCATCTGCTCACACGGCAGAAGGAGCAGCAGGGAAAGCTAGTGCTCTGCTTCTTCAGCACACAAGCAGCTTTGCAACGGGGTCACCATCATTGCAGTCTCTCCTCGGCTTCATACCTAAAAGTCCATTTGAATCCAAATTCTCAGGTGGTGTCGCTCAGCTGCCCAGCAGCACAGTGAGTACAGCACGAACGTTTGGCCTCTGCTCCCACAGCAGAAGAGCCAGGATTGAAAGCTGGTGCTGGACCTGTTCAGCACACAATCCCCTTTACATTGGTGCCTCCATCGTTGCTTTCACTGCTAACACTCATACAGGAAAAGCATTTGAATAGAATCCGTCCAGAGCCTGCTCCCTGCTGGCAGCAACACAGCACAGAATGAACAGTGGCATCTGCTCACACGGCAGAAGAGCAGCAGGGAAAGCTAGTGCTCTGCTTCTTCAGCACACAAGCAGCTTTGCAACGGGGTCACCATCATTGCAGTCTCTCCTCGGTTTCCTACCTAAAAGTCCATTTGAATCCAAATTCTCAGGTGGTGTCTCTCAGCTGCCCAGCAGCACAGTTAGTACAGCACGAACGTTTGGCCTCTGCTCCCACAGCAGAAGAGCCAGGATTGAAAGCTGGTGCTCGACCTGTTCAGCACACAATCACCATTACATTGGTGCATTCATCGTTGCTTTCACTGCTCACTTTCATACAGGAAAAGCATTTGAATGGAATCAGTCCAGAGGCTGCTCTCTGCTGCGCAGCAACACAGTCAGCACAGAATGAACAGTGGCATCTGCTCACACGGCAGAAGGAGCAGCAGGGAAAGCTAGTTCTCTGCTTCTTCAGCACACAAGCAGCTTTGCAACGGGGTCACCATCATTGCAGTCTCTCCTCGGCTTCATACCTAAAAGTCCTTTTGAATCCGAATTCTCAGGTGGTATCGCTCAGCTGCCCAGCAGCACAGTTAGTACAGCACGAACGTTTGGCCTCTGCTCCCACAGCAGAAGAGCCAGGATTGAAAGCTGGTGCTGGACCTGTTCAGCACACAATCCCTTTTACATTGGTGCATTCATCGTTGCTTTCACTGCTCACTTTCATACAGGAAAAGCATTTGAATGGAATCAGTCCAGAGTCTGCTCTCTGCTGCGCAGCAACACAGCACAGAATGAACAGTGGCATCTGCTCACACGGCAGAAGGAGCAGCAGGGAAAGCTAGTGCTCTGCTTCTTCAGCACACAAGCAGCTTTGCAACGGGGTCACCATCATTGCAGTCTCTCCTCGGTTTCCTACCTAAAAGTCCATTTGAATCCAAATTCTCAGGTGGTGTCTCTCAGCTGCCCAGCAGCACAGTTAGTACAGCACGAACGTTTGGCCTCTGCTCCCACAGCAGAAGAGCCAGGATTGAAAGCTGGTGCTGGACCTGTTCAGCACACAATCACCTTTACATTGGTGCCTCCATCGTTGCTTTCACTGGTCACATTCATACAGGAAAAGCATTTGAATGGAATCAGTCCAGAGGCTGCTCTCTGCTGCGCAGGAACACAGTCAGCACAGAATGAACAGTGGCATCTGCTCACACGGCAGAAGGAGCAGCAGGGAAAGCTAGTGCTCTGCTTCTTCAGCACACAAGCAGCTTTGCAACGGGGTCACCATCATTGCAGTCTCTCCTCGGTTTCATACCTAAAAGTCCATTTGAATCCAAATTCTCAGGTGGTGTCTCTCAGCTGCCCAGCAGCACAGTTAGTACAGCACGAACGTTTGGCCTCTGCTCCCACAGCAGAAGAGCCAGGATTGAAAGCTGGTGCTGGACCTGTTCAGCACACAATCCCTTTTACATTGGTGCATTCATCGTTGCTTTCACTGCTCACTTTCATACAGGAAAAGCATTTGAATGGAATCAGTCCAGAGGCTGCTCTCTGCTGCGCAGCAACACAGTCAGCGCAGAATGAACAGTGGCATCTGCTCACACGGCAGAAGGAGCAGCAGGGAAAGCTAGTGCTCTGCTTCTTCAGCACACAAGCAGCTTTGCAACGGGGTCACCATCATTGCAGTCTCTCCTCGGTTTCCTACCTAAAAGTCCATTTGAATCCAAATTCTCAGGTGGTGTCTCTCAGCTGCCCAGCAGCACAGTTAGTACAGCACGAACGTTTGGCCTCTGCTCCCACAGCAGAAGAGCCAGGATTGAAAGCTGGTGCTGGACCTGTTCAGCACACAATCACCTTTACATTGGTGCCTCCATCGTTGCTTTCACTGCTCACATTCATACAGGAAAAGCATTTGAATGGAATCAGTCCAGAGGCTGCTCTCTGCTGCGCAGCAACACAGTCAGCACAGAATGAACAGTGGCATCTGCTCACACGGCAGAAGGAGCAGCAGGGAAAGCTAGTGCTCTGCTTCTTCAGCACACAAGCAGCTTTGCAACGGGGTCACCATCATTGCAGTCTCTCCTCGGGTTCATACCTAAAAGTCCATTTGAATCCAAATTCTCAGGTGGTGTCGCTCAGCTGCCCAGCAGCACAGTGAGTACAGCACGAACGTTTGGCCTCTGCTCCCACAGCAGAAGAGCCAGGATTGAAAGCTGGTGCTGGACCTGTTCAGCACACAATCCCCTTTACATTGGTGCCTCCATCGTTGCTTTCACTGCTAACACTCATACAGGTAAAGCATTTGAATAGAATCCATCCAGAGCCTGCTCCCTGCTGGCAGCAACACAGCACAGAATGAACAGTGGCATCTGCTCACACGGCAGAAGGAGCAGCAGGGAAAGCTAGTGCTCTGCTTCAGCACACAAGCAGCTTTTCAACGGGGCCACCATCATTGCAGTCTCTCCTCGGTTTCATACCTAAAAGTCCATTTCAATCCAAATTCTCAAGCGGTCTCAGCTGCCCAGCAGCACAGTGAGTACTGCACGAACGTTTGGCATCTGCTCCTACAGCAGAAGAGCAAGGATTGAAAGCTGGTGCTGGACCTGTTCAGCACACAATCCCCTTTACATTGGTGCATCCATCGTTGCTTTCACTGCTAACACTCGTACAGGAAAAGCATTTGAATAGAATCAGTCCTGAGGCTGCTCTCTGCTGCGCAGGAACACAGTCAGCACAGAATGAACAGTGGCATCTGCTCACACGGCAGAAGGAGCAGCAGGGAAAGCTAGTGCTCTGCTTCTTCAGCACACAAGCAGCTTTGCAACGGGGTCACCATCATTGCAGTCTCTCCTCGGTTTCATACCTAAAAGTCCATTTGAATCCAAATTCTCAGGTGGTGTCTCTCAGCTGCCCAGCAGCACAGTTAGTACAGCACGAACGTTTGGCCTCTGCTCCCACAGCAGAAGAGCCAGGATTGAAACCTGGTGCTGGACCTGTTCAGCACACAATCCCTTTTACATTGGTGCATTCATCGTTGCTTTCACTGCTCACTTTCATACAGGAAAAGCATTTGAATGGAATCAGTCCAGAGGCTGCGCTCTGCTGCGCAGCAACACAGTCAGCACAGAATGAGCATTGGCATCTGCTCACACGGCAGAAGGAGCAGCAGGGAAAGCTAGTGCTCTGCTTCTTCAGCACACAAGCAGCTTTGCAACGGGGTCACCATCATTGCAGTCTCTCCTCGGTTTCCTACCTAAAAGTCCATTTGAATCCAAATTCTCAGGTGGTGTCTCTCAGCTGCCCAGCAGCACAGTTAGTACAGCACGAACGTTTGGCCTCTGCTCCCACAGCAGAAGAGCCAGGATTGAAAGCTGGTGCTGGACCTGTTCAGCACACAATCACCTTTACATTGGTGCCTCCATCGTTGCTTTCACTGCTCACATTCATACAGGAAAAGCATTTGAATGGAATCAGTCCAGAGGCTGCTCTCTGCTGCGCAGCAACACAGTCAGCACAGAATGAACAGTGGCATCTGCTCACACGGCAGAAGGAGCAGCAGGGAAAGCTAGTGCTCTGCTTCTTCAGCACACAAGCAGCTTTGCAACGGGGTCACCATCATTGCAGTCTCTCCTCGGGTTCATACCTAAAAGTCCATTTGAATCCAAATTCTCAGGTGGTGTCGCTCAGCTGCCCAGCAGCACAGTGAGTACAGCACGAACGTTTGGCCTCTGCTCCCACAGCAGAAGAGCCAGGATTGAAAGCTGGTGCTGGACCTGTTCAGCACACAATCCCCTTTACATTGGTGCCTCCATCGTTGCTTTCACTGCTAACACTCATACAGGTAAAGCATTTGAATAGAATCCATCCAGAGCCTGCTCCCTGCTGGCAGCAACACAGCACAGAATGAACAGTGGCATCTGCTCACACGGCAGAAGGAGCAGCAGGGAAAGCTAGTGCTCTGCTTCAGCACACAAGCAGCTTTTCAACGGGGCCACCATCATTGCAGTCTCTCCTCGGTTTCATACCTAAAAGTCCATTTCAATCCAAATTCTCAAGCGGTCTCAGCTGCCCAGCAGCACAGTGAGTACTGCACGAACGTTTGGCATCTGCTCCTACAGCAGAAGAGCAAGGATTGAAAGCTGGTGCTGGACCTGTTCAGCACACAATCCCCTTTACATTGGTGCATCCATCGTTGCTTTCACTGCTAACACTCGTACAGGAAAAGCATTTGAATAGAATCAGTCCTGAGGCTGCTCTCTGCTGCGCAGCAACACAGTCAGCACAGAATGAACAGTGTTATCTGCTCACACGGCAGAAGGAGCAGCAGGGAAAGCTAGTGCTCTGCTTCTTCAGCACACAAGCAGCTTTGCAACGTGGTCACCATCATTGCAGTCTCTCCTCGGTTTCCTACCTAGAAGTCCATTTGAATCCAAATTCTCAGGTGGTGTCTCTCAGCTGCCCAGCAGCACAGTTAGTACAGCACGAACGTTTGGCCTCTGCTCCCACAGCAGAAGAGCCAGGATTGAAAGCTGGTGATGGACCTGTTCAGCACACAATCCCTTTTACATTGGTGCATTCATCGTTGCTTTCACTGCTCACTTTCATACAGGAAAAGCATTTGAATGGAATCAGTCCAGAGGCTGCTCTCTGCTGCGCAGGAACACAGTCAGCACAGAATGAACAGTGGCATCTGCTCACACGGCAGAAGGAGCAGCAGGGAAAGCTAGTGCTCTGCTTCTTCAGCACACAAGCAGCTTTGCAACGGGGTCACCATCATTGCAGTCTCTCCTCGGTTTCATACCTAAAAGTCCATTTGAATCCAAATTCTCAGGTGGTGTCTCTCAGCTGCCCAGCAGCACAGTTAGTACAGCACGAACGTTTGGCCTCTGCTCCCACAGCAGAAGAGCCAGGATTGAAACCTGGTGCTGGACCTGTTCAGCACACAATCCCTTTTACATTGGTGCATTCATCGTTGCTTTCACTGCTCACTTTCATACAGGAAAAGCATTTGAATGGAATCAGTCCAGAGGCTGCGCTCTGCTGCGCAGCAACACAGTCAGCACAGAATGAGCATTGGCATCTGCTCACACGGCAGAAGGAGCAGCAGGGAAAGCTAGTGCTCTGCTTCTTCAGCACACAAGCAGCTTTGCAACGGGGTCACCATCATTGCAGTCTCTCCTCGGTTTCCTACCTAAAAGTCCATTTGAATCCAAATTCTCAGGTGGTGTCTCTCAGCTGCCCAGCAGCACAGTTAGTACAGCACGAACGTTTGGCCTCTGCTCCCACAGCAGAAGAGCCAGGATTGAAAGCTGGTGCTGGACCTGTTCAGCACACAATCACCTTTACATTGGTGCCTCCATCGTTGCTTTCACTGGTCACATTCATACAGGAAAAGCATTTGAATGGAATCAGTCCAGAGGCTGCTCTCTGCTGCGCAGGAACACAGTCAGCACAGAATGAACAGTGGCATCTGCTCACACGGCAGAAGGAGCAGCAGGGAAAGCTAGTGCTCTGCTTCTTCAGCACACAAGCAGCTTTGCAACGGGGTCACCATCATTGCAGTCTCTCCTCGGTTTCCTACCTAAAAGTCCATTTGAATCCAAATTCTCAGGTGGTGTCTCAGCTGCCCAGCAGCACAGTTAGTACAGCACGAACGTTTGGCCTCTGCTCCCACAGCAGAAGAGCCAGGATTGAAAGCTGCTGCTGGACCTGTTCAGCACACAATCCCTTTTACATTGGTGCATTCATCGTTGCTTTCACTGCTCACTTTCATACAGGAAAAGCATTTGAATGGAATCAGTCCAGAGGCTGCTCTCTGCTGCGCAGCAACACAGTCAGCACAGAATGAACAGTGGCATCTGCTCACACGGCAGAAGGACCAGCAGGGAAAGCTAGTGCTCTGCTTCTTCAGCACACAAGCAGCTTTGCAACGGGGTCACCATCATTGCAGTCTCTCCTCGGCTTCATACCTAAAAGTCCATTTGAATCCAAATTCTCAGGTGGTGTCGCTCAGCTGCCCAGCAGCACAGTGAGTACAGCACGAACGTTTGGCCTCTGCTCCCACAGCAGAAGAGCCAGGATTGAAAGCTGGTGCTGGACCTGTTCAGCACACAATCCCCTTTACATTGGTGCCTCCATCGTTGCTTTCACTGCTAACACTCATACAGGTAAAGCATTTGAATAGAATCCGTCCAGAGCCTGCTCCCTGCTGGCAGCAACACAGCACAGAATGAACAGTGGCATCTGCTCACACGGCAGAAGGAGCAGCAGGGAAAGCTAGTGCTCTGCTTCAGCACACAAGCAGCTTTTCAACGGGGCCACCATCATTGCAGTCTCTCCTCGGTTTCATACCTAAAAGTCCATTTCAATCCAAATTCTCAAGCGGTCTCAGCTGCCCAGCAGCACAGTGAGTACTGCACGAACGTTTGGCATCTGCTCCCACAGCAGAAGAGCAAGGATTGAAAGCTGGTGCTGGACCTGTTCAGCACACAATCCCCTTTACATTGGTGCATCCATCGTTGCTTTCACTGCTAACACTCGTACAGGAAAAGCATTTGAATGGAATCAGTCCAGAGGCTGCTCTCTGCTGCGCAGCAACACAGTCAGCACAGAATGAAGAGTGGCATCTGCTCACACGGCAGAAGGAGCAGCAGGGAAAGCTAGTGCTCTGCTTCTTCAGCACACAAGCAGCTTTGCAACGGGGTCACCATCATTGCAGTCTCTCCTCGGCTTCATACCTAAAAGTCCTTTTGAATCCGAATTCTCAGGTGGTGTCGCTCAGCTGCCCAGCAGCACAGTTAGTACAGCACGAACGTTTGGCCTCTGCTCCCACAGCAGAAGAGCCAGGATTGAAAGCTGGTGCTGGACCTGTTCAGCACACAATCCCTTTTACATTGGTGCATTCATCATTGCTTTCACTGCTCACTTTCATACTGGAAAAGCATTTGAATGGAATCAGTCCAGAGCCTGCTCTCTGCTGCGCAGCAACACAGTCAGCACAGAATGAAGAGTGGCATCTGCTCACACGGCAGAAGGAGCAGCAGGGAAAGCTAGTGCTCTGCTTCTTCAGCACAGAAGCAGCTTTGCAACGGGGTCACCATCATTGCAGTCTCTCCTCGGGTTCATACCTAAAAGTCCATTTGAATCCAAATTCGCAGGTGGTCTCTCTCAGCTGCCCAGCAGCACAGTTAGTACAGCACGAACGTTTGGCCTCTGCTCCCACAGCAGAAGAGCCAGGATTGAAAGCTGGTGCTGGACCTGTTCAGCACACAATCACCTTTACATTGGTGCCTCCATCGTTGCTTTCACTGCTCACTTTCATACAGGAAAAGCATTTGAATGGAATCAGTCCAGAGCCTGCTCTCTGCTGCGCAGCAACACAGTCAGCACAGAATGAAGAGTGGCATCTGCTCACACGGCAGAAGGAGCAGCAGGGAAAGCTAGTGCTCTGCTTCTTCAGCACACAAGCAGCTTTGCAACGGGGTCACCATCATTGCAGTCTCTCCTCGGTTTCATACCTAAAAGTCCATTTCAATCCAAATTCTCAAGCGGTCTCAGCTGCCCAGCAGCACAGTGAGTACTGCACGAACGTTTGGCATCTGCTCCCACAGCAGAAGAGCCAGGATTGAAAGCTGGTGCTGGACCTGTTCAGCACACAATCCCCTTTACATTGGTGCATCCATCTTTGCTTTCACTGCTAACACTCGTACAGCAAAAGCATTTGAATAGAATCAGTCCTGAGGCTGCTCTCTGCTGCGCAGCAACACAGTCAGCACAGAATGAACAGTGGCATCTGCTCACACGGCAGAAGGAGCAGCAGGGAAAGCTAGTGCTCTGCTTCTTCAGCACACAAGCAGCTTTGCAACGGGGTCACCATCATTGCAGTCTCTCCTCGGTTTCATACCTAAAAGTCCATTTGAATCCAAATTCTCAGGTGGTGTCTCTCAGCTGCCCAGCAGCACAGTTAGTACAGCACGAACGTTTGGCCTCTGCTCCCACAGCAGAAGAGCCAGGATTGAAAGCTGGTGCTGGACCTGTTCAACACACAATCCCTTTTACATTGGTGCCTCCATCGTTGCTTTCACTGCTCACTTTCATACAGGAAAAGCATTTGAATGGAATCAGTCCAAAGCCTGCTCTCTGCTGCGCAGCAACACAGTCAGCACAGAATGAACAGTGGCATCTGCTCACACGGCAGAAGGAGCAGCAGGGAAAGCTAGTGCTCTGCTTCAGCACACAAGCAGCTTTTCAACGGGGTCACCATCATTGCAGTCTCTCCTCGGTTTCCTACCTAAAAGTCCATTTGAATCCAAATTCTCAAGCGGTCTCAGCTGCCCAGCAGCACAGTGAGTACTGCACGAACGTTTGGCATCTGCTCCCACAGCAGAAGAGCCAGGATTGAAAGCTGGTGCTGGACCTGTTCAGCACACAATCCCTTTTACATTGGTGCATTCATCGTTGCTTTCACTGCTGACATTCATACAGGAAAAGCATTTGAATGGAATCAGTCCAGAGCCTGCTCTCTGCTGCGCAGCAACACAGTCAGCACAGAATGAAGAGTGGCATCTGCTCACAGGGCAGAAGGAGCAGCAGGGAAAGCTAGTGCTCTGCTTCTTCAGCACACAAGCAGCTTTGCAACGGGGTCACCATCATTGCAGTCTCTCCTCGGCTTCATACCTAAAAGTCCTTTTGAATCCGAATTCTCAGGTCGTGTCGCTCAGCTGCCCAGCAGCACAGTTAGTACTGCACGAACGTTTGGCCTCTGCTCCCACAGCAGAAGAGCCAGGATTGAAAGCTGGTGCTGGACCTGTTCAGCACACAATCACCTTTACATTGGTGCCTCCATCGTTGCTTTCACTGCTCACATTCATACAGGAAAAGCATTTGAATGGAATCAGTCCAGAGGCTGCTCTCTGCTGTGCAGCAACACAGTCAGCACAGAATGAACAGTGGCATCTGCTCACACGGCAGAAGGAGCAGCAGGGAAAGCTAGTGCTCTGCTTCTTCAGCACACAAGCAGCTTTGCAACGGGGTCACCATCATTGCAGTCTCTCCTCGGCTTCATACCTAAAAGTCCATTTGAATCCAAATTCTCAGGTGGTGTCGCTCAGCTGCCCAGCAGCACAGTGAGTACAGCACGAACGTTTGGCCTCTGCTCCCACAGCAGAAGAGCCAGGATTGAAAGATGGTGCTGGACCTGTTCAGCACACAATCCCTTTTACATTGGTGCCTCCATCGTTGCTTTCACTGCTCACTTTCATACAGGAAAAGCATTTGAATGGAATCAGTCCAGAGGCTGCTCTCTGCTGCGCAGCAACACAGTCAGCACAGAATGAACAGTGGCATCTGCTCACACGGCAGAAGGAGCAGCAGGGAAAGCTAGTGCTCTGCTTCTTCAGCACACAAGCAGCTTTTCAACGGGGTCACCATCATTGCAGTCTCTCCTCGGTTTCCTACCTAAAAGTCCATTTCAATCCAAATTCTCAAGCGGTCTCAGCTGCCCAGCAGCACAGTGAGTACTGCACGAACGTTTGGCCTCTGCTCCCACAGCAGAAGAGCCAGGATTGAAAGCTGGTGCTGGACCTGTTCAGCACAAAATCCCCTTTACATTGGTGCATCCATCGTTGCTTTCACTGCTAACACTCGTACAGGAAAAGCATTTGAATAGAATCAGTCCAGAGCCTGCTCCCTGCGGGCAGCAACACAGCACAGACCAAACAGTGGCATCTGCTCACACGGCAGAAGGAGCAGCAGGGAAAGCTAGTGCTCTGCTTCTTCAGCACACAAGCAGCTTTGCAACGGGGTCACCATCATTGCAGTCTCTCCTCGGCTTCATACCTAAAAGTCCTTTTGAATCCGAATTCTCAGGTGGTGTCTCTCAGCTGCCCAGCAGCACAGTTAGTACAGCACGAACGTTTGGCCTCTGCTCCCACAGCAGAAGAGCCAGGATTGAAAGCTGGTGCTGGACCTGTTCAGCACACAATCACCTTTACATTGGTGCCTCCATCGTTGCTTTCACTGCTCACATTCATACAGGAAAAGCATTTGAATGGAATCAGTCCAGAGGCTGCTCTCTGCTGCGCAGCAACACAGTCAGCGCAGAATGAACAGTGGCATCTGCTCACACGGCAGAAGGAGCAGCAGGGAAAGCTAGTGCTCTGCTTCTTCAGCACACAAGCAGCTTTGCAACGGGGTCACCATCATTGCAGTCTCTCCTCGGTTTCCTACCTAAAAGTCCATTTGAATCCAAATTCTCAGGTGGTGTCTCTCAGCTGCCCAGCAGCACAGTTAGTACAGCACGAACGTTTGGCCTCTGCTCCCACAGCAGAAGAGCCAGGATTGAAAGCTGGTGCTGGACCTGTTCAGCACACAATCCCCTTTACATTGGTGCCTCCATCGTTGCTTTCACTGCTCACATTCATACAGGAAAAGCATTTGAATGGAATCAGTCCAGAGGCTGCTCTCTGCTGCGCAGCAACACAGTCAGTACAGACCAAACAGTGGCATCTGCTCACACGGCAGAAGGAGCAGCAGGGAAAGCTAGTGCTCTGCTTCTTCAGCACACAAGCAGCTTTGCAACGGGGTCACCATCATTGCAGTCTCTCCTCGGCTTCATACCTAAAAGTCCATTTGAATCCAAATTCTCAGGTGGTGTCGCTCAGCTGCCCAGCAGCACAGTGAGTACAGCACGAACGTTTGGCCTCTGCTCCCACAGCAGAAGAGCCAGGATTGAAAGCTGGTGCTGGACCTGTTCAGCACACAATCCCTTTTACATTGGTGCATTCATCGTTGCTTTCACTGCTCACTTTCATACAGGAAAAGCATTTGAATGGAATCAGTCCAGAGGCTGCTCTCTGCTGCGCAGCAACACAGTCAGCACAGAATGAGCATTGGCATCTGCTCACACGGCAGAAGGAGCAGCAGGGAAAGCTAGTGCTCTGCTTCTTCAGCACACAAGCAGCTTTGCAACGGGGTCACCATCATTGCAGTCTCTCCTCGGCTTCATACCTAAAAGTCCATTTGAATCCAAATTCTCAGGTGGTGTCTCTCAGCTGCCCAGCAGCACAGTTAGTACAGCACGAACGTTTGGCCTCTGCTCCCACAGCAGAAGAGCCAGGATTGAAAGCTGGTGCTGGACCTGTTCAGCACACAATCACCTTTACATTGGTGCCTCCATCGTTGCTTTCACTGCTCACATTCATACAGGAAAAGCATTTGAATGGAATCAGTCCAGAGGCTGCTCTCTGCTGCTCAGCAACACAGTCAGCACAGAATGAACAGTGGCATCTGCTCACACGGCAGAAGGAGCAGCAGGGAAAGCTAGTGCTCTGCTTCTTCAGCACACAAGCAGCTTTGCAACGGGGTCACCATCATTGCAGTCTCTCCTCGGCTTCATACCTAAAAGTCCTTTTGAATCCGAATTCTCAGGTGGTGTCGCTCAGCTGCCCAGCAGCACAGTTAGTACAGCACGAACGTTTGGCCTCTGCTCCCACAGCAGAAGAGCCAGGATTGAAAGCTGGTGCTGGACCTGTTCAGCACACAATCCCTTTTACATTGGTGCATTCATCGTTCCTTTCACTGCTCACTTTCATACAGGAAAAGCATTTGAATGGAATCAGTCCAGAGCCTGCTCTCTGCTGCGCAGGAACACAGTCAGCACAGAATGAACAGTGGCATCTGCTCACACGGCAGAAGGAGCAGCAGGGAAAGCTAGTGCTCTGCTTCTTCAGCACACAAGCAGCTTTTCAACGGGGTCACCATCATTGCAGTCTCTCCTCGGTTTCCTACCTAAAAGTCCATTTGAATCCAAATTCTCAAGCGGTCTCAGCTGCCCAGCAGCACAGTGAGTACAGCACGAACGTTTGGCCTCTGCTCCCACAGCAGAAGAGCCAGGATTGAAAGCTGGTGCTGGACCTGTTCAGCACACAATCCCCTTTACATTGGTGCATCCATCGTTGCTTTCACTGCTAACACTCGTACAGGAAAAGCATTTGAATAGAATCAGTCCAGAGCCTGCTCCCTGCTGGCAGCAACACAGCAAAGACTGAACAGTGGCATCTGCTCACACGGCAAAAGGAGCAGCAGGGAAAGCTAGTGCTCTGCTTCTTCAGCACACAAGCAGCTTTGCAACGGGGTCACCATCATTGCAGTCTCTCCTCGGCTTCATACCTAAAAGTCCTTTTGAATCCGAATTCTCAGGTGGTGTCGCTCAGCTGCCCAGCAGCACAGTTAGTACTGCACGAACGTTTGGCCTCTGCTCCCACAGCAGAAGAGCCAGGATTGAAAGCTGGTGCTGGACCTGTTCAGCACACAATCCCTTTTACATTGGTGCATTCATCGTTGCTTTCACTGCTCACTTTCATACAGGAAAAGCATTTGAATGGAATCAGTCCAGAGGCTGCTCTCTGCTGCGCAGCAACACAGTCAGCACAGAATGAGCATTGGCATCTGCTCACACGGCAGAAGGAGCAGCAGGGAAAGCTAGTGCTCTGCTTCTTCAGCACACAAGCAGCTTTTCAACGGGGTCACCATCATTGCAGTCTCTCCTCGGGTTCATACCTAAAAGTCCATTTGAATCCAAATTCTCAGGTGGTGTCTCTCAGCTGCCCAGCAGCACAGTTAGTACAGCACGAACGTTTGGCCTCTGCTCCCACAGCAGAAGAGCCAGGATTGAAAGCTGGTGCTGGACCTGTTCAGCACACAATCACCTTTACATTGGTGCCTCCATCGTTGCTTTCACTGCTGACATTCATACAGGAAAAGCATTTGAATGGAATCAGTCCAGAGGCTGCTCTCTGCTGCGCAGCAACACAGTCAGCACAGAATGAAGAGTGGCATCTGCTCACACGGCAGAAGGAGCAGCAGGGAAAGCTAGTGCTCTGCTTCTTCAGCACACAAGCAGCTTTGCAACGGGGTCACCATCATTGCAGTCTCTCCTCGGGTTCATACCTAAAAGTCCATTTGAATCCAAATTCTCAGGTGGTGTCTCTCAGCTGCCCAGCAGCACAGTTAGTACAGCACGAACGTTTGGCCTCTGCTCCGACAGCAGAAGAGCCAGGATTGAAAGCTGGTGCTGGACCTGTTCAGCACACAATCACCTTTACATTGGTGCCTCCATCGTTGCTTTCACTGCTCACATTCATACAGGAAAAGCATTTGAATGGAATCAGTCCAGAGGCTGCTTTCTGCTGCGCAGCAACACAGTCAGCACAGAATGAACAGTGGCATCTGCTCACACGGCAGAAGGAGCAGCAGGGAAAGCTAGTGCTCTGCTTCTTCAGCACACAAGCAGCTTTGCAACGGGGTCACCATCATTGCAGTCTCTCCTCGGCTTCATACCTAAAAGTCCATTTGAATCCAAATTCTCAGGTGGTGTCGCTCAGCTGCCCAGCAGCACAGTGAGTACAGCACGAACGTTTGGCCTCTGCTCCCACAGCAGAAGAGCCAGGATTGAAAGCTGGTGCTGGACCTGTTCAGCACACAATCCCCTTTACATTGGTGCCTCCATCGTTGCTTTCACTGCTAACACTCATACAGGTAAAGCATTTGAATAGAATCCGTCCAGAGCCTGCTCCCTGCTGGCAGCAACACAGCACAGAATGAACAGTGGCATCTGCTCACACGGCAGAAGGAGCAGCAGGGAAAGCTAGTGCTCTGCTTCAGCACACAAGCAGCTTTTCAACGGGGTCACCATCATTGCAGTCTCTCCTCGGTTTCATACCTAAAAGTCCATTTCAATCCAAATTCTCAAGCGGTCTCAGCTGCCCAGCAGCACAGTGAGTACTGCACGAACGTTTGGCATCTGCTCCCACAGCAGAAGAGCCAGGATTGAAAGCTGGTGCTGGACCTGTTCAGCACACAATCCCCTTTACATTGGTGCATCCATCGTTGCTTTCACTGCTAACACTCGTACAGGAAAAGCATTTGAATAGAATCAGTCCTGAGGCTGCTCTCTGCTGCGCAGCAACACAGTCAGCACAGAATGAACAGTGGCATCTGCTCACACGGCAGAAGGAGCAGCAGGGAAAGCTAGTGCTCTGCTTCTTCAGCACACAAGCAGCTTTGCAACGTGGTCACCATCATTGCAGTCTCTCCTCGGTTTCCTACCTAGAAGTCCATTTGAATCCAAATTCTCAGGTGGTGTCTCTCAGCTGCCCAGCAGCACAGTTAGTACAGCACGAACGTTTGGCCTCTGCTCCGACAGCAGAAGAGCCAGGATTGAAAGCTGGTGCTGGACCTGTTCAGCACACAATCACCTTTACATTGGTGCCTCCATCGTTGCTTTCACTGCTCACATTCATACAGGAAAAGCATTTGAATGGAATCAGTCCAGAGGCTGCTTTCTGCTGCGCAGCAACACAGTCAGCACAGAATGAACAGTGGCATCTGCTCACACGGCAGAAGGAGCAGCAGGGAAAGCTAGTGCTCTGCTTCTTCAGCACACAAGCAGCTTTGCAACGGGGTCACCATCATTGCAGTCTCTCCTCGGCTTCATACCTAAAAGTCCATTTGAATCCAAATTCTCAGGTGGTGTCGCTCAGCTGCCCAGCAGCACAGTGAGTACAGCACGAACGTTTGGCCTCTGCTCCCACAGCAGAAGAGCCAGGATTGAAAGCTGGTGCTGGACCTGTTCAGCACACAATCCCCTTTACATTGGTGCCTCCATCGTTGCTTTCACTGCTAACACTCATACAGGTAAAGCATTTGAATAGAATCCGTCCAGAGCCTGCTCCCTGCTGGCAGCAACACAGCACAGAATGAACAGTGGCATCTGCTCACACGGCAGAAGGAGCAGCAGGGAAAGCTAGTGCTCTGCTTCAGCACACAAGCAGCTTTTCAACGGGGTCACCATCATTGCAGTCTCTCCTCGGTTTCATACCTAAAAGTCCATTTCAATCCAAATTCTCAAGCGGTCTCAGCTGCCCAGCAGCACAGTGAGTACTGCACGAACGTTTGGCATCTGCTCCCACAGCAGAAGAGCAAGGATTGAAAGCTGGTGCTGGACCTGTTCAGCACACAATCCCCTTTACATTGGTGCATCCATCGTTGCTTTCACTGCTAACACTCGTACAGGAAAAGCATTTGAATAGAATCAGTCCTGAGGCTGCTCTCTGCTGCGCAGCAACACAGTCAGCACAGAATGAACAGTGTTATCTGCTCACACGGCAGAAGGAGCAGCAGGGAAAGCTAGTGCTCTGCTTCTTCAGCACACAAGCAGCTTTGCAACGTGGTCACCATCATTGCAGTCTCTCCTCGGTTTCCTACCTAGAAGTCCATTTGAATCCAAATTCTCAGGTGGTGTCTCAGCTGCCCAGCAGCACAGTGAGTACAGCACGAACGTTTGGCCTCTGCTCCCACAGCAGAAGAGCCAGGATTGAAAGCTGGTGATGGACCTGTTCAGCACACAATCCCTTTTACATTGGTGCATTCATCGTTGCTTTCACTGCTCACTTTCATACAGGAAAAGCATTTGAATAGAATCAGTCCAGAGGCTGCTCTCTGCTGCGCAGGAACACAGTCAGCACAGAATGAACAGTGGCATCTGCTCACACGGCAGAAGGAGCAGCAGGGAAAGCTAGTGCTCTGCTTCTTCAGCACACAAGCAGCTTTGCAACGGGGTCACCATCATTGCAGTCTCTCCTCGGTTTCATACCTAAAAGTCCATTTCAATCCAAATTCTCAGGTGGTGTCTCTCAGCTGCCCAGCAGCACAGTTAGTACAGCACGAACGTTTGGCCTCTGCTCCCACAGCAGAAGAGCCAGGATTGAAAGCTGGTGCTGGACCTGTTCAGCACACAATCACCTTTACATTGGTGCCTCCATCGTTGCTTTCACTGCTAACACTCATACAGGTAAAGCATTTGAATAGAATCCGTCCAGAGCCTGCTCCCTGCTGGCAGCAACACAGCACAGAATGAACAGTGGCATCTGCTCACACGGCAGAAGAGCAGCAGGGAAAGCTAGTGCTCTGCTTCTTCAGCACACAAGCACCTTTGCAACGGGGTCACCATCATTGCAGTCTCTCCTCGGTTTCATACCTAAAAGTCCATTTGAATCCAAATTCTCAGGTGGTGTCTCTCAGCTGCCCAGCAGCACAGTTAGTACAGCACGAACGTTTGGCCTCTGCTCCCACAGCAGAAGAGCCAGGATTGAAAGCTGGTGCTGGACCTGTTCAGCACACAATCCCTTTTACATTGGTGCATTCATCGTTGCTTTCACTGCTCACTTTCATACAGGAAAAGCATTTGAATGGAATCAGTCCAGAGGCTGCGCTCTGCTGCGCAGCAACACAGTCAGCACAGAATGAGCATTGGCATCTGCTCACACGGCAGAAGGAGCAGCAGGGAAAGCTAGTGCTCTGCTTCTTCAGCACACAAGCAGCTTTGCAACGGGGTCACCATCATTGCAGTCTCTCCTCGGCTTCATACCTAAAAGTCCATTTGAATCCAAATTCTCAGGTGGTGTCTCTCAGCTGCCCAGCAGCACAGTTAGTACAGCACGAACGTTTGGCCTCTGCTCCCACAGCAGAAGAGCCAGGATTGAAAGCTGGTGCTGGACCTGTTCAGCACACAATCCCTTTTACATTGGTGCATTCATCGTTGCTTTCACTGCTCACTTTCATACAGGAAAAGGATTTGAATGGAATCAGTCCAGAGGCTGCTCTCTGCTGCGGGGCAATACAGTCAGCACAGAATGAACAGTGGCATCTGCTCACACGGCAGAAGGAGCAGCAGGGAAAGCTAGTGCTCTGCTTCTTCAGCACACAAGCAGCTTTTCAACGGGGTCACCATCATTGCAGTCTCTCCTCGGTTTCATACCTAAAAGTCCATTTGAATCCAAATTCTCAGGTGGTCTCTCTCAGCCGCCCAGCAGCACAGTGAGTACAGCACGAACGTTTGGCATCTGCTCCCACAGCAGAAGAGCAAGGATTGAAAGCTGGTGCTGGACCTGTTCAGCACACAATCCCCTTTACATTGGTGCCTCCATCGTTGCTTTCACTGCTCACTTTCATACAGGAAAAGCATTTGAATGGAATCAGTCCAGAGGCTGCTCTCTGCTGCACAGCAACACAGTCAGCACAGAATGAACAGTGGCATCTGCTCACACGGCAGAAGGACCAGCAGGGAAAGCTAGTGCTCTGCTTCTTCAGCACACAAGCAGCTTTGCAACGGGGTCACCATCATTGCAGTCTCTCCTCGGTTTCCTACCTAAAAGTCCAATTGAATCCAAATTCTCAGGTGGTGTCTCTCAGCTGCCCAGCAGCACAGTGAGTACAGCACGAACGTTTGGCCTCTGCTCCCACAGCAGAAGAGCCAGGATTGAAAGCTGGTGCTGGACCTGTTCAGCACACAATCCCCTTTACATTGGTGCATCCATCGTTGCTTTCACTGCTAACACTCGTACAGGAAAAGCATTTGAATAGAATCAGTCCAGAGCCTGCTCCCTGCTGGCAGCAACACAGCACAGACTGAACAGTGGCATCTGCTCACACGGCAGAAGGAGCAGCAGGGAAAGCCAGTGCTCTGCTTCTTCAGCACACAAGCAGCTTTGCAACGGGGTCACCATCATTGCAGTCTCTCCTCGGCTTCATACCTAAAAGTCCTTTTGAATCCGAATTCTCAGGTGGTATCGCTCAGCTGCCCAGCAGCACAGTTAGTACAGCACGAACGTTTGGCCTCTGCTCCCACAGCAGAAGAGCCAGGATTGAAAGCTGGTGCTGGACCTGTTCAGCACACAATCCCTTTTACATTGGTGCATTCATCGTTGCTTTCACTGCTCACTTTCATACAGGAAAAGCATTTGAATGGAATCAGTCCAGAGCCTGCTCTCTGCTGCGCAGCAACACAGCACAGAATGAACAGTGGCATCTGCTCACACGGCAGAAGGAGCAGCAGGGAAAGCTAGTGCTCTGCTTCTTCAGCACACAAGCAGCTTTGCAACGGGGTCACCATCATTGCAGTCTCTCCTCGGGTTCATACCTAAAAGTCCATTTGAATCCAAATTCTCAGGTGGTGTCTGTCAGCTGCCCAGCAGCACAGTTAGTACAGCACGAACGTTTGGCCTCTGCTCCCACAGCAGAAGAGCCAGGATTGAAAGCTGGTGCTGGACCTGTTCAGCACACAATCACCTTTACATTGGTGCCTCCATCGTTGCTTTCACTGCTCACATTCATACAGGAAAAGCATTTGAATGGAATCAGTCCAGAGGCTGCTCTCTGCTGCGCAGCAACACAGTCAGCACAGAATGAAGAGTGGCATCTGCTCACACGGCAGAAGGAGCAGCAGGGAAAGCTAGTGCTCTGCTTCTTCAGCACACAAGCAGCTTTGCAACGGGGTCACCATCATTGCAGTCTCTCCTCGGCTTCATACCTAAAAGTCCATTTGAATCCAAATTCTCAGGTGGTGTCGCTCAGCTGCCCAGCAGCACAGTGAGGACAGCACGAACGTTTGGCCTCTGCTCCCACAGCAGAAGAGCCAGGATTGAAAGCTGGTGCTGGACCTGTTCAGCACACAATCCCCTTTACATTGGTGCCTCCATCGTTGCTTTCACTGCTAACACTCATACAGGTAAAGCATTTGAATAGAATCCGTCCAGAGCCTGCTCCCTGCTGGCAGCAACACAGCACAGAATGAACAGTGGCATCTGCTCACACGGCAGAAGGAGCAGCAGGGAAAGCTAGTGCTCTGCTTCAGCACACAAGCAGCTTTTCAACGGGGCCACCATCATTGCAGTCTCTCCTCGGTTTCATACCTAAAAGTCCATTTGAATCCAAATTCTCAGGTGGTGTCTCTCAGCTGCCCAGCAGCACAGTTAGTACAGCACGAACGTTTGGCCTCTGCTCCCACAG
This sequence comes from Pezoporus flaviventris, assembly GCF_033815535.1. Lineage (NCBI taxonomy): Eukaryota > Metazoa > Chordata > Aves > Psittaciformes > Psittacidae > Pezoporus > Pezoporus flaviventris. The sequence goes on from NW_026892935.1 coordinate 272,075, forward strand.
CAGAAGAGCCAGGATTGAAAGCTGGTGATGGACCTGTTCAGCACACAATCCCTTTTACATTGGTGCATTCATCCTTGCTTTCACTGCTCACTTTCATACAGGAAAAGCATTTGAATGGAATCAGTCCTGAGGCTGCTCTCTGCTGCGCAGGAACACAGTCAGCACAGAATGAACAGTGGCATCTGCTCACACGGCAGAAGGAGCAGCAGGGAAAGCTAGTGCTCTGCTTCAGCACACAAGCAGCTTTTCAACGGGGTCACCATCATTGCAGTCTCTCCTCGGTTTCATACCTAAAAGTCCATTTCAATCCAAATTCTCAAGCGGTCTCAGCTGCCCAGCAGCACAGTGAGTACTGCACGAACGTTTGGCATCTGCTCCCACAGCAGAAGAGCCAGGATTGAAAGCTGGTGCTGGACCTGTTCAGCACACAATCCCCTTTACATTGGTGCATCCATCGTTGCTTTCACTGCTAACACTCGTACAGGAAAAGCATTTGAATAGAATCAGTCCTGAGGCTGCTCTCTGCTGCGCAGCAACACAGTCAGCACAGAATGAACAGTGTTATCTGCTCACACGGCAGAAGGAGCAGCAGGGAAAGCTAGTGCTCTGCTTCTTCAGCACACAAGCAGCTTTGCAACGTGGTCACCATCATTGCAGTCTCTCCTCGGTTTCCTACCTAGAAGTCCATTTGAATCCAAATTCTCAGGTGGTGTCTCAGCTGCCCAGCAGCACAGTTAGTACAGCACGAACGTTTGGCCTCTGCTCCCACAGCAGAAGAGCCAGGATTGAAAGCTGGTGATGGACCTGTTCAGCACACAATCCCTTTTACATTGGTGCATTCATCGTTGCTTTCACTGCTCACTTTCATACAGGAAAAGCATTGGAATAGAATCAGTCCAGAGGCTGCTCTCTGCTGCGCAGGAACACAGTCAGCACAGAATGAACAGTGGCATCTGCTCACACGGCAGAAGGACCAGCAGGGAAAGCTAGTGCTCTGCTTCTTCAGCACACAAGCAGCTTTGCAACGGGGTCACCATCATTGCAGTCTCTCCTCGGTTTCATACCTAAAAGTCCATTTCAATCCAAATTCTCAGGTGGTGTCTCTCAGCTGCCCAGCAGCACAGTTAGTACAGCACGAACGTTTGGCCTCTGCTCCCACAGCAGAAGAGCCAGGATTGAAAGCTGGTGCTGGACCTGTTCAGCACACAATCACCTTTACATTGGTGCCTCCATCGTTGCTTTCACTGCTAACACTCATACAGGTAAAGCATTTGAATAGAATCCGTCCAGAGCCTGCTCCCTGCTGGCAGCAACACAGCACAGAATGAACAGTGGCATCTGCTCACACGGCAGAAGAGCAGCAGGGAAAGCTAGTGCTCTGCTTCTTCAGCACACAAGCACCTTTGCAACGGGGTCACCATCATTGCAGTCTCTCCTCGGTTTCATACCTAAAAGTCCATTTGAATCCAAATTCTCAGGTGGTGTCTCTCAGCTGCCCAGCAGCACAGTTAGTACAGCACGAACGTTTGGCCTCTGCTCCCACAGCAGAAGAGCCAGGATTGAAAGCTGGTGCTGGACCTGTTCAGCACACAATCACCTTTACATTGGTGCCTCCATCGTTGCTTTCACTGTTCACATTCATTCAGGAAAAGCATTTGAATGGAATCAGTCCAGAGCCTGCTCTCTGCTGCACAGCAACACAGTGAGCACAGAATGAACAGTGGCATCTGCTCCCTCAGCAGAAGGACCAGCAGGGAAAGCTAGTGCTGGGTCCCTTCAGCACACAAGCAGCTTTGCAACGGGGTCACCATCATTGCAGTCTCTCCTCGGTTTCATACCTAAAAGTCCATTTGAATCCAAATTCTCAGGTGGTCTCTCTCAGCTGCCCAGCAGCACAGTGAGGACAGCACGAACGTTTGGCCTCTGCTCCCACAGCAGAAGAGCAAGGATTGAAAGCTGGTGCTGGACCTGTTCAGCACACAATCACCTTTACATTGGTGCCTCCATCGTTGCTTTCACTGCTCACTTTCATACAGGAAAAGCATTTGAATGGAATCATTCCAGAGGCTGCTCTCTGCTGCGCAGCAACACAGTGAGCACAGAATGAACAGTGGCATCTGCTCACACGGCAGAAGGACCAGCAGGGAAAGCTACTGCTCTGCTTCTTCAGCACACAAGCAGCTTTGCAACGGGGTCACCATCATTGCAGTCTCTCCTCGGTTTCATACCTAAAAGTCCATTTGAATCCAAATTCTCAGGTGGTGTCTCTCAGCTGCCCAGCAGCACAGTGAGTACAGCACGAACGTTTGGCCTCTGCTCCCACAGCAGAAGAGCCAGGATTGAAAGCTGGTGCTGGACCTGTTCAGCACACAATCACCTTTACATTGGTGCCTCCATCGTTGCTTTCACTGTTCACATTCATTCAGGAAAAGCATTTGAATGGAATCAGTCCAGAGCCTGCTCTCTGCTGCACAGCAACACAGTGAGCACAGAATGAACAGTGGCATCTGCTCCCTCAGCAGAAGGACCAGCAGGGAAAGCTAGTGCTGGGTCCCTTCAGCACACAAGCAGCTTTGCAACGGGGTCACCATCATTGCAGTCTCTCCTCGGTTTCATACCTAAAAGTCCATTTGAATCCAAATTCTCAGGTGGTCTCTCTCAGCTGCCCAGCAGCACAGTGAGTACAGCACGAACGTTTGGCCTCTGCTCCCACAGCAGAAGAGCAAGGATTGAAAGCTGGTGCTGGACCTGTTCAGCACACAATCACCTTTACATTGGTGCCTCCATCGTTGCTTTCACTGCTCACTTTCATACAGGAAAAGCATTTGAATGGAATCATTCCAGAGGCTGCTCTCTGCTGCGCAGCAACACAGTGAGCACAGAATGAACAGTGGCATCTGCTCACACGGCAGAAGGACCAGCAGGGAAAGCTACTGCTCTGCTTCTTCAGCACACAAGCAGCTTTGCAACGGGGTCACCATCATTGCAGTCTCTCCTCGGTTTCATACCTAAAAGTCCATTTGAATCCAAATTCTCAGGTGGTGTCTCTCAGCTGCCCAGCAGCACAGTGAGTACAGCACGAACGTTTGGCATCTGCTCCCACAGCAGAATAGGCAGGATTGAAAGCTGGTGCTGGACATGGTCAGCACACAATCACCTTTACATTGGTGCCTCCATCGTTGCTTTCAGTGCTCACTTTCATACAGGAAAAGCATTTGAATGGAATCAGTCCAGAGCCTGCTCTCTGCTGCGCAGCAACACAGTCAGCACAGAATGAACAGTGGCATCTGCTCACACGGCAGAAGGACCAGCAGGGAAAGCTAGTGCTCTGCTTCTTCAGCACACAAGCAGCTTTGCAACGGGGTCACCATCATTGCAGTCTCTCCTCGGTTTCATACCTAAAAGTCCATTTGAATCCAAATTCTCCGGTGGTGTCTCTCAGCTGCCCAGCAGCACAGTGAGTACAGCACGAACGTTTGGCATCTGCTCCCACAGCAGAAGAGCCAGGATTGAAAGCTGGTGCTGGACCTGTTCAGCACACAATCACCTTTACATTGGTGCATCCATCGTTGCTTTCACTGCTCACTTTCACACAGGAAAAGCATTTGAATGGAATCAGTCCAGAGGCTGCTCTCTGCTGCGCAGCAACACAGTGAGCACAGAATGAACAGTGGCATCTGCTGACACGGCAGAAGGACCAGCAGGGAAAGCTAGTGCTCTGCTTCTTCAGCACACAAGCAGCTTTGCAACGGGGTCACCATCATTGCAGTCTCTCCTCGGTTTCATACCTAAAAGTCCATTTGAATCCAAATTCTCAGGTGGTGTCTCTCAGCTGCCCAGCAGTACAGTGAGTACAGCACGAACGTTTGGCATCTGCTCCCACAGCAGAAGAGCCAGGATTGAAAGCTGGTGCTGGACATGGTCAGCACACAATCACCTTTACATTGGTGCATCCATCGTTGCTTTCACTGCTAACACTCATACAGGAAAAGCATTTGAATGGAATCAGTCCAGAGGCTGCTCTCTGCTGCGCAGCAACACAGTCAGCACAGAATGAACAGTGGCATCTGCTAACACAGCAGAAGGACCAGCAGGGAAAGCTAGTGCTCTGCTTCTTCAGCACACAAGCAGCTTTGCAACGGGATCACCATCATTGCAGTCTCTCCTCGGTTTCATACCTAAAAGTCCATTTGAATCCAAATTCTCAGGTGGTCTCTCTCAGCTGCCCAGCAGCACAGTGAGTACAGCACGAACGTTTGGCATCTGCTCCCACAGCAGAAGAGCCAGGATTGAAAGCTGGTGCTGGACCTGTTCAGCACACAATCCCCTTTACATTGGTGCCTCCATCGTTGCTTTCACTGCTCACTTTCATTCAGGAAAAGCATTTGAATGGAATCAGTCCAGAGGCTGCTCCATTCTGGCAGCAACACAGCACAGAATGAACAGTGGCATCTGCTCACACGACAGAAGGACCAGCAGGGAAAGCTTGTGCTGTGTCCCTTCAGCACACAAGCAGCTTTGCAACGGTGTCACCATCATTGCAGTCTCTCCTCGGTTTCATACCTAAAAGTCCATTTGAATCCAAATTCTCAGGTGGTCTCTCTCAGCTGCCCAGCAGCACAGTGAGTACAGCACGAACGTTTGGCATCTGCTCCCACAGCAGAAGAGCAAGGATTGAAAGCTGGTGAGGACTTGTTCAGCACACAATCACCTTGACATTGGTTCCTCCATCGTTGCTTTCGCTGCTAACGCTCATACAGGAAAAGCATTTGAATGGAATCAGTCCAGAGGCTGCTCTCTGCTGCGCAGCAACACAGTCAGCACAGAATAAACAGTGGCATCTGCTCACACGGCAGAAGGACCAGCAGGGAAAGCTACTGCTCTGCTTCTTCAGCACACAAGCAGCTTTGCAACGGGGTCACCATCATTGCAGTCTCTCCTCGGTTTCATACCTAAAAGTCCATTTGAATCCAAATTCTCAGGTGGTCTCTCTCAGCTGCCCAGCAGCACAGTGAGTACAGCACGAACGTTTCGCCTCTGCTCCCACAGCAGAAGAGCAAGGATTGAAAGCTGGTGCTGGACCTGTTCAGCACACAATCACCTTTACATTGGTGCCTCCATCGTTGCTTTCACTGCTAACACTCATACAGGAAAAGCATTTGAATGGAATCAGTCCAGAGGCTGCTCTCTGCTGCGCAGCAACACAGTGAGCACAGAATGAACAGTGGCATCTGCTCACACGGCAGAAGGAGCAGCAGGGAAAGCTAGTGCTCTGCTTCTTCAGCACACAAGCAGCTTTGCAACGGGGTCACCATCATTGCAGTCTCTCCTCGGTTTCATACCTAAAAGTCCATTTGAATCCAAATTCTCAGGTGGTCTCTCTCAGCTGCCCAGCAGCACAGTGAGGACAGCACGAACGTTTGGCCTCTGCTCCCACAGCAGAAGAGCCAGGATTGAAAGCTGGTGCTGGACCTGTTCAGCACACAATCACCTTTACATTGGTTCCTCCATCGTTGCTTTCACTGCTAACACTCATACAGGAAAAGCATTTGAACGGAATCAGTCCAGAGGCTGCTCTCTGCTGCGCAGCAACACAGTGAGCACAGAATGAACAGTGGCATCTGCTCACACGGCAGAAGGACCAGCAGGGAAAGCTAGTGCTCTGCTTCTTCAGCACACAAGCAGCTTTGCAACGGTGTCACCATCATTGCAGTCTCTCCTCGGTTTCATACCTAAAAGTCCATTTGAATCCAAATTCTCAGGTGGTCTCTCTCAGCTGCCCAGCAGCACAGTGAGTACAGCACGAACGTTTGGCCTCTGCTCCCACAGCAGAAGAGCAAGCATTGAAAGCTGGTGCTGGACCTGTTCAGCACACAATCCCCTTTACATTGGTGCCTCCATCGTTGCTTTCACTGCTCACTTTCATACAGGAAAAGCATTTGAATGGAATCAGTCCAGAGCCTGCTCTCTGCTGCGCAGCAACACAGTCAGCACAGAATGAACAGTGGCATCTGCTCACACGGCAGAAGGACCAGCAGGGAAAGCTACTGCTCTGCTTCTTCAGCACACAAGCAGCTTTGCAACGGGGTCACCATCATTGCAGTCTCTCCTCGGTTTCATACCTAAAAGTCCATTTGAATCCAAATTCTCAGGTGGTCTCTCTCAGCTGCCCAGCAGCACAGTGAGGACAGCACGAACGTTTGGCCTCTGCTCCCACAGCAGAAGAGCCAGGATTGAAAGCTGGTGCTGGACCTGTTCAGCACACAATCACCTTTACATTGGTGCATCCATCGTTGCTTTCACTGCTAACACTCATACAGGAAAAGCATTTGAATAGAATCAGTCCAGAGCCTGCTCCCTGCTGGCAGCAACACAGCACAGAATAAACAGTGGCATCTGCTCACACGGCAGAAGGACCAGCAGGGAAAGCTTGTGCTGTGTCTCTTCAGCACACAAGCAGCTTTGCAACGGGGTCACCATCATTGCAGTCTCTCCTCGGTTTCATACCTAAAAGTCCATTTGAATCCAAATTCTCAGGTGGTCTCTCAGCTGCCCAGCAGCACCGTGAGTACAGCACGAACGTTTGGCATCTGCTCCCACAGCAGAAGAGCAAGGATTGAAAGCTGGTGCTGGACCTGTTCACCACAAAATCACCTTTACATTGGTGCATTCATCGTTGCTTTCACTGTTCACTTTCATTCAGGAAAAGCATTTGAATGGAATCAGTCCAGAGGCTGCTCTCTGGTGCGCAGCAACACAGTCAGCACAGAATGAACAGTGGCATCTGCTCACACGGCAGAAGGACCAGCAGGGAAAGCTAGTGCTCTGCTTCTTCAGCACACAAGCAGCTTTGCAACGGGGTCACCATCATTGCAGTCTCTCCTCGGTTTCATACCTAAAAGTCCATTTGAATCCAAATTCTCAGGTGGTCTCTCTCAGCTGCCCAGCAGCACAGTGACGACAGCACGAACGTTTGGCCTCTGCTCCCACAGCAGAAGAGCCAGGATTGAAAGCTGGTGCTGGACCTGTTCAGCACACAATCACCTTTACATTGGTTCCTCCATCGTTGCTTTCACTGCTAACACTCATACAGGAAAAGCATTTGAATGGAATCAGTCCAGAGGCTGCTCTCTGCTGCGCAGCAACACAGTGAGCACAGAATGAACAGTGGCATCTGCTCACACGGCAGAAGGAGCAGCAGGGAAAGCTAGTGCTCTGCTTCTTCAGCACACAAGCAGCTTTGCAACGGGGTCACCATCATTGCAGTCTCTCCTCGGTTTCATACCTAAAAGTCCATTTGAATCCAAATTCTCAGGTGGTCTCTCTCAGCTGCCCAGCAGCACAGTGAGGACAGCACGAACGTTTGGCCTCTGCTCCCACAGCAGAAGAGCCAGGATTGAAAGCTGGTGCTGGACCTGTTCAGCACACAATCACCTTTACATTGGTTCCTCCATCGTTGCTTTCACTGCTAACACTCATACAGGAAAAGCATTTGAATAGAATCAGTCCAGAGCCTGCTCCCTGCTGGCAGCAACACAGCACAGAATAAACAGTGGCATCTGCTCACACGGCAGAAGGACCAGCAGGGAAAGCTTGTGCTGTGTCTCTTCAGCACACAAGCAGCTTTGCAACGGTGTCACCATCATTGCAGTCTCTCCTCGGTTTCATACCTAAAAGTCCATTTGAATCCAAATTCTCAGGTGGTCTCTCTCAGCTGCCCAGCAGCACAGTGAGTACAGCACGAACGTCTGCCCTCTGCTCCCACAGCAGAAGAGTAAGGATTGAAAGCTGGTGCTGGACCTGTTCAGCACACAATCACCTTTACATTGGTGCATCCATCGTTGCTTTCACTGTTCACTTTCATACAGGAAAAGCATTTGAATGGAATCAGTCCAGAGGCTGCTCTCTGCTGCGCAGCAACACAGTGAGCACAGAATGAACAGTGGCATCTGCTCACACGGCAGAAGGACCAGCAGGGAAAGCTAGTGCTCTGCTTCTTCAGCACACAAGCAGCTTTGCAACGGGGTCACCATCATTGCAGTCTCTCCTCGGTTTCATACCTAAAAGTCCATTTGAATCCAAATTCTCAGGTGGTCTCTCTCAGCTGCCCAGCAGCACAGTGAGGACAGCACGAACGTTTGGCCTCTGCTCCCACAGCAGAAGAGCCAGGATTGAAAGCTGGTGCTGGACCTGTTCAGCACACAATCACCTTTACATTGGTTCCTCCATCGTTACTTTCACTGCTAACACTCATACAGGAAAAGCATTTGAATGGAATCAGTCCAGAGGCTGCTCTCTGCTGCGCAGCAAAACAGTGAGCACAGAATGAACAGTGGCATCTGCTCACACGGCAGAAGGACCAGCAGGGAAAGCTAGTGCTCTGCTTCTTCAGCACACAAGCAGCTTTGCAACGGGGTCACCATCATTGCAGTCTCTCCTCGGTTTCATACCTAAAAGTCCATTTGAATCCAAATTCTCAGGTGGTCTCTCTCAGCTGCCCAGCAGCACAGTGAGTACAGCACGAACGTTTGGCCTCTGCTCCCACAGCAGAAGAGCCAGGACTGAAAGCTGGTGCTGGACCTTTTCAGCACACAATCACCTTTACATTGGTGCCTCCATCGTTGCTTTCACTGGTAACACTCATACAGGAAAAGCATTTGAATAGAATCAGTCCAGAGCCTGCTCCCTGCTGGCAGCAACACAGCACAGAATGAAGAGTGGCATCTGCTCACACGGCAGAAGGACCAGCAGGGAAAGCTTGTGCTGTGTCCCTTCAGCACACATGCAGCTTTGCAACGGGGTCACCATCATTGCAGTCTCTCCTCGGTTTCATACCTAAAAGTCCATTTGAATCCAAATTCTCAGGTGGTGTCTCTCAGCTGCCCAGCAGTACAGTGAGTACAGCACGAACGTTTGGCATCTGCTCCCACAGCAGAAGAGCCAGGATTGAAAGCTGGTGCTGGACCTGTTCAGCACACAATCACCTTTACATTGGTGCCTCCATCGTTGCTTTCACTGGTAACACTCATACAGGAAAAGCATTTGAATAGAATCAGTCCAGAGCCTGCTCCCTGCTGGCAGCAACACAGCACAGAATGAACAGTGGCATCTGCTCACACGGCAGAAGGACCAGCAGGGAAAGCTTGTGCTGTGTCCCTTCAGCACACATGCAGCTTTGCAACGGGGTCACCATCATTGCAGTCTCTCCTCGGTTTCATACCTAAAAGTCCATTTGAATCCAAATTCTCAGGTGGTGTCTCTCAGCTGCCCAGCAGTACAGTGAGTACAGCACGAACGTTTGGCATCTGCTCCCACAGCAGAAGAGCCAGGATTGAAAGCTGGTGCTGGACATGGTCAGCACACAATCACCTTTACATTGGTGCATCCATCGTTGCTTTCACTGCTAACACTCATACAGGAAAAGCATTTGAATGGAATCAGTCCAGAGCCTGCTCTCTGCTGCGCAGCAACACAGTGAGCACAGAATGAACAGTGGCATCTGCTAACACAGCAGAAGGACCAGCAGGGAAAGCTAGTGCTGGGCTTCTTCAGCACACAAGCAGCTTTGCAACGGGATCACCATCATTGCAGTCTCTCCTCGGTTTCATACCTAAAAGTCCATTTGAATCCAAATTCTCAGGTGGTCTCTCTCAGCTGCCCAGCAGCACAGTGAGTACAGCACGAACGTTTGGCATCTGCTCCCACAGCAGAAGAGCCAGGATTGAAAGCTGGTGCTGGACCTGTTCAGCACACAATCCCCTTTACATTGGTGCCTCCATCGTTGCTTTCACTGCTCACTTTCATTCAGGAAAAGCATTTGAATGGAATCAGTCCAGAGGCTGCTCCATTCTGGCAGCAACACAGCACAGAATGAACAGTGGCATCTGCTCACACGACAGAAGGACCAGCAGGGAAAGCTTGTGCTGTGTCCCTTCAGCACACAAGCAGCTTTGCAACGGTGTCACCATCATTGCAGTCTCTCCTCGGTTTCATACCTAAAAGTCCATTTGAATCCAAATTCTCAGGTGGTCTCTCTCAGCTGCCCAGCAGCACAGTGAGTACAGCACGAACGTTTGGCATCTGCTCCCACAGCAGAAGAGCAAGGATTGAAAGCTGGTGAGGACTTGTTCAGCACACAATCACCTTGACATTGGTTCCTCCATCGTTGCTTTCGCTGCTAACACTCATACAGGAAAAGCATTTGAATGGAATCAGTCCAGAGGCTGCTCTCTGCTGCGCAGCAACACAGTCAGCACAGAATAAACAGTGGCATCTGCTCACACGGCAGAAGGACCAGCAGGGAAAGCTACTGCTCTGCTTCTTCAGCACACAAGCAGCTTTGCAACGGGGTCACCATCATTGCAGTCTCTCCTCGGTTTCATACCTAAAAGTCCATTTGAATCCAAATTCTCAGGTGGTCTCTCTCAGCTGCCCAGCAGCACAGTGAGGACAGCACGAACGTTTGGCCTCTGCTCCCACAGCAGAAGAGCCAGGATTGAAAGCTGGTGCTGGACCTGTTCAGCACACAATCACCTTTACATTGGTGCATCCATCGTTGCTTTCACTGCTAACACTCATACAGGAAAAGCATTTGAATAGAATCAGTCCAGAGCCTGCTCCCTGCTGGCAGCAACACAGCACAGAATAAACAGTGGCATCTGCTCACACGGCAGAAGGACCAGCAGGGAAAGCTTGTGCTGTGTCTCTTCAGCACACAAGCAGCTTTGCAACGGTGTCACCATCATTGCAGTCTCTCCTCGGTTTCATACCTAAAAGTCCATTTGAATCCAAATTCTCAGGTGGTCTCTCTCAGCTGCCCAGCAGCACAGTGAGTACAGCACGAACGTCTGCCCTCTGCTCCCACAGCAGAAGAGTAAGGATTGAAAGCTGGTGATGGACCTGTTCAGCACACAATCACCTTTACATTGGTGCATCCATCGTTGCTTTCACTGTTCACTTTCATACAGGAAAAGCATTTGAATGGAATCAGTCCAGAGGCTGCTCTCTGCTGCGCAGCAACACAGTGAGCACAGAATGAACAGTGGCATCTGCTCACACGGCAGAAGGACCAGCAGGGAAAGCTAGTGCTCTGCTTCTTCAGCACACAAGCAGCTTTGCAACGGTGTCACCATCATTGCAGTCTCTCCTCGGTTTCATACCTAAAAGTCCATTTGAATCCAAATTCTCAGGTGGTCTCTCTCAGCTGCCCAGCAGCACAGTGAGTACAGCACGAACGTTTGGCCTCTGCTCCCACAGCAGAAGAGCCAGGATTGAAAGCTGGTGCTGGACCTGTTCAGCACACAATCCCCTTTACATTGGTGCCTCCATCGTTGCTTTCACTGCTCACTTTCATACAGGAAAAGCATTTGAATGGAATCACTCCAGAGGCTGCTCTCTGCTGCGCAGCAACACAGCACAGAATGAACAGTGGCATCTGCTCACACGGCAGAAGGACCAGCAGGGAAAGCTAGTGCTCTGCTTCTTCAGCACACAAGCAGCTTTGCAACGGGGTCACCATCATTGCAGTCTCTCCTCGGTTTCCTACCTAAAAGTCCATTTGAATCCAAATTCTCAGCTGGTCTCTCTCAGCTGCCCAGCAGCACAGTGAGTACAGCACGAACGTTTGGCATCTGCTCCCACAGCAGAAGAGCCAGGATTAAAAGCTGGTGCTGGACCTGTTCAGCACACAATCACCTTTACATTGGTGCATCCATCGTTGCTTTCACTGCTAACACTCATACAGGAAAAGCATTTGAATAGAATCAGTCCAGAGCCTGCTCCCTGCTGGCAGCAACACAGCACAGAATAAACAGTGGCATCTGCTCACACGGCAGAAGGACCAGCAGGGAAAGCTTGTGCTGTGTCTCTTCAGCACACAAGCAGCTTTGCAACGGGGTCACCATCATTGCAGTCTCTCCTCGGTTTCATACCTAAAAGTCCATTTGAATCCAAATTCTCAGGTGGTCTCTCTCAGCTGCCCAGCAGCACAGTGAGTACAGCACGAACGTTTGGCATCTGCTCCCACAGCAGAAGAGCAAGGATTGAAAGCTGGTGCTGGACCTGTTCAGCACACAATCACCTTTACATTGGTGCATCCATCGTTGCTTTCACTGCTCACTTTCATTCAGGAAAAGCATTTGAATGGAATCAGTCCAGAGCCTGCTCTCTGCTGCGCAGCAACACAGTGAGCACAGAATGAACAGTGGCATCTGCTCACACGGCAGAAGGACCAGCAGGGAAAGCTACTGCTCTGCTTCTTCAGCACACAAGCAGCTTTGCAACGGGGTCACCATCATTGCAGTCTCTCCTCGGTTTCATACCTAAAAGTCCATTTGAATCCAAATTCTCAGGTGGTCTCTCTCAGCTGCCCAGCAGCACAGTGAGTACAGCACGAACGTTTGGCCTCTGCTCCCACAGCAGAAGAGCCAGGATTGAAAGCTGGTGCTGGACCTGTTCAGCACACAATCACCTTTACATTGGTTCCTCCATCGTTGCTTTCACTGCTAACACTCATACAGGAAAAGCATTTGAATGGAATCACTCCAGAGCCTGCTCTCTGCTGCGCAGCAACACAGTGAGCACAGAATGAACAGTGGCATCTGCTCACACGGCAGAAGGACCAGCAGGGAAAGCTACTGCTCTGCTTCTTCAGCACACAAGCAGCTTTGCAACGGTGTCACCATCATTGCAGTCTCTCCTCGGTTTCATACCTAAAAGTCCATTTGAATCCAAATTCTCAGGTGGTCTCTCTCAGCTGCCCAGCAGCACAGTGAGCACAGCACGAACGTTTGGCCTCTACTCCCACAGCAGAAGAGCCAGGATTGAAAGCTGGTGCTGGACCTGTTCAGCACACAATCACCTTTACATTGGTGCATCCATCGTTACTTTCACTGCTCACTTTCATTCAGGAAAAGCATTTGAATGGAATCAGTCCAGAGCCTGCTCTCTGGTGCGCAGCAACACAGTCAGCACAGAATGAACAGTGGCATCTGCTCACACGGCAGAAGGACCAGCAGGGAAAGCTAGTGCTCTGCTTCTTCAGCACACAAGCAGCTTTGCAACGGGGTCACCATCATTGCAGTCTCTCCTCGGTTTCATACCTAAAAGTCCATTTGAATCCAAATTCTCAGGTGGTCTCTCTCAGCTGCCCAGCAGCACGGTGAGTACAGCACGAACGTTTGGCCTCTGCTCCCACAGCAGAAGAGCCAGGATTGAAAGCTGGTGCTGGACCTGTTCAGCACACAATCCCCTTTACATTGGTTCCTCCATCGTTACTTTCACTGCTAACACTCATACAGGAAAAGCATTTGAATGGGATCAGTCCTGAGCCTGCTCTCTGCTGCGCAGCAACACAGTCAGCACAGAATGAACAGTGGCATCTGCTCACACTGCAGAAGGACCAGCAGGGAAAGCTAGTGCTGGGCCTCTTCAGCACACCAGCAGCTTTGCAACGGTGTCACCATCATTGCAGTCTCTCCTCGGTTTCATACCTAAAAGTCCATTTGAATCCAAATTCTCAGGTGGTCTCTCTCAGCTGCCCAGCAGCACAGTGAGTACAGCACGAACGTTTGGCCTCTGCTCCCACAGCAGAAGAGCCAGGATTGAAAGTTGGTGCTGGACCTGTTCAGCAAACAATCCCCTTTACATTGGTGCCTCCATCGTTGCCTTCACTGCTCACTTTCATTCAGGAAAAGCATTTGAATGGAATCAGTCCAGAGCCTGCTCTCTGCTGCGCAGCAACACAGTGAGCACAGAATGAACAGTGGCATCTGCTCACACGGCAGAAGGACCAGCAGGGAAAGCTAGCGCTCTGCTTCTTCAGCACACAAGAAGCTTTGCAACGGGGTCACCATCATTGCAGTCTCTCCTCGGTTTCATACCTAAAAGACCATTTGAATCCAAATTCTCAGGTGGTCTCTCTCAGCTGCCCAGCAGAACAGTTAGTACAGCACGAACGTTTGGCCTCTGCTCCCACAGCAGAAGAGCCAGGATTGAAAGTTGGTGCTGGACCTGTTCAGCACACAATCCCCTTTACATTGGTGCCTCCATCGTTGCTTTCACTGCTCACTTTCATACAGGAAAAGCATTTGAATGGAATCAGTCCAGAGCCTGCTCTCTGCTACGCAGCAACACAGCACAGAATGAACAGTGGCATCTGCTCCCACGGCAGAAGGATCAACAGGGAAAGCTAGTGCTGGACCTCCTCAGCACACAAACAGCTTTGCAACGGGGTCACCATCATTGCAGTCTCTCCTCGGTTTCATACATAAAAGTCCATTTGAATCCAAATTCTCAGGTGGTCTCTCTCAGCTGCCCAGCAGCACAGTGAGTACAGCACGAACGTTTGGCCGCTGCTCCCACAGCAGAAGAGCCAGGATTGAAAGCTGGTGCTCGACCTGTTCAGCACACAATCACCTTTACATTGGTTTCTCCATCGTTGCTTTCACTGCTAACACTCATACAGGAAAAGCATTTGAATAGAATCAGTCCAGAGCCTGCTCCCTGCTCACAGCAACACAGCACAGAATGAACATTGGCATCTGCTCACACGGCAGAAGGACCAGCTGGGAAAGCTAGTGCTGTGTCTCTTCAGCACACAATCAGCTTTGCAACGGTGTCACCATCATTGCAGTCTCTCCTCGGTTTCATACCTAAAAGTCCATTTGAATCCAAATTCTCAGGTGGTCTCTCTCAGCTGCCCAGCAGCACAGTGAGTACAGCACGAACGTTTGGCCTCTGCTCCCACAGCAGAAGATCCAGGATTGAAAGCTGGTGCTGGACCTGTTCAGCACACAATCCCTTTTACATTGGTGCATTCATCGTTGCTTTCACTGCTCACTTTCATACAGGAAAAGCATTTGAATGGAATCAGTCCAGAGGCTGCTCTCTGCTGCGCAGCAACACAGTCAGCACAGAATGAACAGTGGCATCTGCTCCCACGGCAGAAGGAGCAGCAGGGAAAGCTAGTGCTCTGCTTCTTCAGCACACAAGCAGCTTTGCAACGGGGTCACCATCATTGCAGTCTCTCCTCGGTTTCATACCTAAAAGTCCATTTGAATACAAATTCTCAGGTGGTCTCAGCTGCCCAGAAGCACAGTGAGTACAGCACGAACGTTTGGCATCTGCTCCCACAGCAGAAGAGCCAGGATTGAAAGCTGGTGCTGGACCTGTTCAGCACACAATCCCTTTTACATTGGTGCATTCATCGTTGCTTTCACTGCTCACTTTCATACAGGAAAAGCATTTGAATGGAATCAGTCCAGAGGCTGCTCTCTGCTGCGCAGCAACACAGTCAGCGCAGAATGAACAGTGGCATCTGCTCACACGGCAGGAGCAGCAGGGAAAGCTAGTGCTCTGCTTCTTCAGCACACAAGCAGCTTTGCAACGGGGTCACCATCATTGCAGTCTCTCCTCGGCTTCATACCTAAAAGTCCATTTGAATCCGAATTCTCAGGTGGTGTCGCTCAGCTGCCCAGCAGCACAGTGAGTACAGCACGAACGTTTGGCCTCTGCTCCCACAGCAGAAGAGCCAGGATTGAAAGCTGGTGCTGGACCTGTTCAGCACACAATCCCTTTTACATTGGTGCATTCATCGTTGCTTTCACTGCTAACACTCATACAGGAAAAGCATTTGAATAGAATCAGTCCAGAGCCTGCTCCCTGCTGGCAGCAACACAGCACAGAATGAACAGTGGTATCTGCTCACACGGCAGAAGGACCAGCATGGAAAGCTAGTGCTGTGTCTCTTCAGCACACAAGCAGCTTTGCAACGGGGTCACCATCATTGCAGTCTCTCCTCGGTTTCATACCTAAAAGTCCATTTCAATCCGAATTCTCAGGTGGTGTCTCTCAGCTGCCCAGCAGCACAGTTAGTACAGCACGAACGTTTGGCCTCTGCTCCCACAGCAGAAGAGCCAGGATTGAAAGCTGGTGCTGGACCTGTTCAGCACACAATCCCTTTTACATTGGTGCATTCATCGTTGCTTTCACTGCTAACACTCATACAGGAAAAGCATTTGAATAGAATCAGTCCAGAGCCTGCTCCCTGCTGACAGCAACACAGCACAGAATGAACAGTGGCATCTGCTCACACGGCAGAAGGAGCAGCAGGAAAAGCTAGTAGTCTACTTCTTCAGCACACAAGCAGCTTTGCAACGGGGTCACCATCATTGCAGTCTCTCCTCGGTTTCATACCTAAAAGTCCATTTGAATCCAAATTCTCAGGTGGTGTCTCTCAGCTGCCCAGCAGCACAGTGAGGACAGCATGAACGTTTGGCATCTGCTCCCACAGCAGAAGAGCCAGGATTGAAAGCTGGTGCTGGACCTGTTCAGCACACAATCCCCTTTACATTGGTGCCTCCATCGTTGCTTTCACTGCTCACTTTCATACAGGAAAAGCATTTGAATGGAATCAGTCCAGGGCCTGCTCTCTGCTGCGCAGGAACACAGCACAGAATGAACAGTGGCATCTGCTCACACGGCAGAAGGAGCAGCAGGGAAAGCTAGTGCTCTGCTTCTTCAGCACACAAGCAGCTTTGCAACGGGGTCACCATCATTGCAGTCTCTCCTCGGTTTCATACCTAAAAGTCCATTTGAATCCAAATTCTCAGGTGGTCTCAGCTGCCCAGCAGCACAGTGAGTACAGCACAAACGTTTGGCCTCTGCTCCCACAGCAGAAGAGCCAGGATTGAAAGCTGGTGCTGGACCTGTTCAGCACACAATCACCTTTACATTGGTGCCTCCATCGTTGCTTTCACTGCTCACTTTCATACAGGAAAAGCATTTGAATGGAATCAGTCCAGAGCCTGCTCTCTGCTGCGCAGGAACACAGTCAGCACAGAATGAACAGTGGCATCTGCTCACACGGCAGAAGGAGCAGCAGAGAAAGCTAGTGGTCTGCTTCTTCAGCACACAAGCAGCTTTGCAACGGGGTCACCATCATTGCAGTCTGTCCTCGGTTTCATACCTAAAAGTCCATTTGAATCCAAATTCTCAGGTGGTCTCAGCTGCCCAGCAGCACAGTGAGTACAGCACGAACGTTTGGCATCTGCTCCCACATCAGAAGAGCAAGGATTGAAAGCTGGTGCTGGACCTGTTCAGCACACAATCACCTTTACATTGGTGCCTCCATCGTTGCTTTCACTGCTAACACTCATACAGGAAAAGCATTTGAATAGAATCAGTCCAGAGCCTGCTCTCTGCTGCGCAGCAACACAGTCAGCTCAGAATGAACAGTGGCATCTGCTCACACGGCAGAAGGACCAGCAGGGAAAGCTAGTGCTGTGTCGCTTCAACACACAAGCAGCTTTGCAACGGGGTCACCATCATTGCAGTCTCTCCTCGGATTCCTACCTAAAAGTCCATTTGAATCCAAATTCTCAGGTGGTGTCTCTCAGCTGCCCAGCAGCACAGTTAGTACAGCACGAACGTTTGGCCTCTGCTCCCACAGCAGAAGAGCCAGGATTGAAAGCTGGTGCTGGACCTGTTCAGCACACAATCCCCTTTACATTGGTGCCTCCATCGTTGCTTTCACTGCTCACTTTCATACAGGAAAAGCATTTGAATGGAATCAGTCCAGAGCCTGCTCTCTGCTGCGCAGGAACACAGTCAGCACAGAATGAACAGTGGCATCTGCTCACACGGCAGAAGGACCAGCAGGGAAAGCTAGTGCTCTGCTTCTCCAGCGCACAAGCAGCTTTGCAACGGGGTCACCATCATTGCAGTCTCTCCTCGGTTTCATACCTAAAAGTCCATTTGAATCCAAATTCTCAGGTGGTCTCTCTCAGCTGCCCAGCAGCACAGTGAGAACAGCACGAACATTTGGCATCTGCTCCCACAGCAGAAGAGCCAGGATTGAAAGCTGGTCCTGGACCTGTTCAGCACACAATCCCCTTTATACTGGTGCCTCCATCGTTGCTTTCACTGCTCACTTTCATACAGGAAAAGCATTTGAATACAATCAGTCCAGAGCCTGCTCTCTGCTGCGCAGCAACACACTCAGCACAGAATGAACAGTGGATTCTGCTCAAACAGCAGAAGGACCAGCAGGGAAAGCTAGTGCTGGGCTTCTTCAGCACACAAGCAGCTTTGCAACGGGGTTACCATCATTGCAGTCTCTCCTCGGTTTCATACCTAAAAGTCCATTTGAATCCAAATTCTCAGGTGGTGTCTCTCAGCTGCCCAGCAGCACAGTTAGTACAGCACGAACGTTTGGCCTCTGCTCCCACAGCAGAAGAGCCAGGATTGAAAGCTGGTGCTGGACCTGTTCAGCACACAATCACTTTTACATTGGTGCATTCATCGTTGCTTTCAATGCTCACTTTCATACAAGAAAAGCATTTGAATGGAATCAGTCCAGAGGCTGCTCTCTGCTGCGCAGCAACACAGCACAGAATGAACAGTGGCATCTGCTCACACGGCAGAAGGAGCAGCAGGGAAAGCTAGTGCTGTGTCTCTTCAGCACACAAGCAGCTTTGCAACGGGGTCACCATCATTGCAGTCTCTCCTCGGTTTCCTACCTAAAAGTCCATTTGAATCCAAATTCTCAGGTGGTGTCGCTCAGCTGCCCAGCAGCACAGTGAGTACAGCACGAATGTTTGGCCTCTGCTCCCACAGCAGAAGAGCCAGGATTGAAAGCTGGTGCTGGACCTGTTCAGCACACAATCCCCTTTACATTGGTGCCTACATCGTTGCTTTCACTGCTAACACTCATACAGGAAAAGAATTTGAATAGAATCAGTCCAGAGCCTGCTCCCTGCTGGCAGCAAAACAGCACAGAATGAACAGTGGCATCTGCTCACACGGCAGAAGGACCAGCAGGGAAAGCTAGTGCTCTGCTTCTTCAGCGCACAAGCAGCTTTGCAACGGGGTCACCATCATTGCAGTCTCTCCTCGGTTTCATACCTAAAAGTCCATTTGAATCCAAATTCTCAGGTGGTCTCAGCTGCCCAGCAGCACAGTGACTACAGCACGAACGTTTGGCATCTGCTCCCACAGCAGAAGAGCAAGAATTGAAAGCTGGTGCTGGACCTGTTCAGCACACAATCCCCTTTACATTGGTGCCTCCATCGTTGCTTTCACTGCACACTTTCATACAGGAAAAGCATTTGAATAGAATCAGTCCAGAGCCTGCTCCCTGCTGGCAGCAACTCAGCACAGAATGAACAGTGGCATCTGCTCACACGGCAGAAGGACCAGCAGGGAAAGCTAGTGCTGTGTCTCTTCAGCACACAAGCAGCTTTGCAACGGGGTCACCATCATTGCAGTCTCTCCTCGGTTTCATGCCTAAAAGTCCATTTGAATCCAAATTCTCAGGTGGTGTCTCTCAGCTGCCCAGCAGCACAGTTAGTACAGCACGAACGTTTGGCCTCTGCTCCCACAGCAGAAGAGCCAGGATTGAAAGCTGGCGCTGGACCTGTTCAGCACACAATCACTTTTACATTGGTGCATTCATCGTTGCTTTCACTGTTCACTTTCATACAGGAAAAGCATTTGAATGGAATCAGTCCAGAGCCTGCTCTCTGCTGCGCAGCGACACAGTCAGCACAGAATGAACAGAGGCATCTGCTCCCACGGCAGAAGGACCAGCAGGGAAAGCTAGTGGTCTACTTCTTCAGCACACAAGCAGCTTTGCAACGGGGTCACCATCATTGCAGTCACTCCTCGGTTTCCTACCTAAAAGTCCATTTGAATCCAAATTCTCAGGTGGTGTCTCTCAGCTGCCCAGCAGCACAGTTAGTACAGCACGAACGTTTGGCCTCTGCTCCCACAGCAGAAGAGCGAGGATTGAAAGCTGGTGCTGGACCTGTTCAGCACACAATCCCCTTTACATTGGTGCATCCATCGTTGCTTTCAGTGCTCACTTTCATACAGGAAAAGCATTTGAATGGAATCAGTCCAGAGCCTGCTCTCTGCTGCGCAGCAACACTGTCAGCACAGAATGAACTGTGGCATCTGCTCACACGGCAGAAGGACCAGCAGGGAAAGCTAGTGCTCTGCTTCTTCAGCGCACAAGCAGCTTTGCAACGGGGTCACCATCATTGCAGTCTCTCCTCGGTTTCATACCTAAAAGTCCATTTGAATCCGAATTCTCAGGTGGTGTCGCTCAGGTGCCCAGCAGCACGGTGAGTACAGCATGAACATTTGGTCTCTGCTCCCACAGCAGAAGAGCCAGGATTGAAAGCTGGTGCTGGACCTGTTCAGCACACAATCCCCTTTACATTGGTGCCTCCATCGTTGCTTTCACTGCTCACTTTCATACAGGAAAAGCATTTGAATAGAATCAGTCCAGAGCCTGCTCCCTGCTGGCAGCAACACAGCACAGAATGAACAGGGGCATCTGCTCACACGGCAGAAGGACCAGCAGGGAAAGCTAGTGCTGTGTCTCTTCAACACAAAGCAGCTTTTCAACGGGGTCACCATCATTGCAGTCTCTCCTCGGTTTCCTACCTAAAAGTCCATTTGAATCCAAATTCTCAGGTGGTGTCTCTCAGCTGCCCAGCAGCACAGTTAGTACAGCACGAAGGTTTGGCCTCTGCTCCCACAGCAGAAGAGCCAGGATTGAAAGCTGGTGCTGGACCTGTTCAGCACACAATCCCCTTTACATTGGTGCCTCCATCGTTGCTTTCACTGCTCACTTTCATACAGGAAAAGCATTTGAATGGAATCAGTCCAGAGCCTGCTCTCTGCTGCGCAGCAACACAGTCAGCACAGAATGAACAGTGGCATCTGCTCACACGGCAGAAGGAGCAGCAGGGAAAGCTAGTGCTGTGTCTCTTCAGCACACAAACAGCTTTGCAACGGGGTCACCATCATTGCAGTCTCTCCTCGGTTTCCTACCTAAAAGTCCATTTGAATCCAAATTCTCAGGTGGTGTCGCCCAGCTGCCCAGCAGCACAGTGAGTACAGCACGAACGTTTGGCATCTGCTCCCACAGCAGAAGAGCCAGGATTGAAAGCTGGTGCTGGACCTGTTCAGCACACAATCCCCTTTACATTGGTGCCTCCATCGTTGCTTTCACTGCTAACACTCATACAGGAAAAGGATTTGAATAGAATCAGTCCAGAGCCTGCTCCCTGCTGGCAGCAACACAGCACAGAATGAACAGTGGCATCTGCTCACACGGCAGAAGGACCAGCAGGGAAAGCTAGTGCTGTGTCTCTTCAACACAAAGCAGCTTTGCAACGGGGTCACCATCATTGCAGTCTCTCCTCGGATTCCTACCTAAAAGTCCATTTGAATCCAAATTCTCAGGTGGTGTCTCTCAGCTGCCCAGCAGCACAGTTAGTACAGCACGAACGTTTGGCCTCTGCTCCCACAGCAGAAGAGCCAGGATTGAAAGCTGGTGCTGGACCTGTTCAGCACACAATCCCCTTTACATTGGTGCCTCCATCGTTGCTTTCACTGCTAACACTCATACAGGAAAAGAATTTGAATGGAATCAGTCCAGAGCCTGCTCTCTGCTGGCAGCAAAACAGCACAGAATGAACAGTGGCATCTGCTCCCACGGCAGAAGGAGCAGCAGGGAAAGCTAGTGCTCTGCTTCTTCAGCACACAAGCAGCTTTGCAACGGGGTCACCATCATTGCAGTCTCTCCTCGGTTTCCTACCTAAAAGTCCATTTGAATCCAAATTCTCAGGTGGTCTCTCTCAGCTGCCCAGCAGCACAGTTAGTACAGCACGAACGTTTGGCCTCTGCTCCCACAGCAGAAGAGCCAGGATTGAAAGCTGGTGCTGGACCTGTTCAGCACACAATCACTTTTACATTGGTGCATTCATCGTTGCTTTCACTGCTCACTTTCATACAGGAAAAGCATTTGAATGGAATCAGTCCAGAGCCTGCTCTCTGCTGCGCAGCAACACAGTCAGCACAGAATGAACAGTGGCATCTGCTCACACGGCAGAAGGAGCAGCAGGGAAAGCTTGTGCTGTGTCTCTTCAGCACACAAGCAGCTTTGCAACGGGGTCACCATCATTGCAGTCTCTCCTCGGTTTCATACCTAAAAGTCCATTTGAATCCAAATTCTCAGGTGGTCTCAGCTGCCCAGTAGCACAGTGAGTACAGCATGAACGTTTGGCCTCTGCTCCCACAGCAGAAGAGCAAGGATTGAAAGCTGGTGCTGGACCTGTTCAGCACACAATCACCTTTACATTGGTGCCTCCATCGTTGCTTTCACTGCTCACTTTCATACAGGAAAAGCATTTGAATAGAATCAGTCCAGAGCCTGCTCTCTGCTGCGCAGCAACACAGTCAGCACAGAATGAACAGTGGCATCTGCTCACACGGCAGAAGGAGCAGCAGGGAAAGCTAGTGCTGGGCTTCTTCAGCACACAAGCAGCTTTGCAACGGGGTCACCATCATTGCAGTCTCTCCTCGGTTTCATACCTAAAAGTCCATTTGAATCCAAATTCTCAGGTGGTCTCAGCTGCCCAGCAGCACAGTGACTACAGCACGAACGTTTGGCATCTGCTCCCACAGCAGAAGAGCAAGAATTGAAAGCTGGTTCTGGACCTGTTCAGCACACAATCACCTTTACATTGGTGCCTCCATCGTTGCTTTCACTGCTCACTTTCATACCGGAAAAGCATTTGAATAGAATCAGTCCAGAGCCTGCTCCCTGCTGGCAGCAACACAGCACAGAATGAACAGTGGCATCTGCTCACACGGCAGAAGGACCAGCAGGGAAAGCTAGTGCAGTGTCTCTTCAACACACAAGCAGCTTTGCAACGGGGTCACCATCATTGCAGTCTCTCCTCGGTTTCATGCCTAAAAGTCCATTTGAATCCAAATTCTCAGGTGGTGTCTCTCAGCTGCCCAGCAGCACAGTTAGTACAGCACGAACGTTTGGCCTCTGCTCCCACAGCAGAAGAGCCAGGATTGAAAGCTGGTGCTGGACCTGTTCAGCACACAATCACTTTTACATTGGTGCATTCATCGTTGCTTTCACTGTTCACTTTCATACCGGAAAAGCATTTGAATGGAATCAGTCCAGAGCCTGCTCTCTGCTGCGCAGCAACACAGTCAGCACAGAATGAACAGTGGCATCTGCTCCCACGGCAGAAGGACCAGCAGGGAAAGCTAGTGCTGTGTCTCTTCAGCACACAAGCAGCTTTGCAACGGGGTCACCATCATTGCAGTCTCTCCTCGGTTTCCTACCTAAAAGTCCATTTGAATCCAAATTCTCAGGTGGTGTCAGCTGCCCAGCAGCACAGTTAGTACAGCACGAAGGTTTGGCCTCTGCTCCCACAGCAGAAGAGCCAGGATTGAAAGCTGGTGCTGGACCTGTTCAGCACACAATCCCCTTTACATTGGTGCATCCATCGTTGCTTTCACTGCTCACTTTCATACAGGAAAAGCATTTGAATGGAATCAGTCCAGAGCCTGCTCTCTGCTGCGCAGCAACACTGTCAGCACAGAATGAACTGTGGCATCTGCTCACACGGCAGAAGGACCAGCAGGGAAAGCTAGTGCTCTGCTTCTTCAGCACACAAGCAGCTTTGCAACGGGGTCACCATCATTGCAGTCTCTCCTCGGTTTCATACCTAAAAGTCCATTTGAATCCGAATTCTCAGGTGGTGTCGCTCAGGTGCCCAGCAGCACGGTGAGTACAGCATGAACATTTGGCCTCTGCTCCCACAGCAGAAGAGCCAGGATTGAAAGCTGGTGCTGGACCTGTTCAGCACACAATCCCCTTTACATTGGTGCCTCCATCGTTGCTTTCACTGCTAACACTCATACAGGAAAAGCATTTGAATAGAATCCGTCCAGAGCCTGCTCCCTGCTGGCAGCAACACAGCACAGAATGAACAGTGGCATCTGCTCACACGGCAGAAGGACCAGCAGGGAAAGCTCGGGCTGTGTCTCTTCAGCACACAAGCAGCTTTGCAACGGGGTTACCATCATTGCAGTCTCTCCTCGGTTTCCTACCTAAAAGTCCAATTGAATCCAAATTCTCAGGTGGTGTCTCTCAGCTGCCCAGCAGCACAGTTAGTACAGCACGAACGTTTGTCCTCTGCTCCCACAGCAGAAGAGCCAGGATTGAAAGCTGGTGCTGGACCTGTTCAGCACACAATCACCTTTACATTGGTGCCTCCATCGTTGCTTTCACTGCTCACTTTCATACAGGAAAAGCATTTGAATGGAATCAGTCCAGAGCCTGCTCTCTGCTGCGCAGGAACACAGTCAGCACAGAATGAACAGTGGCATCTGCTCACACGGCAGAAGGAGCAGCAGGGAAAGCTAGTGCTCTGCTTCTTCAGCACACAAGCAGCTTTGCAACGGGGTCACCATCATTACAGTCTCTCCTCGGTTTCATACCTAAAAGTCCATTTGAATCCAAATTCTCAGGTGGTGTCTCTCAGCTGCCCAGTAGCACAGTGAGTACAGCACGAACGTTTGGCATCTGCTCCCACAGCAGAAGAGCAAGGATTGAAAGCTGGTGCTGGACCTGTTCAGCACACAATCCCCTTTACATTGGTGCCTCCATCGTTGCTTTCACTGCTAACACTCATACCGGAAAAGCATTTGAATAGAATCAGTCCAGAGCCTGCTCTCTGCTGCGCAGCAACACAGTCAGCTCAGAATGAACAGTGGCATCTGCTCACACGGCAGAAGGACCAGCAGGGAAAGCTAGTGCTGTGTCTCTTCAGCACACAAGCAGCTTTGCAACGGGGTCACCATCATTGCAGTCTCTCCTCGGTTTCATACCTAAAAGTCCATTTGAATCCAAATTCTCAGGTGGTGTCGCTCAGCTGCCCAGCAGCACAGTGAGTACAGCACGAACGTTTGGCCTCTGCTCCCACAGCAGAAGAGCCAGGATTGAAAGCTGGTGCTGGACCTGTTCAGCACACAATCCCCTTTACATTGGTGCCTCCATCGTTGCTTTCACTGCTCACTTTCATACAGGAAAAGCATTTGAATGGAATCAGTCCAGAGCCTGCTCTCTGCTGCGCAGCAACACAGTCAGCACAGAATGAACAGTGGCATCTGCTCACACGGCAGAAGGAGCAGCAGGGAAAGCTAGTGCTGTGTCTCTTCAGCACACAAGCAGCTTTGCAACGGGGTCACCATCATTGCAGTCTCTCCTCGGTTTCCTACCTAAAAGTCCATTGGAATCCAAATTCTCAGGTGGTGTCTCTCAGCTGCCCAGTAGCACAGTGAGTACAGCACGAACGTTTGGCATCTGCTCCCACAGCAGAAGAGCAAGGATTGAAAGCTGGTGCTGGACCTGTTCAGCACACAATCACCTTTACATTGGTGCCTCCATCATTGCTTTCACTGCTAACACTCATACAGGAAAAGCATTTCAATAGAATCCGTCCAGAGCCTGCTCCCTGCTGGCAGCAACACAGCACAGAATGAACAGTGGCATCTGCTCACACGGCAGAAGGACCAGCAGAGAAAGCTAGTGCTGTGTCTCTTCAGCACACAAGCAGCTTTGCAACGGGGTCACCATCATTGCAGTCTCTCCTCGGTTTCACACCTAAAAGTCCATTTGAATCCAAATTCTCAGGTGGTGTCTCTCAGCTGCCCAGCAGCACAGTGAGTACAGCACGAACGTTTGGCCTCTGCTCCCACAGCAGAAGAGCCAGGATTGAAAGCTGGTGCTGGACCTGTTCAGCACACAATCCCCTTTACATTGGTGCCTCCATCGTTGCTTTCACTGCTCACTTTCATACAGGAAAAGCATTTGAATGGAATCAGTCCAGAGCCTGCTCTCTGCTGCGCAGCAACACAGTCAGCACAGAATGAACAGTGGTATCTGCTCACACGGCAGAAGGAGCAGCAGGGAAAGCTAGTGCTGTGTCTCTTCAGCACACAAGCAGCTTTGCAACGGGGTCACCATCATTGCAGTCTCTCCTCGGTTTCCTACCTAAAAGTCCATTTGAATCCAAATTCTCAGGTGGTGTCAGCTGCCCTGCAGCACAGTTAGTACAGCACGAACGTTTGGCCTCTGCTCCCACAGCAGAAGAGCCAGGATTGAAAGCTGGTGCTGGACCTGTTCAGCACACAATCCCCTTTACATTGGTGCATCCATCGTTGCTTTCACTGCTCACTTTCATACAGGAAAAGCATTTGAATGGAATCAGTCCAGAGGCTGCTCTCTGCTGCTCAGGAACACAGTCAGCACAGAATGAACAGTGGCATCTGCTCACACGGCAGAAGGAGCAGCAGGGAAAGCTAGTGCTCTGCTTCTTCAGCACACAAGCAGCTTTGCAACGGGGTCACCATCATTGCAGTCTCTCCTCGGTTTCCTACCTAAAAGTCCATTTGAATCCAAATTCTCAGGTGGTGTCTCTCAGCTGCCCAGCAGCACAGTTAGTACAGCACGAACGTTTGGCCTCTGCTCCCACAGCAGAAGAGCCAGGATTGAAAGCTGGTGCTCGACCTGTTCAGCACACAATCCCCTTTACATTGGTGCATCCATCGTTGCTTTCACTGCTCACTTTCATACAGGAAAAGCATTTGAATGGAATCAGTCCAGAGCCTGCTCTCTGCTGCGCAGCAACACTGTCAGCACAGAATGAACAGTGGCATCTGCTCACACGGCAGAAGGAGCAGCAGGGAAAGCTAGTGCTCTGCTTCTTCAGCACACAAGCAGCTTTGCAACGGGGTCACCATCATTGCAGTCTCTCCTCGGGTTCATACCTAAAAGTCCATTTGAATCCGAATTCTCAGGTGGTGTCGCTCAGCTGCCCAGCAGCACAGTGAGTACAGCACGAACGTTTGGCCTCTGCTCCCACAGCAGAAGAGCCAGGATTGAAAGCTGGTGCTGGACCTGTTCAGCACACAATCCCCTTTACATTGGTGCCTCCATCGTTGCTTTCACTGCTCACTTTCATACAGGAAAAGCATTTGAATAGAATCAGTCCAGAGCCTGCTCCCTGCTGGCAGCAACACAGCACAGAATGAACAGTGGCATCTGCTCACACGGCAGAAGGACCAGCAGGGAAAGCTAGTGCTGTGTCTCTTCAGCACACAAGCAGCTTTGCAACGGGGTCACCATCATTGCAGTCTCTCCTCGGTTTCACACCTAAAAGTCCATTTGAATCCAAATTCTCAGGTGGTGTCTCTCAGCTGCCCAGCAGCACAGTGAGTACAGCACGAACGTTTGGCCTCTGCTCCCACAGCAGAAGAGCCAGGATTGAAAGCTGGTGCTGGACCTGTTCAGCACACAATCCCCTTTACATTGGTGCCTCCATCGTTGCTTTCACTGCTCACTTTCATACAGGAAAAGCATTTGAATGGAATCAGTCCAGAGCCTGCTCTCTGCTGCGCAGCAACACAGTCAGCACAGAATGAACAGTGGTATCTGCTCACACGGCAGAAGGAGCAGCAGGGAAAGCTAGTGCTGTGTCTCTTCAGCACACAAGCAGCTTTGCAACGGGGTCACCATCATTGCAGTCTCTCCTCGGTTTCATACCTAAAAGTCCATTTGAATCCAAATTCTCAGGTGGTGTCAGCTGCCCTGCAGCACAGTTAGTACAGCACGAAGGTTTGGCCTCTGCTCCCACAGCAGAAGAGCCAGGATTGAAAGCTGGTGCTGGACCTGTTCAGCACACAATCCCCTTTACATTGGTGCATCCATCGTTGCTTTCACTGCTCACTTTCATACAGGAAAAGCATTTGAATGGAATCAGTCCAGAGGCTGCTCTCTGCTGCTCAGGAACACAGTCAGCACAGAATGAACAGTGGCATCTGCTCACACGGCAGAAGGACCAGCAGGGAAAGCTAGTGCTCTGCTTCTTCAGCACACAAGCAGCTTTGCAACGGGGTCACCATCATTGCAGTCTCTCCTCGGTTTCCTACCTAAAAGTCCAATTGAATCCAAATTCTCAGGTGGTGTCTGTCAGCTGCCCAGCAGCACAGTTAGTACACCACGAACGTTTGGCCTCTGCTCCCACAGCAGAAGAGCCAGGATTGAAAGCTGGTGCTGGACCTGTTCAGCACACAATCCCCTTTACATTGGTGCATCCATCGTTGCTTTCACTGCTCACTTTCATACAGGAAAAGCATTTGAATGGAATCAGTCCAGAGCCTGCTCTCTGCTGCGCAGCAACACTGTCAGCACAGAATGAACAGTGGCATCTGCTCACACGGCAGAAGGACCAGCAGGGAAAGCTAGCGCTGTGTCTCTTCAGCACACAAGCAGCTTTGCAACGGGGTCACCATCATTGCAGTCTCTCCTCGGTTTCATACCTAAAAGTCCAATTGAATCCAAATTCCCAGGTGGTGTCTCTCAGCTGCCCAGCAGCACAGTTAGTACAGCACGAACGTTTGGCCTCTGCTCCCACAGCAGAAGAGCCAGGATTGAAAGCTGGTGCTGGACCTGTTCAGCACACAATCCCCTTTACATTGGTGCCTCCATCGTTGCTTTCACTGCTCACTTTCATACAGGAAAAGCATTTGAATGGAATCAGTCCAGAGCCTGCTCTCTGCTGCGCAGCAACACAGCACAGAATGAACAGTGGCATCTGCTCACACGGCAGAAGGAGCAGCAGGGAAAGCTAGTGCTCTGCTTCTTCAGCACACAAGCAGCTTTGCAACGGGGTCACCATCATTGCAGTCTCTCCTCGGTTTCCTACCTAAAAGTCCATTTGAATCCAAATTCTCAGGTGGTGTCTCTCAGCTGCCCAGCAGCACAGTTAGTACAGCACGAACGTTTGGCCTCTGCTCCCACAGCAGAAGAGCCAGGATTGAAAGCTGGTGCTAGACCTGTTCAGCACACAATCCCCTTTACATTGGTGCCTCCATCGTTGCTTTCACTGCTCGCTTTCATACAGGAAAAGCATTTGAATGGAATCAGTCCAGAGCCTGCTCTCTGCTGCGCAGCAACACAGTCAGCACAGAATGAACAGTGGCATCTGCTCACACGGCAGAAGGACCAGCAGGGAAAGCTAGTGCTGTGTCTCTTCAGCACACAAGCAGCTTTGCAACGGGGTCACCATCATTGCAGTCTCTCCTCGGTTTCCTACCTAAAAGTCCATTTGAATCCGAATTCTCAGGTGGTCTCAGCTGCCCAGCAGCACAGTGAGTACAGCACGAACGTTTGGCATCTGCTCCCACATCAGAAGAGCAAGGATTGAAAGCTGGTGCTGGACCTGTTCAGCACACAATCACCTTTACATTGGTGCCTCCATCGTTGCTTTCACTGCTAACACTCATGCCGGAAAAGCATTTGAATAGAATCAGTCCAGAGGCTGCTCTCTGCTGCGCAGCAACACAGTCAGCTCAGAATGAACAGTGGCATCTGCTCACGTGGCAGAAGGACCAGCAGGGAAAGCTAGAGCTGTGTCTCTTCAGCACACAAGCAGCTTTGCAACGGGGTCACCATCATTGCAGTCTCTCCTCGGTTTCATACCTAAAAGTCCTTTTGAATCCAAATTCTCAGGTGGTGTCTCTCAGCTGCCCAGCAGCACAGTGAGTACAGCACGAACGTTTGGCCTCTGCTCCCACAGCAGAAGAGCCAGGATTGAAAGCTGGTGCTGGACCTGTTCAGCACACAATCACCTTTACATTGGTGCCTCCATCGTTGCTTTCACTGCTCACTTTCATACAGGAAAAGCATTTGAATGGAATCAGTCCAGAGCCTGCTCTCTGCTGCGCAGCAACACAGTCAGCACAGAATGAACAGTGGTATCTGCTCACACGGCAGAAGGAGCAGCAGGGAAAGCTAGTGCTCTGCTTCTTCAGCACACAAGCAGCTTTGCAACGGGGTCACCATCATTGCAGTCTCTCCTCGGTTTCCTACCTAAAAGTCCATTTGAATCCAAATTCTCAGGTGGTGTCTCTCAGCTGCCCAGCAGCACAGTGAGTACAGCACGAACGTTTGGCCTCTGCTCCGACAGCAGAAGAGCCAGGATTGAAAGCTGGTGCTGGACCTGTTCAGCACACAATCCCCTTTACATTGGTGCCTCCATCGTTGCTTTCACTGCTCACTTTCATACAGGAAAAGCATTTGAATGGAATCAGTCCAGAGCCTGCTCTCTGCTGCGCAGCAACACTGTCAGCACAGAATGAACAGTGGCATCTGCTCACACGGCAGAAGGAGCAGCAGGGAAAGCTAGTGCTCTGCTTCTTCAGCACACAAGCAGCTTTGCAACGGGGTCACCATCATTGCAGTCTCTCCTCGGTTTCCTACCTAAAAGTCCATTTGAATCCAAATTCTCAGGTGGCGTCTCTCAGCTGCCCAGCAGCACAGTTAGTACAGCACGAACGTTTGGCCTCTGCTCCCACAGCAGAAGAGCCAGGATTGAAAGCTGGTGCTCGACCTGTTCAGCACACAATCCCCTTTACATTGGTGCATCCATCGTTGCTTTCACTGCTCACTTTCATACAGGAAAAGCATTTGAATGGGATCAGTCCAGAGCCTGCTCTCTGCTGCGCAGCAACACTGTCAGCACAGAATGAACAGTGGCATCTGCTCACACGGCAGAAGGACCAGCAGGGAAAGCTAGTGCTCTGCTTCTTCAGCACACAAGCAGCTTTGCAACGGGGTCACCATCATTGCAGTCTCTCCTCGGTTTCATACCTAAAAGTCCATTTGAATCCGAATTCTCAGGTGGTGTCGCTCAGCTGCCCAGCAGCACAGTGAGTACAGCACGAACGTTTGGCCTCTGCTCCCACAGCAGAAGAGCCAGGATTGAAAGCTGGTGCTGGACCTGTTCAGCACACAATCCCCTTTACATTGGTGCCTCCATCGTTGCTTTCACTGCTCACTTTCATACAGGAAAAGCATTTGAATAGAATCAGTCCAGAGCCTGATCCCTGCTGGCAGCAACACAGCACAGAATGAACAGTGGCATCTGCTCACACGGCAGAAGGACCAGCAGGGAAAGCTAGTGCTGTGTCTCTTCAGCACACAAGCAGCTTTGCAACGGGGTCACCATCATTGCAGTCTCTCCTCGGTTTCACACCTAAAAGTCCATTTGAATCCAAATTCTCAGGTGGTGTCTCTCAGCTGCCCAGCAGCACAGTGAGTACAGCACGAACGTTTGGCCTCTGCTCCCACAGCAGAAGAGCCAGGATTGAAAGCTGGTGCTGGACCTGTTCAGCACACAATCCCCTTTACATTGGTGCCTCCATCGTTGCTTTCACTGCTCACTTTCATACAGGAAAAGCATTTGAATGGAATCAGTCCAGAGCCTGCTCTCTGCTGCGCAGCAACACAGTCAGCACAGAATGAACAGTGGTATCTGCTCACACGGCAGAAGGAGCAGCAGGGAAAGCTAGTGCTGTGTCTCTTCAGCACACAAGCAGCTTTGCAACGGGGTCACCATCATTGCAGTCTCTCCTCGGTTTCCTACCTAAAAGTCCATTTGAATCCAAATTCTCAGGTGGTGTCTCTCAGCTGCCCAGCAGCACAGTTAGTACAGCACGAACGTTTGGCCTCTGCTCCCACAGCAGAAGAGCCAGGATTGAAAGCAGGTGCTGGACCTGTTCAGCACACAATCCCCTTTACATTGGTGCATCCATCGTTGCTTTCACTGCTCACTTTCATACAGGAAAAGCATTTGAATGGAATCAGTCCAGAGCCTGCTCTCTGCTGCACAGCAACACAGTCAGCACAGAATGAACAGTGGCATCTGCTCACACGGCAGAAGGACCAGCAGGGAAAGCTAGTGCTGTGTCTCTTCAGCACACAAGCAGCTTTGCAACGGGGTCACCATCATTGCAGTCTCTCCTCGGTTTCCTACCTAAAAGTCCATTTGAATCCGAATTCTCAGGTGGTCTCAGCTGCCCAGCAGCACAGTGAGTACAGCACGAACGTTTGGCATCTGCTCCCACATCAGAAGAGCAAGGATTGAAAGCTGGTGCTGGACCTGTTCAGCCCACAATCACCTTTACATTGGTGCCTCCATCGTTGCTTTCACTGCTAACACTCATACCGGAAAAGCATTTGAATAGAATCAGTCCAGAGGCTGCTCTCTGCTGCGCAGCAACACAGTCAGCTCAGAATGAACAGTGGCATCTGCTCACGTGGCAGAAGGACCAGCAGGGAAAGCTAGCGCTGTGTCTCTTCAGCACACAAGCAGCTTTGCAACGGGGTCACCATCATTGCAGTCTCTCCTCGGTTTCATACCTAAAAGTCCTTTTGAATCCAAATTCTCAGGTGGTGTCTCTCAGCTGCCCAGCAGCACAGTGAGTACAGCACGAACGTTTGGCCTCTGCTCCCACAGCAGAAGAGCCAGGATTGAAAGCTGGTGCTGGACCTGTTCAGCACACAATCACCTTTACATTGGTGCCTCCATCGTTGCTTTCACTGCTCACTTTCATACAGGAAAAGCATTTGAATAGAATCAGTCCAGAGGCTGCTCTCTGCTGCGCAGCAACACAGTCAGCTCAGAATGAACAGTGGCATCTGCTCACGTGGCAGAAGGACCAGCAGGGAAAGCTAGAGCTGTGTCTCTTCAGCACACAAGCAGCTTTGCAACGGGGTCACCATCATTGCAGTCTCTCCTCGGTTTCATACCTAAAAGTCCTTTTGAATCCAAATTCTCAGGTGGTGTCTCTCAGCTGCCCAGCAGCACAGTGAGTACAGCACGAACGTTTGGCCTCTGCTCCCACAGCAGAAGAGCCAGGATTGAAAGCTGGTGCTGGACCTGTTCAGCACACAATCACCTTTACATTGGTGCCTCCATCGTTGCTTTCACTGCTCACTTTCATACAGGAAAAGCATTTGAATGGAATCAGTCCAGAGCCTGCTCTCTGCTGCGCAGCAACACAGTCAGCACAGAATGAACAGTGGTATCTGCTCACACGGCAGAAGGAGCAGCAGGGAAAGCTAGTGCTCTGCTTCTTCAGCACACAAGCAGCTTTGCAACGGGGTCACCATCATTGCAGTCTCTCCTCGGCTTCATACCTAAAAGTCCATTTGAATCCAAATTCTCAGGTGGTGTCTCTCAGCTGCCCAGCAGCACAGTGAGTACAGCACGAACGTTTGGCCTCTGCTCCCACAGCAGAAGAGCCAGGATTGAAAGCTGGTGCTGGACCTGTTCAGCACACAATCCCCTTTACATTGGTGCCTCCATCGTTGCTTTCACTGCTCACTTTCATACAGGAAAAGCATTTGAATGGAATCAGTCCAGAGCCTGCTCTCTGCTGCGCAGCAACACAGTCAGCACAGAATGAACAGTGGCATCTGCTCACACGGCAGAAGGAGCAGCAGGGAAAGCTAGTGCTCTGCTTCTTCAGCACACAAGCAGCTTTGCAACGGGGTCACCATCATTGCAGTCTCTCCTCGGTTTCCTACCTAAAAGTCCATTTGAATCCAAATTCTCAGGTGGTGTCTCTCAGCTGCCCAGCAGCACAGTTAGTACAGCACGAACGTTTGGCCTCTGCTCCCACAGCAGAAGAGCCAGGATTGAAAGCTGGTGCTGGACCTGTTCAGCACACAATCCCCTTTACATTGGTGCATCCATCGTTGCTTTCACTGCTCACTTTCATACAGGAAAAGCATTTGAATGGAATCAGTCCAGAGCCTGCTCTCTGCTGCACAGCAACACAGTCAGCACAGAATGAACAGTGGCATCTGCTCACACGGCAGAAGGACCAGCAGGGAAAGCTAGTGCTGTGTCTCTTCAGCACACAAGCAGCTTTGCAACGGGGTCACCATCATTGCAGTCTCTCCTCGGTTTCCTACCTAAAAGTCCATTTGAATCCGAATTCTCAGGTGGTCTCAGCTGCCCAGCAGCACAGTGAGTACAGCACGAACGTTTGGCATCTGCTCCCACATCAGAAGAGCAAGGATTGAAAGCTGGTGCTGGACCTGTTCAGCACACAATCACCTTTACATTGGTGCCTCCATCGTTGCTTTCACTGCTAACACTCATACCGGAAAAGCATTTGAATAGAATCAGTCCAGAGGCTGCTCTCTGCTGCGCAGCAACACAGTCAGCTCAGAATGAACAGTGGCATCTGCTCACGTGGCAGAAGGACCAGCAGGGAAAGCTAGCGCTGTGTCTCTTCAGCACACAAGCAGCTTTGCAACGGGGTCACCATCATTGCAGTCTCTCCTCGGTTTCATACCTAAAAGTCCTTTGAATCCAAATTCTCAGGTGGTGTCTCTCAGCTGCCCAGCAGCACAGTGAGTACAGCACGAACGTTTGGCCTCTGCTCCCACAGCAGAAGAGCCAGGATTGAAAGCTGGTGCTGGACCTGTTCAGCACACAATCACCTTTACATTGGTGCCTCCATCGTTGCTTTCACTGCTCACTTTCATACAGGAAAAGCATTTGAATGGAATCAGTCCAGAGCCTGCTCTCTGCTGCGCAGCAACACTGTCAGCACAGAATGAACAGGTGGCATCTGCTCACACGGCAGAAGGACCAGCAGGGAAAGCTAGTGCTCTGCTTCTTCAGCACACAAGCAGCTTTGCAACGGGGTCACCATCATTGCAGTCTCTCCTCGGTTTCCTACCTAAAAGTCCAATTGAATCCAAATTCTCAGGTGGTGTCTCTCAGCTGCCCAGCAGCACAGTTAGTACAGCATGAACGTTTGGCCTCTGCTCCCACAGCAGAAGAGCCAGGATTTGAAAGCTGGTGCTGGACCTGTTCAGCACACAATCCCCTTTACATTGGTTCCTCCATCGTTGCTTTCACTGCTCACTTTCATACAGGAAAAGCATTTGAATAGAATCAGTCCAGAGCCTGCTCCCTGCTGGCAGCAACACAGCACAGAATGAACAGTGGCATCTGCTCACACGGCAGAAGGACCAGCAGGGAAAGCTAGTGCTCTGCTTCTTCAAGCACACAAGCAGCTTTGCACGGGGTCACCATCATTGCAGTCTCTCCTCGGGTTCATACCTAAAAGTCCATTTGAATCCGAATTCTCAGGTGGTGTCGCTCAGCTGCCCAGCAGCACAGTGAGTACAGCACGAACGTTTGGCCTCTGCTCCCACAGCAGAAGAGCCAGGATTGAAAGCTGGTGCTGGACCTGTTCAGCACACAATCCCCTTTACATTGGTGCATCCATCGTTGCTTTCACTGCTCACTTTCATACAGGAAAAGCATTTGAATGGAATCAGTCCAGAGCCTGCTCTCTGCTGCGCAGGAACACTGTCAGCACAGAATGAACAGTGGCATCTGCTCACACGGCAGAAGGAGCAGCAGGGAAAGCTAGTGCTCTGCTTCTTCAGCCCACAAGCAGCTTTTGCAACGGGGTCACCATCATTGCAGTCTCTCCTCGGCTTCATACCTAAAAGTCCATTTGAATCCGAATTCTCAGGTGGTGTCGCTCAGCTGCCCAGCAGCACAGTGAGTACAGCACGAACGTTTTGGCCTCTGCTCCCACAGCAGAAGAGCCAGGATTGAAAGCTGGTGCTGGACCTGTTCAGCACACAATCCCCTTTACATTGGTGCCTCCATCGTTGCTTTCACTGCTCACTTTCATACAGGAAAAGCATTTGAATAGAATCAGTCCCAGAGCCTGCTCCCTGCTGGCAGCAACACAGCACAGAATGAACAGTGGCATCTGCTCACACGGCAGAAGGACCAGCAGGGAAAGCTAGTGCTGTGTCTCTTCAGCACACAAGCAGCTTTGCAACGGGGTCACCATCATTGCAGTCTCTCCTCGGTTTCCACACCTTTTTTTTCACACACATTTCCATTTGAATCCAAATTCTCAGGTGGTGTCTCTCAGCTGCCCAGCAGCACAGTGAGTACAGCACGAACGTTTGGCCTCTGCTCCCACAGCAGAAGAGCCAGGATTGAAAGCTGGTGCTGGACCTGTTTCAGCACACAATCCCCTTTACATTGGTGCCTCCATCGTTGCTTTCACTGCTCACTTTCATACAGGAAAAGCATTTGAATGGAATCAGTCCAGAGCCTGCTCTCTGCTGCGCAGCAACACAGTCAGCACAGAATGAACAGTGGTATCTGCTCACACGGCAGAAGGAGCAGCAGGGAAAGCTAGTGCTGTGTCTCTTCAGCACACAAGCAGCTTTGCAACGGGGTCACCATCATTGCAGTCTCTCCTCGGTTTCCTACCTAAAAGTCCATTTGAATCCGAATTCTCAGGTGGTCTCAGCTGCCCAGCAGCACAGTGAGTACAGCACGAAGGTTTGGCCTCTGCTCCCACAGCAGAAGAGCCAGGATTGAAAGCTGGTGCTGGACCTGTTCAGCACACAATCCCCTTTACATTGGTGCATCCATCGTTGCTTTCACTGCTCACTTTCATAACAGGAAAAGCATTTGAATGGAATCAGTCAGAGCCTGCTCTCTGCTGCGCAGCAACACTGTCAGCACAGAATGAACAGTGGCATCTGCTCACACGGCAGAAGGAGCAGCAGGAAAGCTAGTGCTCTGCTTCTTCAGCACACAAGCAGCTTTGCAACGGGGTCACCATCATTGCAGTCTCTCCTCGGTTTTCCCTACCTAAAAGTCCATTTGAATCCAAATTCTCAGGTGGTGTCCTCTCAGCTGCCCAGCAGCACAGTTAGTACAGCACGAACGTTTGGCCTCTGCTCCCACAGCAGAAGAGCCAGGATTGAAAGCTGGTGCTCGACCTGTTCAGCACACAATCCCCTTTACATTGGTGCATCCATCGTTGCTTTCACTGCTCACTTTCATACAGGAAAAGCATTTGAATGGAATCAGTCCAGAGCCTGCTCTCTGCTGCGCAGCAACACTGTCAGCACAGAATGAACAGTGGCATCTGCTCACACGGCAGAAGGACCAGCAGGGAAAGCTAGTGCTCTGCTTCTTCAGCACACAAGCAGCTTTGCAACGGGGTCACCATCATTGCAGTCTCTCCTCGGTTTCATACTAAAAGTCCATTTGAATCCGAATTCTCAGGTGGTGTCGCTCAGCTGCCCAGCAGCACAGTGAGTACAGCACGAACGTTTGGCCTCTGCTCCCACAGCAGAAGAGCCAGGATTGAAAGCTGGTGCTGGACCTGTTCAGCACACAATCCCCTTTACATTGGTGCCTCCATCGTTGCTTTCACTGCTCACTTTCATACAGGAAAAGCATTTGAATAGAATCAGTCCAGAGCCTGATCCCTGCTGGCAGCAACACAGCACAGAATGAACAGTGGCATCTGCTCACACGGCAGAAGGACCAGCAGGGAAAGCTAGTGCTGTGTCTCTTCAGCACACAAGCAGCTTTGCAACGGGGTCACCATCATTGCAGTCTCTCCTCGGTTTCACACCTAAAAGTCCATTTGAATCCAAATTCTCAGGTGGTGTCTCTCAGCTGCCCAGCAGCACAGTGAGTACAGCACGAACGTTTGGCCTCTGCTCCCACAGCAGAAGAGCCAGGATTGAAAGCTGGTGCTGGACCTGTTCAGCACACAATCCCCTTTACATTGGTGCCTCCATCGTTGCTTTCACTGCTCACTTTCATACAGGAAAAGCATTTGAATGGAATCAGTCCAGAGCCTGCTCTCTGCTGCGCAGCAACACAGTCAGCACAGAATGAACAGTGGTATCTGCTCACACGGCAGAAGGAGCAGCAGGGAAAGCTAGTGCTGTGTCCTCTTCAGCACACAAGCAGCTTTGCAACGGGGTCACCATCATTGCAGTCTCTCCTCGGTTTCATACCTAAAAGTCCATTTGAATCCAAATTCTCAGGTGGTGTCAGCTGCCCTGCAGCACAGTTAGTACAGCACGAAGGTTTGGCCTCTGCTCCCACAGCAGAAGAGCCAGGATTGAAAGCTGGTGCTGGACCTGTTCAGCACACAATCCCCCTTTACATTGGTGCATCCATCGTTGCTTTCACTGCTCACTTTCATACAGGAAAAGCATTTGAATAGAATCAGTCCAGAGGCTGCTCTCTGCTGCGCAGCAAACACAGTCAGCTCAGAATGAACAGTGGCATCTGCTCACGTGGCAGAAGACCAGCAGGGAAAGCTAGAGCTGTGTCTCTTCAGCACACAAGCAGCTTTGCAACGGGTCACCATCATTGCAGTCTCTCCTCGGTTTCATACCTAAAAGTCCTTTTGAATCCAATTCTCAGGTGGTGTCTCTCAGCTGCCCAGCAGCACAGTGAGTACAGCACGAACGTTTGGCCTCTGCTCCCACAGCAGAAGAGCCAGGATTGAAAGCTGGTGCTGGACCTGTTCAGCACACAATCACCTTTACATTGGTGCCTCCATCGTTGCTTTCACTGCTCACTTTCATACAGGAAAAGCATTTGAATGGAATCAGTCCAGAGCCTGCTCTCTGCTGCGCAGCAACACAGTCAGCACAGAATGAACAGTGGCATCTGCTCACACGGCAGAAGGAGCAGCAGGGAAAGCTAGTGCTCTGCTTCTTCAGCACACAAGCAGCTTTGCAACGGGGTCACCATCATTGCAGTCTCTCCTCGGTTTCCTACCTAAAGTCCATTTGAATCCAAATTCTCAGGTGGTGTCTCTCAGCTGCCCAGCAGCACAGTTAGTACAGCACGAACGTTTGGCCTCTTGCTCCCACAGCAGAAGAGCCAGGATTGAAAGCTGGTGCTGGACCTGTTCAGCACACAATCCCCTTTACATTGGTTCCTCCATCGTTGCTTTCACTGCTCACTTTCATACAGGAAAAGCATTTGAATGGAATCAGTCCAGAGCCTGCTCTCTGCTGCACAGCAACACAGTCAGCACAGAATGAACAGTGGCATCTGCTCACACGGCAGAAGGACCAGCAGGGAAAGCTAGTGCTGTGTCTCTTCAGCACACAAGCAGCTTTGCAACGGGGTCACCATCATTGCAGTCTCTCCTCGGTTTCCTACCTAAAAGTCCATTTGAATCCGAATTCTCAGGTGGTCTCAGCTGCCCAGCAGCACAGTGAGTACAGCACGAACGTTTGGCATCTGCTCCCACATCAGAAGAGCAAGGATTGAAAGCTGGTGCTGGACCTGTTCAGCACACAATCACCTTTACATTGGTGCCTCCATCGTTGCTTTCACTGCTAACACTCATACCGGAAAAGCATTTGAATAGAATCAGTCCAGAGGCTGCTCTCTGCTGCGCAGCAACACAGTCAGCTCAGAATGAACAGTGGCATCTGCTCACGTGGCAGAAGGACCAGCAGGGAAAGCTAGCGCTGTGTCTCTTCAGCACACAAGCAGCTTTGCAACGGGGTCACCATCATTGCAGTCTCTCCTCGGTTTCATACCTAAAAGTCCTTTTGAATCCAAATTCTCAGGTGGTGTCTCTCAGCTGCCCAGCAGCACAGTGAGTACAGCACGAACGTTTGGCCTCTGCTCCCACAGCAGAAGAGCCAGGATTGAAAGCTGGTGCTGGACCTGTTCAGCACACAATCACCTTTACATTGGTGCATCCATCGTTGCTTTCACTGCTCACTTTCATACAGGAAAAGCATTTGAATAGAATCAGTCCAGAGGCTGCTCTCTGCTGCGCAGCAACACAGTCAGCTCAGAATGAACAGTGGCATCTGCTCACGTGGCAGAAGGACCAGCAGGGAAAGCTAGAGCTGTGTCTCTTCAGCACACAAGCAGCTTTGCAACGGGGTCACCATCATTGCAGTCTCTCCTCGGTTTCATACCTAAAGTCCTTTTGAATCCAAATTCTCAGGTGGTGTCTCTCAGCTGCCCAGCAGCACAGTGAGTACAGCACGAACGTTTGGCCTCTGCTCCCACAGCAGAAGAGCCAGGATTGAAAGCTGGTGCTGGACCTGTTCAGCACACAATCACCTTTACATTGGTGCCTCCATCGTTGCTTTCACTGCTCACTTTCATACAGGAAAAGCATTTGAATGGAATCAGTCCAGAGCCTGCTCTCTGCTGCGCAGCAACACAGTCAGCACAGAATGAACAGTGGTATCTGCTCACACGGCAGAAGGAGCAGCAGGGAAAGCTAGTGCTCTGCTTCTTCAGCACACAAGCAGCTTTGCAACGGGGTCACCATCATTGCAGTCTCTCCTCGGTTTCATACCTAAAAGTCATTTGAATCCAAATTCTCAGGTGGTGTCTCTCAGCTGCCCAGCAGCACAGTGAGTACAGCACGAACGTTTGGCCTCTGCTCCCACAGCAGAAGAGCCAGGATTGAAAGCTGGTGCTGGACCTGTTCAGCACACAATCCCCTTTACATTGGTGCCTCCATCGTTGCTTTCACTGCTCACTTTCATACAGGAAAAGCATTTGAATGGAATCAGTCCAGAGCCTGCTCTCTGCTGCGCAGCAACACAGTCAGCACAGAATGAACAGTGGCATCTGCTCACACGGCAGAAGGAGCAGCAGGGAAAGCTAGTGCTCTGCTTCTTCAGCACACAAGCAGCTTTGCAACGGGGTCACCATCATTGCAGTCTCCTCGGTTTCCTACCTAAAAGTCCATTTGAATCCAAATTCTCAGGTGGTGTCTCTCAGCTGCCCAGCAGCACAGTTAGTACAGCACGAACGTTTGGCCTCTGCTCCCACAGCAGAAGAGCCAGGATTGAAAGCTGGTGCTGGACCTGTTCAGCACACAATCCCCTTTACATTGGTGCATCCATCGTTGCTTTCACTGCTCACTTTCATACAGGAAAAGCATTTGAATGGAATCAGTCCAGAGCCTGCTCTCTGCTGCGCAGCAACACAGTCAGCACAGAATGAACAGTGGC
Source organism: Pezoporus flaviventris (assembly GCF_033815535.1). Lineage (NCBI taxonomy): Eukaryota > Metazoa > Chordata > Aves > Psittaciformes > Psittacidae > Pezoporus > Pezoporus flaviventris. The sequence continues at coordinate 312,606 of NW_026892935.1, forward strand.
ATCTGCTCACACGGCAGAAGGACCAGCAGGGAAAGCTAGTGCTGTGTCTCTTCAGCACACAAGCAGCTTTGCAACGGGGTCATCATCATTGCAGTATCTCCTCGGTTTCCTACCTAAAAGTCCATTTGAATCCGAATTCTCAGGTGGTCTCAGCTGCCCAGCAGCACAGTGAATACAGCACGAACGTTTGGCATCTGCTCCCACATCAGAAGAGCAAGGATTGAAAGCTGGTGCTGGACCTGTTCAGCACACAATCACCTTTACATTGGTGCCTCCATCGTTGCTTTCACTGCTAACACTCATACCGGAAAAGCATTTGAATAGAATCAGTCCAGAGGCTGCTCTCTGCTGCGCAGCAACACAGTCAGCTCAGAATGAACAGTGGCATCTGCTCACGTGGCAGAAGGACCAGCAGGGAAAGCTAGTGCTGTGTCTCTTCAGCACACAAGCAGCTTTGCAACGGGGTCACCATCATTGCAGTCTCTCCTCGGTTTCATACCTAAAAGTCCTTTTGAATCCAAATTCTCAGGTGGTGTCTCTCAGCTGCCCAGCAGCACAGTGAGTACAGCACGAACGTTTGGCCTCTGCTCCCACAGCAGAAGAGCCAGGATTGAAAGCTGGTGCTGGACCTGTTCAGCACACAATCACCTTTACATTGGTGCCTCCATCGTTGCTTTCACTGCTCACTTTCATACAGGAAAAGCATTTGAATGGAATCAGTCCAGAGCCTGCTCTCTGCTGCGCAGCAACACTGTCAGCACAGAATGAACAGTGGCATCTGCTCACACGGCAGAAGGACCAGCAGGGAAAGCTAGTGCTCTGCTTCTTCAGCACACAAGCAGCTTTGCAACGGGGTCACCATCATTGCAGTCTCTCCTCGGTTTCCTACCTAAAAGTCCAATTGAATCCAAATTCTCAGGTGGTGTCTCTCAGCTGCCCAGCAGCACAGTGAGTACAGCATGAACGTTTGGCCTCTGCTCCCACAGCAGAAGAGCCAGGATTGAAAGCTGGTGCTGGACCTGTTCAGCACACAATCCCCTTTACATTGGTTCCTCCATCGTTGCTTTCACTGCTCACTTTCATACAGGAAAAGCATTTGAATAGAATCAGTCCAGAGCCTGCTCCCTGCTGGCAGCAACACAGCACAGAATGAACAGTGGCATCTGCTCACACGGCAGAAGGACCAGCAGGGAAAGCTAGTGCTGTGTCTCTTCAACACACAAGCAGCTTTGCAACGGGGTCACCATCATTGCAGTCTCTCCTCGGTTTCCTACCTAAAAGTCCATTTGAATCCGAATTCTCAGGTGGTCTCAGCTGCCCAGCAGCACAGTGAGTACAGCACGAACGTTTGGCATCTGCTCCCACATCAGAAGAGCAAGGATTGAAAGCTGGTGCTGGACCTGTTCAGCACACAATCACCTTTACATTGGTGCCTCCATCGTTGCTTTCACTGCTAACACTCATACCGGAAAAGCATTTGAATAGAATCAGTCCAGAGGCTGCTCTCTGCTGCGCAGCAACACAGTCAGCTCAGAATGAACAGTGGCATCTGCTCACGTGGCAGAAGGACCAGCAGGGAAGCTAGAGCTGTGTCTCTTCAGCTCACAAGCAGCTTTGCAACGGGGTCACCATCATTGCAGTCTCTCCTCGGTTTCATACCTAAAAGTCCTTTTGAATCCAAATTTCTCAGGTGGTGTCTCTCAGCTGCCCAGCAGCACAGTGAGTACAGCACGAACGTTTTGGCCTCTGCTCCCACAGCAGAAGAGCCAGGATTGAAAGCTGGTGCTGGACCTGTTCAGCAACACAATCCCCTTTACATTGGTGCCTCCATCGTTGCTTTCACTGCTCACTTTCATACAGGAAAAGCATTTGAATGGAATCAGTCCCAGAGGCTGCTCTCTGCTGCGCAGGAACACAGTCAGCACAGAATGAACAGTGGCATCTGCTCACACGGCAGAAGGACCAGCAGGGAAAGCTAGTGCTCTGCTTCTTCAGCACACAAGCAGCTTTGCAACGGGGGTCACCATCATTGCAGTCTCTCCTCGGTTTCATACCTAAAAGTCCTTTTGAATCCAAATTCTCAGGTGGTGTCTCTCAGCTGCCCAGCAGCACAGTGAGTACAGCACGAACGTTTGGCCTCTGCTCCCACAGCAGAAGAGCCAGGATTGAAAGCTGGTGCTGGACCTGTTCAGCACACAATCACCTTTACATTGGTGCCTCCATCGTTGCTTTCACTGCTCACTTTCATACAGGAAAAGCATTTGAATGGAATCAGTCCAGAGCCTGCTCTCTGCTGCGCAGCAACACAGTCAGCACAGAATGAACAGTGGTATCTGCTCACCACGGCAGAAGGAGCAGCAGGGAAAGCTAGTGCTCTGCTTCTTCAGCACACAAGCAGCTTTGCAACGGGGTCACCATCATTGCAGTCTCTCCTCGGTTTCATACCTAAAAGTCCATTTGAATCCAAATTCTCAGGTGGTGTCTCTCAGCTGCCCAGCAGCACAGTGAGTACAGCACGAACGTTTGGCCTCTGCTCCCACAGCAGAAGAGCCAGGATTGAAAGCTGGTGCTGGACCTGTTCAGCACACAATCCCCTTTACATTGGTGCCTCCATCGTTGCTTTCACTGCTCACTTTCATACAGGAAAAGCATTTGAATGGAATCAGTCCAGAGCCTGCTCTCTGCTGCGCAGCAACACAGTCAGCACAGAATGAACAGTGGCATCTGCTCACACGGCAGAAGGAGCAGCAGGGAAAGCTAGTGCTCTGCTTCTTCAGCACACAAGCAGCTTTGCAACGGGGTCACCATCATTGCAGTCTCTCCTCGGTTTCCTACCTAAAAGTCCATTTGAATCCAAATTCTCAGGTGGTGTCTCTCAGCTGCCCAGCAGCACAGTTAGTACAGCACGAACGTTTGGCCTCTGCTCCCACAGCAGAAGAGCCAGGATTGAAAGCTGGTGCTGGACCTGTTCAGCACACAATCCCCTTTACAATTGGTGCATCCATCGTTGCTTTCACTGCTCACTTTCATACAGGAAAAGCATTTGAATGGAATCAGTCCAGAGCCTGCTCTCTGCTGCACAGCAACACAGTCAGCACAGAATGAACAGTGGCATCTGCTCACACGGCAGAAGGACCAGGCAGGGAAAGCTAGTGCTGTGTCTCTTCAGCACAAGCAGCTTTGCAACGGGGTCATCATCATTGCAGTCTCTCCTCGGTTTCCTACCTAAAAAGTCCATTTGAATCCGAATTCTCAGGTGGTCTCAGCTGCCCAGCAGCACAGTGAATACAGCACGAACGTTTGGCATCTGCTCCCACATCAGAAGAGCAAGGATTGAAAGCTGGTGCTGGACCTGTTCAGCACACAATCACCTTTACATTGGTGCCTCCATCGTTGCTTTCACTGCTAACACTCATACCGGAAAAGCATTTGAATAGAATCAGTCCAGAGGCTGCTCTCTGCTGCGCAGCAACACAGTCAGCTCAGAATGAACAGTGGCATCTGCTCACGTGGCAGAAGGACCAGCAGGGAAAGCTAGTGCTGTGTCTCTTCAGCACACAAGCAGCTTTGCAACGGGGTCACCATCATTGCAGTCTCTCCTCGGTTTCATACCTAAAAGTCCTTTTGAATCCAAATTCTCAGGTGGTGTCTCTCAGCTGCCCAGCAGCACAGTGAGTACAGCACGAACGTTTGGCCTCTGCTCCCACAGCAGAAGAGCCAGGATTGAAAGCTGGTGCTGGACCTGTTCAGCACACAATCACCTTTACATTGGTGCCTCCATCGTTGCTTTCACTGCTCACTTTCATACAGGAAAAGCATTTGAATGGAATCAGTCCAGAGCCTGCTCTCTGCTGCGCAGCAACACTGTCAGCACAGAATGAACAGTGGCATCTGCTCACACGGCAGAAGGACCAGCAGGGAAAGCTAGTGCTCTGCTTCTTCAGCACACAAGCAGCTTTGCAACGGGGTCACCATCATTGCAGTCTCTCCTCGGTTTCCTACCTAAAAGTCCAATTGAATCCAAATTCTCAGGTGGTGTCTCTCAGCTGCCCAGCAGCACAGTGAGTACAGCATGAACGTTTGGCCTCTGCTCCCACAGCAGAAGAGCCAGGATTGAAAGCTGGTGCTGGGACCTGTTCAGCACACAATCCCCTTTACATTGGTTCCTCCATCGTTGCTTTCACTGCTCACTTTCATACAGGAAAAGCATTTGAATAGAATCAGTCCAGAGCCTGCTCCCTGCTGGCAGCAACACAGCACAGAATGAACAGTGGCATCTGCTCACACGGCAGAAGGACCAGCAGGGAAAGCTAGTGCTGTGTCTCTTCAACACACAAGCAGCTTTGCAACGGGGTCACCATCATTGCAGTCTCTCCTCGGTTTCCTACCTAAAAGTCCATTTGAATCCGAATTCTCAGGTGGTCTCCAGCTGCCCAGCAGCACAGTGAGTACAGCAACA